>NC_061509.1:81685362-81704371 GCF_022539505.1 Lolium rigidum | reverse complement strand
AGTTGGGACTTCCATACTCATTGGTACCTAAATAACCTTGCTAGCCTAAACCTTGTATCGAGAGGGAATACTTCTCATGCATCCCAAATACTTGAGCCAACCACTATGCCATTTGTGTCCACCATACCTACCTACTACATGGTATTTATCCGCCATTCCAAAGTAAATTGCTTGAGTGCTACCTTTAAAATTCCATCATTCACCTTTGCAATATATAGCTCATGGGACAAATAGCTTAAAAACTATTGTGGTATTGAATATGTACTTATGCACTTTATCTCTTATTAAGTTGCTTGTTGAGCGATAACCATGTTTACGGGGACGCCATCAACTATTCTTTGTTGGATATCATGTGAGTTGCTATGCATGTCCGTCTTGTCCGAAGTAAGAGAGATCTACCACCTTTATGGTTGGAGCATGCATATTGTTAGAGAAGAACTTTGGGCCGCTAACTAAAGCCATGATTCATGGTGGAAGTTTCAGTTTGGACATATATCCTCAATCTCATATGAGAATAATAATTGTTGCCACATGCTTATGCATTAAAGAGGAGTCCATTATCTCAGTTGTCCATGTTGTCCCGGTATGGATGTCTAAGTTGAGAATAATCAAAAGCGAGAAATCCAAAATGCGAGCTTTCTCCTTAGACCTTTGTACAGGCGGCATGGAGGTACCCCATTGTGACACTTGGTCAAAACATGTGCATTGCAAAGATCCGGTAGTCCAAGTTAATTAGGACAAGGTGCGGGCACTATTAGTATACTATGCATGAGACTTGCAACTTGTAAGATATAATTTACATAACTCATATGCTTTATTACTACCGTTGACAAAATTGTTTCATGTTTTCAAAATAAAAGCTCTAGCACAAATATAGCAATCGATGCTTTCCTCTTTGAAGGACCATTCTCTTTACTTTTATGTTGAGTCGGTTCACCTATCTCTCTCCACCTCAAGAAGCAAACACTTGTGTGAATTGTGCATTGATTCCTACATACTTGCATATTGTACTTGTTATATTACTCTATGTTGACAATTATCCATGAGATATACATGTTACAAGTTGAAAGCAACCGCTGAAACTTAATCTTCCTTTGTGTTGCTTCAATGCCTTTACTTTGATTTATTGCTTTATGAGTTAACTCTTATGCAAGACTTATTAATACTTGTCTTGAAGTACTATTCATGAAAAGTCTTTGCTATATGATTCACTTGTTTACTCATGTCATTACCATTGTTTTGATCGCTGCATCCACTACATATGTTTACAAATAGTATGATCAAGGTTATGATGGCATATCACTTCAGAAATTATCTTTGTTATCGTTTTACTCGCTCGGGACGAGCAGAACTAAGCTTGGGGATGCTTGATACGTCTCCGACGTATCGATAATTTCTTATGTTCTATGCCATATTATTGATGATACCTACATGTTTTATGCACACTTTATGTCATATTCGTGCATTTTCCGGAACTAACCTATTAACAAGATGCCGAAGTGCCGGTTCTCGTTTTCTGCTGTTTTTGGTTTCGTAAATCCTAGTAACGAAATATTCTCGGAATTGGACGAAACGAAGACCCGGGGGCCTATTTTTCCACGGAGCTTCCGGAAGACCGAAGAACACACGAAGTGGGGCCACGAGGTGGCGACACCACGTGGCGGCGCGGCCCGGGGGGCCCGCGCCGCCCTATGGTGTGGCCCCCTCGTCCGGCCCCCGACTCCGCCCTTCCGCCTACTTAAAGCCTCCGTCGCGAAACCCCGAGGTGAAAAACCACGATACGTAAAACCTTGCGAGACGCCGCCGCCGCCGATCCCATCTCGGGGATTCCGGAGATCTCCTCCGGCACCCTGCCGGAGAGGGGATTCATCTCCCGGAGGACTCTACACCGCCATGGTCGCCTCGGAGTGATGAGTGAGTAGTTCACCCCTGGACTATGGGTCCATAGCAGTAGCTAGATGGTTGTCTTCTCCTCATTGTGCTTCATTGTTGGATCTTGTGAGCTGCCTAACATGATCAAGATCATCTATCTGTAATTCTATATGTTGTGTTTGTCGGGATCCGATGGATAGAGAATACCATGTCATGTTAATTATCAAGTTATTACACATGTGTTGTTTATGATCTTGCATGCTCTCTGTTTCTAGTAGAGGCTCCGGCCAAGTTTTTACTTTTAACTCCAAGAGGGAGTATTTATGCTCGATAGTGGGTTCATGCCCGCATTGACACCTGGGACGAGTGACAGAAAGTTCTAAGGTTGTGTTGTCGTTGTTGCCACTAGGGATAAAACATTGGCGCTATGTCCGAGGATGTAGTTGTTGATTACATTACGCACCATACTTAATGCAATTGTCTGCATTGCTTTGCAACTTAATACCGGAGGGGTTCGGATGATAACTCCGAAGGTGGACTTTTTAGGCATAGATGCGGTTGGATGGCGGTCTATGTACTTTGTCGTAATGCCCAATTAAATCTCACTATACTTATCATGTCATGTATGTGCATTGTTATGCCCTCTCTATTTGTCAATTGCCCGACTGTAATTTGTTCACCCAACATGCTTTTATCTTATGGGAGAGACACCTCTAGTGAACCGTGGACCCCGGTCCATTCTTTTAATATCTGAAATACAAATCTGTTGCAATACTTGTTTTATCTGTTTTCTCCGCAAACAATCATCTTCCACACAATACGGTTAATCCTTTGTTACAGCAAGCCGGTGAGATTGACAACCTCACTGTTTCGTTGGGGCAAAGTACTTTGGTTGTGTTGTGAAGGTTCAACGTTGGCGCCGGAATCTCTGGTGTTGCGCCGCACTACATCCCGCCGCCATCAACCTTCAACGTGCTTCTTGACTCCTACTGGTTCGATTAAACCTTGGTTTCTAACTGAGGGAAACTTGCCGCTGTGCGCATCACACCTTCCTCTTGGGGTTCCCAACGGACGTGTCAACTACACGCATCATGCAGCAAAACTCACATAAAAGACATATTGTAAACATTATAAGACTCTACACCGTCTTCCTTGTTGTTCAAAACTCAATACTAGATATTATCTAGACTCTAGAGAAACTAAATATGCAAACCAAATTAGCAAGCTCTAAGTGTTTCTTCATTAATGGGTGCAAAGTATATGATGCAAGAGCTTAAACATGAGCACAACAATTGCCAAGTATCAAATTATCCAAGACATTTTAGAGTTACTACATGTAGTATTTTCCAATTCCAACCATATAACAATTTAACGAAGAAGAAACTTCGCCATGAATACTATGAGTAGAGCCTAAGGACATACTTGTCCATATGCTACAGCGGAGCGTGTCTCTCTCCCACAAAGTGAATGCTAGGATCCATTTTATTCAAACAAAACAAAAACAAAAACAAACCGACGCTCCAAGCAAAGTGCATAAGATGTGACGAAATAAAAATATAGTTTCGGGGAGGAACCTGATAATGTTGTCGATGAAGAAGGGGATGCCTTGGGCATCCCCAAGCTTAGACGCTTGAGTCTTCTTAGAATATGCAGGGGTGAACCACCGGGGCATCCCCAAGCTTAGATCTTTCACTCTCCTTGATCGTATTGTATCATCCTCCTCTCTTGATCCTTGAAAACTTCCTCCACACCAAACTCGAAACAACTCATTAGAGGGTTAGTGCACAATAAAAATTAACATGTTCAGAGGTGACACAATCATTCTTAACACTTCTGGACATTGCATAAAGCTACTGGACATTAATGGATCAAAGAAATTCATCCAACATAGCAAAAGAGGCAATGCGAAACAAAAGGCAGAATCTGTCAAAACAGAACAGTCCGTAAAGATGGATTTTATTAGGGCACCAGACTTGCTCAAATGAAAATTCCCAAATTGAATGAAAGTTGCGTACATATCTGAGGATCATGCACGTAAATTGGCTTAATTTTTTGAGCTACCTACAGGGAGGTAGACCCAGATTCGTGACAGCAAAGAAATCTGGAACTGCGCAGTAATCCAAATCTAGTACTTACTTTACTATCAAAGACTTTACTTGGCACAACAAAACATAAAACTAAGATAAGTAGAGGTTGCTACAGTAGTAAACAACTTCCAAGACTCAAATATAAAACAAAAATACTGTAGTAAAAATATGGGTTGTCTCCCATAAGCGCTTTTCTTTAACGCCTTTCAGCTAGGCGCAGAAAGTGTAACTCAAGTGTTATCAAGAGATGAAGCATCAACATCATGAGCTCCCCCATCTGTAGTGGTACTAAGGGCTTTGTCAATTTTAAGCCTATAATAATATTTCTTTGGTTTAGGCACTTTAGAGACATACATAAACTTTTGCTCCTTTCCCACATAAGCTTTCTCTCTAAAGCCGTAAAGATGAAAAGGTTGAACCCAAGGTTCCCATAGCTTTTTCAAGTTTGCCAATCCTATTAATTTGATTATCATGGTCAACACAAGTTCCTAGGACACTAATTCTTTCATCAATTCCTCCTAAGGATTTATCTAGTTTATCAGTTTTATCAAGTAACATCTCCAACTTAGTTTCAACACTAAAATTTTTCTCTATGGTTTCCAATTTTTTCATAACATCCTCAAGGGAGGTTTCAATTTTAATTTCATTAGCAGGTGGTGTTCCAAATAAACTCTCAATAATGCAACTAGCTTCTAAAGCGGGAGCGCCTAGGAAATTACCTCCCGCGAGACAATCAAGAACATATCTATTCCAGCTAGAGATACCAACGTAAAAATTCCGAGTAGGATAGTGGTGGAGTGTTTCTTAGTGCACCTATTATGGGCATCACTAATTTTATACCAAGCATCTTTTAAACATTCTCCCCCTTGTTGCTTAAATGAACGAACTTCAACTTTAGGATTACTCATTTTAGCAGTAGTAAATAAAGCAAACTAGATAAAGTGAATGCAAGTAAACTAATTTTTTTTGTGTTTTTGATATAGCAAACAAGATAGTAAATAAAGTAAACTAGCAACTAATTTTTTTGTGTTTTGATATAATGCAACAAACAAAGTAGTAAATAAAATAAAGCAAGACAAAAACAAAGTAAAGAGATTGAGAAGTGGAGACTCCCCTTGCAGCGTGTCTTGATCTCCCCGGCAACGGCGCCAGAAAATATGCTTGATGGCGTGTATTCACACGTTCGTTGGGAACCCCAAGAGGAAGGTATGATGCGCACAGTAGCAAGTTTTCCCTCAGAAAGAAACCAAGGTTTATCGAACCAGGAGGAGCCAAGAAGCACGTTGAAGGTTGATGGCGGCGGGATGTAGTGCGGCGCAACACCGGGGATTCCGGCGCCAACGTGGAACCCGCACAACACAATCCAAAGTACTTTGCCCCAACGAAACGGTGAGGTTGTCAATCTCACCGGCTTGCTGTAACAAAGGATTAACCGTATTGTGTGGAAGATGATTGTTTGCAGAGAAAACGAGTAAAACAAGTATTGCAGACAGATTTGTATTTCAGTATTAAAGAATGGACCGGGGTCCACAGTTCACTAGAGGTGTCTCTCCCATAAGATAAAAGCATGTTGGGTGAACAAATTACGGTCGGGCAATTGACAAATAGAGAGGGCATAACAATGCACATACATGTCATGATAAGTATAGTGAGATTTAATTGGGCATTACGACAAAGTACATAGACCGCCATCCAACCGCATCTATGCCTAAAAAGTCCACCTTCGAGGTTATCATCCGAACCCCTTCCGGTATTAAGTTGCAAAGCAACAGACAATTGCATTAAGTATGGTGCGTAATGTAATCAATAACTACATCCTCGAGACATAGCATCAATGTTTTATCCCTAGTGGCAACGAGCACAACACAACCTTAGAACTTTTCATCACTCGTCCCAGGTGTCAATGCGAGCATGAACCCACTATCGAGCATAAATACTCCCTCTTGGAGTTAAGAGCAAAAACTTGGCCGAGCCTCTACTAATAACGGAGAGCATGCAAGATCATAAACAACACATATGTAATAACTTGATAATTAACATAACATGGTATTCTCTATCCATCGGATCCCGACAAACACAACATATAGCATTACGAGATAGATGATCTTGATCATGTTAGGCAGCTCACAAGATCCAACAATGAAGCACAATGAGGAGAAGACAACCATCTAGCTACTGCTATGGACCCATAGTCCAGGGGTGAACTACTCACTCATCACTCCGGAGGCGACCATGGCGATGTAGAGTCCTCCGGGAGATGAATCCCTCTCCGGCGGAGGTGCCGGAGGAGATCTCCGAATCCCCCGAGATGGGATTGGCGGCGGCGGCGTCTCGGTAAGGTTTTCCGTATCGTGGTTTTTCGCATCGGGGGTTTCGCGACGGAGGCTTTAAGTAGGCGGAAGGGCAACGTGGGGGCCACACGAGGGCCCCACACCACGAGTCGGCGCGGCCAAGACCTGGGCCGCGCCGCCCTATGGTGGCGGCCCCTCGTGGCCCCACTTCGACTCCTCTTCGGTCTTCCGGAAGCTTCGTGGCAAAATAGGACCCTGGGTTTTAATTTCGTCCAATTCCGAGAATATTTCGTTACTAGGATTTCTGAAACAAAAAACAACAGAAAACAGCAACTGGCTCTTCGGCATCTTGTTAATAGGTTAGTTCCAGAAAATGCACGAATATGACATAAAGTGTGCATAAAACATGTAGGTATCATCAATAATATGGCATGGAACATAAGAAATTATCGATACGTCGGAGACGTATCAGAAAGCACGCGTGAACATAGGGGGGGTGCGGTTTAAACTTATTGAGCTATCCCTCCCCCCATAATGCAAAAACAAACCCAAAACATTCTCTATTTGTCATCTAAGTGACTTATGAGCTTCATGTTGAATTGTGGCCGTGAGTTCTAGATATATCTACGCAACCTCACACCACCTTACTCTTACACGATGGCTTCGGCCATCAATCTCCTCTTTGAGGAGTTTTCCTTTTGCTTCTTTTTGTTTTCCTTGTTCTTTCTTTTGTTTTTGTTTTTCCTTGTTTCTTGTTCTTCTTTTCTCTTTGTTTCTTCATGGGAGATTCACCCAAGCTTGGCTTTTCTTGCTTTGATTCTTGCAAGCTTGGTTGGGTAGTACCTTAACAGTTCTGTCATCTAATCCTAAGCCATTATCTATCTCTTGAGCCTATTCAGTCTAAAAGCACAAGTCTACACCAAAATCTGAGTGTCTTTGTATTTTGGAGGCCGGTACTACCGTACCTCAGGGCGGTACTACCGCTCAGGGGCATTAATCTGACGAAATTCAGAAATTGGCCCCAGAGCGGTACTACCGCTCAAGGTACCGGGCAAGTACCGGTAAGCGGTACTACCGCTCCTACGAGCGGTAGTACCACTTGCGCTTTTGACTTAAGGTACCGGGTGGATCGTTTCTTCCCCAAATCAACACATATCTCCACCCACCTCGAGTCAAACGCGCCTCCAAGGTCAAGACCTCGAGGAGATCGGCCCTGATCTCCTTTTCCAGCCGCCCCCGGCCAAATCTCCTCCATGGAGAAGCTTCTCCATCCTCTTCTCCGCCATGTCCTCCGGTATGAACCCTAATCTCTCTCTCTAGGGTGTGTTGAACTCCCTAGATGCATAGGCTAGGGTTTGATGGGGTTGTGCGGTGGAGAAATCCTCTTGGAAGCTCTACATGTATGGGGATACTAGCTAGCAACAATGTGTGACACTATGAACTTCGTTGCCATGTCCTCAATCTCGACCTAGATGTGCAGAGCTTGAGCGGTAGTACCGCTTGTTCACGAGCGGTACTACCGGTCCAAGCGGTACTACCGGGTCATATTGCGGTACTACCGCTTTGACTAGTTTCACCAATGTTGCTTGCTAGTGTCCTCTTTGATCTTTAATTCCATGGCTTGTGCACTTATCCCCTATTCCCTCCCAAACCATTGTTGTTCACCGGATCATCTAGGCCCCGTGGTGGCGGCAAGGTCAACCCGTCTTCTCGTTGTCATCGAGAAGAAGATGAGCAAGAAGAAATTGTGCCAGCAAGAACTACCAAGCGTCAGAGGGAGGCAGCAGCTGGCAAAAGGACCGCCTAGGGTCCTCTAAAGTCGATGACCGATCTCAAGAAATCCCAATTCTTGCAAGTACGAGGGGCCAATCCGTACTTATTACCGAGGAATGCTCGTCAATGCCCCAATCCCTTCTTCTATCATGCCAACCAGGAAAGGATCTTCAATGAAGTCTATGGGGCCAAGGAATTCAACTGTTGCCCTCAATACTCCATCAGCATGGACAAGCTCAACTCCAACCTCGAGTACTTTGGGGAAGCTCTTGAGATATGTGAAGAACAAGGGCTTACTCCTCTGATGACCTTCTCTCACAACTACTCCAAGGAGGTGATATGCCAATTCTACGTCACGGTTGTGTTCCTTGAGGATGAAGGAGGCTTCCGATCCTTGAAGTGGATGACTAGGGAGCATGTGATGGAGGCCACGTGGGAGGATTTTGCTAGAGGCATTGGATATGAGCTTCCCGACTATGACACCAACATCTTCCGGATTCACCTCCAGCCCAAGCCAATGGCCAAGGAGAAGATGGCCAACCTCTACATCCCGGAAGGATGTTGTGTGGAAGTGCTTACCACCTCCTTCCCGTTTACGACATCATGAACCGCATCTACCGCAGCACCATCAACCCCAAGCACACCAACCATGATGAAGTGCATGGGTTCCTTGTGAACCTTCTTGTGCGCACTCATGAGTTGAGGGGCCGCGGCAAGCAACTAGACGTCATGGACTACATTGGGCATGAGATGCGTGATTGTGCCTTCCTTCGCAAGCTTCCTCAATATGCGCCCTACATCATGAGGCTCATTTGTCTCAAGTGGGAGCAAGAGGGCCGTGGAGATCTTCTTGAGCAATGCCGCCCCAACATCACTATCCATAAGGAGAAGATTCCTCTTGTCAAGAACCATGATCTTCCGAGGTTCGGCAAGGGGGCTCCCAAGGACAAGGAGGAAGAGGAAGCCGATAGTGATGACTCCGACTTCGTGCCCAACTCCATCAAGACCAAGGGCCTCTTCGCCAAGCTCACCGCTCGCCTCACGAAGTCCTTTTGCTTCAAGAGGGACCTTGAAGATAGGATGTATCAAGCTCACCATGACAACAAGAAGATCCGCCAACGCCAAAAGGCGATGATGAGGCACATGCAGCTTCCCGTCTACGAGGGCTCCGAGGACAACATCACTCCTCCCGGTGAGTGGAAGTCCAAGCTTACTTGGTCAAGTTCCGAGGACTCCATCCCCGAGCCACCTCATGGCAAGGGCCATGCTCAAGATGAAGACGAAGATGAAGAGGAGGAGGACGACGAGGAGGGAGATGACGAGGAGGAGGACGATGATGACGAGTGATCCCCTTGGGGCGTTAGTATGCTTCTTCTCCCTTTTTGGTGTTTCGATGCCAAAGGGGGAGAAGTTGATCTATTAGGACGGGAATTTGCATGGGGATGCCAAGGGCTGGGTGCTTCATTTTGGTTTTTCGGCCTTGGCATCAAATCTTATCCCTAGTTATTTGGAACTCTATTCGTATGTGTGCTTGCTACTCTATTTGTGGATCTCCCGATCCCCCGGTTTGTATTAAGACTTAATCATTCGTAGCCTATTGGTCTTCACTATTTATCTCTTGATTGGCTACATCAATTCTATGGAAGCACTTATTGTGAGTTTGGGTTTTTCTCAAGGCAAAGGTATGAAAAATTCACCCAAAGTCTCTTATATGATCTTATGATTGCCTCCATAGTGCGCTTGTGCTATATGTTCTTGTCATATGTTCTTCTTAGCACTTGTGCATGGTTTGTAGAATCTAGGGGGAGTTTTTCTCTCTAGGATGTGTGCATTTGTATACAAATGCATATTCTAGATATGCACACATCTAGGGGGAGCTCCGTCTACTTTTGCAAATCAAATACCTTATCATAATATGTTATGCTTTATTACAAATTCTTGTGTTGTCATCAAACACCAAAAAGGGGGAGATTGTAAGAGAAAGATCCATATCCCGTGTTTTGTGTGTTTGATAACAACACTCGAATGATTTTAACCGTGCACAAAGATTGTCTTTGATAGATTTGCAAAGTGTACGGTGCCCTCGCTGAACACATTATGATCGGAAGACTGAAGCGTAGTTCTTAGGTTTTCTGGTTTTGTGTGTGCGCGAGGTAACATGGTAGGAGAGGAAAAGAGGAAAAGCAGTTTCAGCCATAGCGGTACTACCGGTACCAGGAGCGGTAGTACCGCTACCCTACTGGTACCGCTCTAAGGTACCGCTCTGGTGGGTTCTCACGCAATTGTCCCACAGGACAAGTTACGGTACCTCTGCGGTACCTTGAGCGGTAGTACCGCTTGCGAGCGGTAGTACCGCCTACGGTACCGCTTAAGTACCGTAACTAGTTACGGCAGTACCGTTTCGGTACCGCTGCGGTACCGCTTGGGATCCAGTAAGGTTTGGAGCCCATTGCGGTACCTCGAGAGGTACCGCGAGCGGTAGTACCGCTTTGTGTCCACGTGGACAAGTTCTGTGGGGATTGTAAATCCAGAGCGGTAGTACCGCTTGCCAAAGCGGTAGTACCGCTTAGGCAGAAACTTCACATAACGGTTGGATTTGAGGAGACCTATATAAAGGCCTCTTCTTCCCCAACTCGTTTTAAGCTCTTCTCTCTCTCTCTCTCCTCCATTGTTGCTGAGCTCAAACTGAGTGGATCTCCCTACCTACCCAATCAATCTTGCTCATACTTTGAGGAGTGGTGGAGGAGACCCCGATCTATCGTTCTACCGAGAGAAATTTCACCAATTCGTGGTAGTCCTTAGTGGATCTTGGTGGTAGGGTTCCTTTGATGGAATCTTGGAAGAAGTGCACCTATGGAGGCTAGCTTGGTGTTGTGCTAGCCCCATAGGTTGTTGGGAGCCTCCTTGTGGTGTGGAGCTCGCCCCAACCTTGTGAAGGAATCACCGCCTCGACTGGTGCCATAGTGGAGAAGGGGGAGCACCTTCGTGGAGCTCTCTCGAGGAAGAAGGTGAGGCCTTCCTTCGTGGTGTGGCCGTCTAGCCTCTTGTGTGAGGCTAGCACCTCCTCAACGCAGACGTACTTCCTTTTGTGGGAGGAACTGCGGGAAACAAACCTCGCCTCATCTCCGCGCCCTCCGGTTGTCCCGCTCCTTACTCTTACTATCTTGTTTGGTTCCTTTACCTGTTGCACTTGTCTAGGATCACCTTGAGCATCAAAGCTATCACCTTTACTTCCGTTGCACTAAAAATTGAAAAAGGCTAAAACTTGACGTAGCGTCCATTCACCCTCCCTCTTGTTCGCTATGATCCATTCAAACATTGATTCAGACGACAAGGCACAAAGCAGCCACAAAGGGTTCGGTGGTGCGAGACGGGTCATGAGAAGCCACGAGGAAGGGGAATTGGTAATCTTGCATGGCGTATCATGGCTCCGCGCCATCAAGCCTTGTGTCGGCATGCACAATGCAACCTAACTAGGGTTATTACAGGGGGTGGTGGGCGCCAATAAGGGTATGACGGTGCTCTATCAGACCTCACATGGCGACATGGTGATAGCTAGGGTTATTACGAATATACTATAGTGGCTTTTTCTTAAGAGACCCTAGGTTTTTTTATCGAACATGGGAGTAGGTGCTTGGAAAGACCACTCTTTTAAACCTTCTGTTGAATCTTTGTTTTTTAAAACAACTATTATCTTTTGGTTTATCAATGAATGGAAATAGGCCAGAACCAAAGGTTCCACGCACAATGGGATAGTAAAGATAAAAATGTAACAACGTTAGTGACAAATGTAGCTATGTATTCACATATATATATGTGGACAATGCGTTCTTATGGCACCGTAGCCAACAATCGTAGCCACTATGGACCCAATTCTCCAACCGATGTCCAGTCTTTCTAGTGGAGATACCACAATTATTAAAATAAACAGGCAAAAACATTAAGTAATATGACTGCCATTGGTGTTGCCTAGAGAATCAGTTTTAGCTATCGTACTCCGATTACCCACACTAGGTTTCACGTATAGCTGCCCGCTCTCCTTTACTCACTCATTTACCTTTATCGATTTTGAGGGTCTTGGGTAGCAGGTAACTCCTAGGATTGAGAAAGACAATAGAACAAAATACATGAAATATAAAGCAGTCAATTCCATATTTAAGTTACATGTGTTGCAAGACCGGGACTTGATTCTCAGCTCGTGAGGACTACTCACATATGGCAATTAGTTAAACAATCATAAACATTTTAATGGAAATCATTGGAGATACATGTGGTCTAGGGTCCACAAATGGTATATATGAATTACATGAGGTGTTCACATTGGGTCTATATTTGGCTGAAATCTCCCAAATGCAATGATGAGAGATTGGATAGGAAGCCACATTGGAGATGCTCTTATATGCTAGATTCACTAAATGCGCTTATATGCTAGATTCACTAAACATTCAGGACTCCTTTGATTCATAGGATAGGAAAAACATTGGATTAGGAATGTGATGGCTAGTTGAATTCTATGGGAAGAGGTTTATTCTTTGATGTACCAAAGGAATTTTTCATGAGGTACGACCTAATGTTTTTCCCATAGGATTTGCACTACAAGATTTCTATAGGATTAGTTCTACGGGATACGCTCCTATGAATCAAACAACTAGCATAGGAAAAATTCCCATAGGATCAAAATCCTACACTATTCCAATGCAAATCCTATGAATCAAAGGAGCCCTCAACTTTGTCCCATCTTAATGCCAATCCCTGTAACAAAGGGAATTGACCTCTAAATCTCCAACACTTCTCTATGTAGCGAGCAAATTAGTCATCGCACATCGTTGTTGCCTATGAAAAATCAACATCGAGCATTTGACCTATGTCACGATCAATGAGTTGATTACGCTCAATTGGTTTGCGATTTGCAAAAGAAGTGGCACGGCGAAATTCCTATAACCAGCTCACTGAAACAGCCAAAATGCATTTGATTCCAAAGCAAATTTAATAGAACTTTACATTTTGAGCGAGGCCAAATTTATTACAGTAGATAAATCTAGATAAGGGTTATCGCAACAAATTTGAAACCGTAGAAGAGGGAGTGTGACCTTTTGATATCGATAAGGGTTACCCAAAAATTGATTGAAATTTGTTGATTGGGCAGAAAGCCATCTCAACTCGCAAGTGTGTCCGAACGATAAGTTGAAGGATCTAGAGCCGATAATACAGGAAACAAAAACATAAAACGCCATAGCCTTTTCGGTGTCACCCTTGTGGGCCATATACGGACATGAATATAGTCATGGAACATTTTTTCGTACACTATCATCTTCATTGTCGCAGCAGACATAAAGACTAGACATGGTACTCCCTTCGATCTCATTTAATTTAGTTCAATAGGAACCATTGGTAGCTCATTTGTCTTGTGTCCGTGCATTAATTAAAATGGAACGTTTGTGTCAAAAAAAATTAAAATGGAACGGAGGTAGTAGAAATTCAAACTATAATTCAACGTCGACACATATGGTTTCCTCCACCTTCCGGCGTTGGAGGCTTGGAGCTAGGGATGCCAGCGAAAACACTGGAGGAAAACCTAGCTAAGATATTTTCTGCCGACTAGGATCGGTTGTGATATTGATATTGATCCATGTGGATTTAGAGAGTACGGGAATGGTCTAAAACATTGACTATGTATTATTTTTATTCAAACCAATCCAACCTCTTGCCCGTAGGAGGGTTTCCATTTTTTGTTTAGGCTGTCTTCTTCGAGATGGTGAGACGGCGGCTACATCTTAAAGTTAGAACAAGGTCCTCCCCTCCCTATCCTCGTATCGGTGGTGCGTCTAGCGCCAACAGAGGGCACACAGAGTCATGTGCCAAGCGAATATCTCGGGATCATGTTTCCTGTTGTAATTTCAGGCCAGTTTCATCCGTTCTACGGTTGTCATCATTGACGACGATTGTTGTACCGGTGCGCTGATTCTTTAGGGCATTAGCGCGACAATTTCCCGTGTTCATTATAACAAGCTTTAATACGACAAGCTTTGTCCGCTCCGGTGATAAAGGGACGATGATGGCGGCACGTCTTCGGCTCATGCTAGTTTATGTAGTCGTCGCTAGGTGGTTCAAATACCTATTTATAATTTTTATTTCTTTTTAATTATTTGTATGGTTATTGATGATTATTGATAGATCGGCCGAATTTTGGTAGTAAAAAAGTTTTACTCTAGTGCGCGGATGAAATGAGATTGGATTTTGGTAAATGGGTGGAAAAGCCATCTCGACTATCAAGTATGGCAGGGAGCAACTGTTCTCTAAAATAGTGTTTGTCAACAACAAAGTCGATTCATGTGACTGTATTCTATGGTTTTGGACTCTATTTTTGTCTCTTTTTTTTTGGATCGGGGCACAACTACTGAAAATAATACCCAACCCCGCCTATCCTCAATTAGCAAACACATATTTTTTAAGTTTTGTACGTAGGATTATTACAAATTTACAGAAAGTCTATAGTATTGAGTTAAAATTTAGTCATGCATTTCTTCATAGTAAAATTTTATGTTTTGTGAAAATAAGAACGCTGCACTTCAAATTTCAAAACTTACAGTATGAATGGATGATCGACATGATTGTATTCTCTATTTTTGTGAAAGACATACCACGTCAACAAATTTAGATACTGTACGTACGATTTACTCACAAGCTGGATGCAAAGGGCGCCGATGTGCCACGTCCGTGAGCGCAAGCCCAGCAGGACGCCGGCGAGCGTAGCGCGCGGAGAATGACCGCGGGAGGTTATCGGGCTCCCCGGCGGCGGCGCCATCGTCGAAGTTCTCCGTGTAGTCCTCGTGCCCGTACTGCTTCTTCGACGAGGACCGGCTCCGGCTCATCGCCTTCCCGACGACCCGCATCCACAACGCGCGCACGAGTCCCGCGCCGCCTGTCCGGGCAGCAGGAACACGCCCGCTGAACTCCACCTCCTCGCCGTCGTGGCCGTCACGGTGCCCAACCTTCCCGCCCAGACGCGCGCTCCCGAGCTTCCTTCGCGCATCGCCGACACCGACGCACGGCGCGAAGGCGGCGGCAACTGCTGCCTGGACGGACCGCTGCCTCCGGAGCATGCCGATCGCGAGCGGAGTGTTGCCGCCGTAGGCATCGTCCAGTTCTGAGGTGTGCATCGGCAGGACCCAGCACGGCACGGCGGCGCAGCGCGCTGTCAGGATGGACGACTTTGGTGAGGGGGGGAGAGCGATATATAGGACAGCGGTGTTTGCGTGGTGGCCGTGGTTTTCGTGTTAGGGACTGGTCAAGCGCGGGGTGCGGCGTGGCAGCGGCATGGAGATACGTACGTAGGTGCCGATCTCCTTATGGACGCAGCTGGCCGCTGGGCGCTGGCGGCTTGGCGCCGCCGCCGGGAGCTGTGTTCAGCTGCCGTGATGCACTGCTGGTGTCTACCTGTTGGGAAGAATCAGCCGCTGACTGTTTTGGAGAGAGCTGAAGCTTTGGATATGTAGGACGTGGTCATTCTGAGACGTCAGAAAATGAAGCCGACGGTTCTGAACTTCAAGGTGCCACTTTGACTTCAACAGAGGAAATAGGATAAGTCGTAGATCGTGCCAAAGAAATACTTGGGAAAAGTCGTAGTACATGGTTTCCATGTCTCCGTGAGCTAGAGAAAGGAGTGCCGTATTCTCTTACTGCCGACTTTATCCACGAAGAACAGTCGCTGTCAGAGAAATTTTCGATCCGCTCGGCCCTTGTCGACGGCTGCCATTTTTTTTTGAAAAATTCACCAGCCTATTACTACAGTAGTATAATTAGCTCAAAAAGTAAAGAAAAATAGCTCAAAAAGTAGTATAAATAGTAGTTGTCAATAGCAGTATAAATAGCTCAAAAAGTAAAAAAAATTACAAATTATTACTCGGACCACCTAGCGGCGACTATATACTAGCACTAGCCGAAGAGGCGCCGCTGTCCTCGTTCCTCCATCACTAGAGCCAGACAAAGCTTATCGTAATAGAGCTTGTTGAAGTAGACAGACGAAAAGTCAGTGTGGCACTTCGTTTTTTTCGGAGTTTTCTATTTTTGGTCAGTGTTTAGTAGAGGTCAACTGGTCATGTTTTTGCGAATAAAATTACCCAAGTTATCTTTTTTGGCGACTTCATGAAGCTATAAAATATTGTGTTCTCACAAATCCGATTATTTAGATCCAGTGAGTTTATATTATTATCATATTATGTCATGTTGTTTTGATCTTTTATGGAGTTATAACCATTTCTCTATAATAAGGTGGAGATTTTGTAGGAAATCATCTCTCGGTAACCACCATCGTATAGCTTGGTTTTTGAAAATTTTGGCTTACACTACATAGCTCATAGATTGTGCCCAAGAGATACGAAAAGTCATAACTATGAGCTATGCGTTTGCGTTGACAATACGGAATGGTGGCTAGGAGCAAAAATTACAGAACGAATGCACCAGCCGGGAATCGAACCCGGGTCTGTACCGTGGCAGGGTACTATTCTACCACTAGACCACTGGTGCTTGTATGTTTATTTTCATAACTGTACGTAATATTAATAAAGATATTTGTTTTTGCAAGAATCATCACGATTCGCACCGCCCGCATGTTGTCTTTGCTGTACTGCAGGTAAGTTGTGGCCACCACCACACAACATGACCTGCACGTTGCCTCATGGATCAATCGACAACAGTGGCGCACTTCTCCCACACAACCAGCTCAAGAGCAAATTAAATATAATAACACAACAAATCTAAAGTAGTAAAACTTTTGATCTGATCTATAGAACGAATCTCCATCTCAATCCAAAGAACAAAACAATACATCAAGAATTAACATGCAGCTCGCATGACGGATCGATCCAAAAAGGATCTATCTGCCGGCCAAGAGTTTGAGGTTGACGATGATGGGCAGCACGATGACGAGCACGAGCACGACGCCGGCGACGATGGCGATGCAGACCCACTTTCGGTTGCTCTTCTGGTACACTTTGGCGGACTGGAGCTCGACGGTGCCCTTGTGCACGAAGGAGCTGGCGCGCGCGACGTGCGTCTCGATGTCGTTGAGCTGGTGGCCCTGCGCCTCCACCAGCGCCGCCATGTCCAGGAACACCTGGTGCAGCTCCAGCAGGCTGCGCTCGATGTCCTTCACGGCGTCGTGCCGCTCCTGGATCTCCGACAGCGTGCTCAGCACCTCCCCGCGCCCCTGGTCACGCTGGATCGCCTTCTGCAGGAACGTCTCGCTCTCCCCCGACGAGATCAGCGCCTCGATCTTGCTCTCCTCCGCGTGCTCGCCCGTCACCGTGTAGTACCGCCGCGCCACCGTCTCCTTGTACTCCGACGCCATCCGCGTCCGAAGACCCTGCACGCACGCACGCTCTCCGATCAGATTGGCTGACTCTGCGCGCAGCGAGGGGAGGGAACCAATCAAGAAAGCGAACGCAATGTTTACCTGGAAGTCGTCCATGAGGTCCTTGAGCTTCCTGCCGAGGCCGGAGACGACGGAGGAGCGGGTGCGGTCGGTGGAGGATCCTGCGCCGCAGCCGGGGATCTTCCGGCTGGCAGAGTTCTGGCGGTCGAGGGCCTCGAGCTTGCCCTTGATGGCCTTGGCCCGGCGGAGGACCTGCTCGACCTCGCCGTCCATGCGGGCGCGGAGGGACTTGACCGCGCGGGCGTCGTGGGCGGTCTTGCTCTCCTCGTTCGCGGACTGCAGACGGCGGTGCATGCTCTCGAGGCCACGGATGTCCTCCTTCACGACCTCCACGTCCTCGAAGAACTTGTCCAGGTTGACGCCCTGGCCGCCGACGCCGGACTCCATCTCGTCCAGCTCAACCTGCTGCTTCAGGTCGGCATACTTCTTGAAAGAGCTCGACGAGAAGAGGTCGTTCATCTCGGAAACAATTAAGCAGAGACCTACAGCTAGCTAGCGCCGAGGGAGGAAGAACAGAATCTTTGTAGTGAGAAATCGAGCTAGCTATAGGGGAGGAGAGCAATGGCGCCGCCGCCCGGCCCGCTGGCTTATGGCCTTCTAAATTTCTCGATCGTGACACCAACCAATGCAGCGACAAGCGCAACACAGCATTACAAATTCTGGAGCAATGGCAGTGACAGAAAAGGGGGGGATGGAGAGAAGGGTGCCAATTGGCGGGGGAAGAAGAAGAAGAAGACGGCCTCTGCAGAAGAGCTGGCAATGGCATCCGGGGGAATGGAAACGGACGTGCAGAGGTACAAGTCGGTCTGGGGTTGACTTGGTGTAGGGAACGCACACGCAACTACACAAGGCCAAAGTGTGTGGTACGCACGGCTCTCCGCCGGATGCATCGCACCGTCGCGCCGCGTCCAAAAGTATGAACAATAATTCATCCGCCGTTTTTTTTTCAACAATCAATACTACTCCCTCCGTCTCATAAAGTAAAACTTATCTGAAATTTGTCAAAATTTAGATCTATATATATGCTATTTAATGTCTAGATATATTCAGATTTAGTCAAATCTCAGAATTAGCATGGAAGGGAGGGAGTATAAATTTATCGTAGCAAATAGTAAATGATAAAAATACATAATTTATATATAACGATTACAAAATGAAGTTTGAAAGAAATGAATAAATCTTCTAAGCCATAAATCAATTTTGTACTTTTCTGAAGGTAGTTGCACGTGACACCAAACCATAAACCTGTAAATATCAAATAAAATTCTCCTATAATTTTAATTTAAGCCGCAATGTTAAGGCTAAGTGCACGCACACAAGCGTTAAAGTAGTCAATAGCCATCGGCAAGAGTACCAACACAAGTATGCCAGGAAAAACAACTGAACAACTTGGTAAACGTTGCTGGGAAATCGATGGTACGAATCACCATTGTCGAGGACGTAGCAGATGGGACAAATATTTCGAGACAATCCTCATCGCGGGAACCATAAGAAAAGATCAAAAGACGAGAAGCAAGATCTGAAAAACCATACCTAAAGAAATTTAAACTTTC
>NC_061509.1:81670657-81685262 GCF_022539505.1 Lolium rigidum | reverse complement strand
GCCACGCGTCCCGCGGCCACCGCATGCCGCCGGCCCATATAAAGGGGGCGCGCGTTCTTCCTCATCCACCTCCGTGCTGGAAACCCTAGTCAGCCGCCACAAAGCTCCACCACAGCGCCCAGGGTGTTCCCCGCGACGCAGCCTGCCCGCGAGGAAGTCCATGGCCGGTCCCCGGTGGCCGGCAAGGCGGTCGAGGCCGCGGCCCGAACCTCGATCCCTCTTAGGTTTAGTTGCAATAAGGCGCGAAAATTTCCCCCGTTTTGCGATGAAATGCACATCCCATTTCTAAATCTACCCTTCGTTGTTCCTATGTTCTGGGTTATTACAAGGGGCCGCCGTGGTGGAGCAGCTACGGCCCCACGCTCGCCGTCGCATGCGCCCTCCTCGTCCTCGCAGGAGGACCGCTGCTTCGAGTTCTCTCCGCATCGACGACGACCCACTCGGCATCAAGCGGCTCCCGGACAAGTTCGCCGAGTTCGTCGACGGCATCGAGCCGGCGCAGTTGCAGCTACGGGAGGCCAGCTGCAACTTCTGCCGCTAGCCCGTGGAGGTCCTGTTCGACGGGCAGGGCAAGATGTACCTGCACACGGGGTGGGACAAGTTCGCTCGTGACCTCGCGCTCAAGCCCGGCTGCCAGCTCACCTTCCTCTACGAGGGGGACGGCGAGAGGATCGTCAAGGTGTTCGACGACACAGCCTGCCGCAGGCACTACCACACCAGCGAATCCGGCTCGGACACCGATAGTTAGAACTTAGAGTGTTCTTTCTTTGCAGCGAATCTGGCTACGGGCCAGACGAAGCCAGTAGTCGAGGTTTCTGGATATTCTTCCTCGGTAGAACCAACAAGGGCACCGTCTCCTCCCGCTGGATTTTCCAGTTTGGGTGATTGGGTGTGCCCTCGAATGTTCTTTCTTGGCAGCGAACATACGGAAATCAACACAACTGGCTTCTTTTTTTAAAAAAAATTATATTTGTGTCGACCATGGTTCAAACTATGTGTTAGTTTGTGTAAACTATGTTCCAAACTATGTGTTAGTTTGCGTAAAATCATGTTTCAAAATGTAATATTTGAAACTATGTTTAAATGGAGAAGAGGAAAAAAAGAAAAAAAATGCGTCGCCCCGCTGGAGCAGACCCCAGACGCAAACGGACGCGCGGACAAAAACGGTCATTTTAGCGTCCGCAGCGCGACGCAAACGGACGCTCGCGGACATTAAAATGCGTCGCGCCGCTGAAGATGCCCTTATGTCGGACCAAACATGACCCAAGGGGTCTATTAGTCAATCTACTAAAAATTTGGTCGAGCTTTTAGTATTTTACACAGTCAATGACTAGCCAGCTGGCTATAGTAGTGTGTTTGCAATCAATGAAGAATTTTTTTCGCGAAAACTCAAAAGCCTTGTGTTTCGATGCATTGATAGATAAAGAAGAGTTTATGTACAAGTCCGAGGACGGACACACCACGCCGTACAACTCGACCCAAGAAAAAGGAAAAAACCTAGACTAGGGGAGTAACTGGCGCACACCCCGGGCTCCCGCGTCCGCCCAAAGCCGCGCGTCAGCAGCGATGTCGTTGAACAAGGATGTCACCGAAGGCCACGCATTATCGAAGACCGCCGCGTTCCGATGCTTCCAAATCCACCATGTCGTGAACATGATAACCGACGAAGTGCCCTTGCGCAGCTGGCGAGGGGTAGTCCGCACCACAAGCGACCACCACTCCGCGAAGTCACCCTCAGCCGTGGGTGGGCCTGAGGTGGATCGGATCCACGACAGAACCTCAAACCACACCGTCCTAGAGAAGGAACATCCTGTAAGGAGGTGCCTCATGGTTTCGAGCAGGCCGATCACATAACGGGCATCTCGGCGCATGCGGCAGCCCCCGCCGTGTCAACCTCTCACCCGTCCAGCACCTGTCAAGACAGGCCAACCAGATAAAGAACTTCACCCTAGGTGGCGCCCAGGATTTCCAGTTGAGCTTCCAAGACCCTGAGATGATTGACCCCTGGAAAAGGGTGTCATAGCAGGATCCAGCTGCCGCCAAACCAATCAATGAAGAATTTATGTGGCGTACATAGAATCTGAATTTTTTAAATGACATGTCAGCGCTAGCAAAAGTTTTGAGCGGTATATATAAAACTAGCTCAAAAGCATTTTATTTTCTGTGACTATTGGTAGGGATCCATTTAAATCACATTCAATAAACTTAGCATTCTAGAAAAAAGATCAAAAAAATTGGCCCCCTTAATTTGGGATCTAGAGGTATTCTGTGAGCCAGTGATCCAATCATATATAGAAACTGGTGGTGAAATATAGATAAGTGGAGCACATTACATGATTACATAGCCATCTCGCGTTTACACTTTACATTGCCTCGGTATGATTTTGTTCAAGGAAAATGACAACAAAATATAATCGTAATAATAATTACATGGCAGATTGAAGTGCTATTACAGGTGGAACTCTGCAGCTCTCGCCGCGGACGCGCGCAAACTCCTCAACAAAATCCTTCCCCTCCGGCCAGGCTCGGGCCATGACTATGGGCCGGCCGCCGGAGCTGATGGAAGCGCGGCTAGTGAAGCGCGTAGGTGGCGACGAGCGCGACGACCATGAGCGCGTAGGCGACGCCCCGGTCGACGGTCTCCTGGTCAACGAGTCTCCGCCGCTGCATCTGCCCCTGCGGCGGCACCGTCTCGTCCGCCCCTGTCGCCGTCGAGCCCGCCGCCATCTTGATCGATCGATGCGCCCAGCCGGAAGAAAACTGAGCTCGACAGGGCGGAGAGACGATCTTGGAGGTAAAGTTTGCAAGGATGGATCTTGGAGGCGAGTTTGGTTATCCAAGATTCCAAGGATGGATCGCTGCCTCTGCATGTGTGCTTGCGGGGAGGTTATATACGCGCGTGGGCAGGCCGGCGCCGAGGGAGCTAGAGGAAGGATCGAGCGAGGCAGGTGCACGAGGCACGACAGGACGCCAGGTAGAGTTCTCAGACGGTAGCCGCCTCGTTTGATTGGGGAACGCCTTTTGGCCTGTCGTTTTGGTTGGTGCCGGCTTTTTGACCTGGCCGGCCGGCACGGCACGCCGTCGATCTGGCCCAGCCGTCAGGAATAGCTTATCGTTTTCTTTCGTGTGAGTGGATCTGCAACAGCAAGAGGTAAGCAATCCTTAATAGGTCCGGCAGAAAACAATAGTTCGTTTGTGACTCGGTATTTGTAGGTGGGCGCAGCCAAGGAAATTAAGCAATGGGTTCATCTCAATAAAACTACCAGCTGAAACTAACTACAGTATAGCACTCTCTCCCATTTTAAAATAAGTTTCAAAAATTTATCTACATTCATGTGTATCGACCACTAAAACACGTCTATATACAAGTTAATCTAGATAAATCTGCGACACTTTAAAATGGACAGTGCCAAATAGATACTTTGTCTAGGTTAGTACAAATTCACCGGCTTCACTTGAACCGAAAACTTCAGGCAACTCCAAGACACTAACCATTGGTCACCCGGAAAAGTCCGGTTTGAACATGGGTGCATGTGAACCCTAGTTGGAAATATGTGTATTTGGGGGTCTCCCAAGCACGGGGAAAAACTTGGTAACCAATGTGAGTCCCCATTTCTATTTCTTTATCTATCAACCTCTGCTCATCTTCTAGTTCCTCTCTCCCGTGAAAGACCCACTCCTCAACGGTCTCAGGGTCCTCTTCGACCATGAGCACCAAGAGTGTGTGGAACGAAAGCCTTCCAACAGCTCCATTGTGAAGAAGAATTTGGTACCATATCACAACACTAGGCGGTGCTCAATTTCGAGCATGAGAGGGCTTCCAATGCAATACATGCATCTCCCAAGATAAGTGGCCTCACTAAATATGAATCTAGGACCCTTAAATATGTTTGTATGATTCATGATAAGGTAATTAAATAACTATTATTTCTTACAATTGTTTCAGGTTTTTGATTGTTTACAAAGCGTTACAAAGTGGTTCCAACGATGACCCTTAAAAAGTTAGATAAATGTATAGGTTGCCTCTATATCTAATCTATATTTACTTGAGTTATATGCATGGCATGGTATCTAGAGTGGCACTTGGTGAAGCAGAGAAAAAACCACTAGTACCAGTGGTGAAGAACTAAAATAATTTGAGATAGGGTGAACCGTAAAAAAATATGCAAAGATCAAAATAGCCTTGAGACATTAATGCTATATATGATTCGAACACAATCACTCAGTACAATAAAAATAGAAACTTATTTGGTTATAAGTAGAATGTAAAAAAATCCACAATAAAATCACCTCTATGGCAAGGCCTGGCCCTTTTTATAAATATCTTCTATAATTCTATAATAATTCTATAGATCAAGACTTCTGAATATCCCTCGCTCGATGCGCACCTTGGTGTCGATGATCTTTGTCATCGGGAAATTCCTTTCAATTGTTGCCGTGGCCACAGTTAAAAACAACACCAACTCAAAGGTGGTAATATCGTTAGAGGTGACTTTTAAATATCAAGAAATCTCTAAATTCTCCACTTATGAATCATGAATAACTCAAGATTATCTTGGAGTATATAGTAATATCCATGTTAAATATTTGGAAGACAATCAGTTTTATTCACATTGAATCTACAATATGAGTCCATGACTTCGGTACCTAGTTCTTATTTTCGGTTCGAAGTCGGCTTTGCACAATGTTCACTAAAGAAAGCATAGCATTCTCATACGGGGTCATTTTCCGACGTTTTTGACATACATCTAGTAAAACTATTCAAAAAAACACGTGCATCTGAATGTATTCATCAATCTTCGTCCACATTGGCCACAAAATTCAATCATCTCGTTTGCCAATGTTTTTGGCGTCAATTAGAAGCATATGCCCGTTTCCGAAGTCAGGCTCTTCGGTAAGAAGGATATGCAATTTTCTATTATAACAAAATTAGAAACCAAAAAGCCTACACGTTCGGCCTATAAGTCAATCCACTCATGTCACTCTCGGACACTCCCGAATGTATATGTCTCATATCTTCCATCTCAATCTCTTCCCGTCAGTCCCAACCTCTTCTAGGGCGCTCACCTCTGAAGCATTGAGTTACCGAATACGTCACGTTCATGCTGCCACATCAAGGTCTGCTTCTCTATGTCGGTACATCATCATTAGCCTAGTTCACATAGGTAACTGCTATCACCACTCATAATACTAATATAGGCATAGGAGGGGTGAGTCGTAAACTGAGTCTGGGTAGCATGATCCTCTGCAGCGTCCTATGCTTACGCGGGCATAACCACGCCATCCATTTGTCCCTCTCTAGTCATTGCTAGGTTCTCGTACAAGCTAGATAGCCCTTCAAGATCAACATCTCGCGCTTCTACGTGGCAATATAAGCAAGATCAAATTACGCGAGCCAGGAGAAAGTGGAATTGGGTGCCGAGGTCGAAAAGAAGTGTCCTGACCCCCAAGTATCCGTTGTGGGAACTTCCTTCCAGACCAGGGTGCCATAAACTCATTGTGCGAGAAAATACTCACTGCAACATTGTAAGAGCAAGATCCATATCACGTGTTTTGTGTGTTTGATAACAACACTCGAATGATTTTAACCGTGCACAAAGATTGTCTTTGATAGATTTGCAAAGTGTATGGTGCCCTCGCTGAACACATTATGATCGGAAGACTGAAACATAGTTCTTAGGTTTTCTAGTTTTGCGTGTGTGTCGCGAGGTAACATGGTAGGAGAGGAAAAGAGGAAAAGCAGTTCCAGCCATAGCGGTACTACCGGTACCAGGAGTGGTAGTACCGCTACCCTACTGGTACCGCTCTGAGGTACCGCTCTGGTGGTTTCTCACGCAATTGTCCCACAGAACAAGTTACGGTACCTCTGCGGTACCTTGAGCGGTAGTACCGCTTGCGAGCGGTAGTACCGCCTACGGTACTGCTTAAGTACCGTAACTAGTTACGGCAGTACCGCTTCGGTACCGCTGCGGTACCGCTTGGGATCCAGTAAGGTTTGGAGCCCATTGCGGTACCTCGAGCGGTACCGGGAGCGGTAGTACCGCTTTGTGTCCACGTGGACAAGTTCTGTGAGGATTTCGAATCCAGAGCGGTAGTACCGCTTGCCAAAGTGGTAGTACCGCTTAGGCAGAAACTGCACATAACGGTTGGATTTGAGGAGACCTATATAAAGGCCTCTTCTTCCCCAACTCGTTTTAAGCTCTTCTCTCTCTCTCTCTCCTCCATTGTTGCTGAGCTCAAACTGAGTGGATCTCCCTACCTACCCAATCAATCTTGCTCATACTTTGAGGAGTGGTGGAGGAGACCCCGATCTATCGTTCTACCGAGAGAAATTTCACCAATTCGTGGTAGTCCTTAGTGGATCTTGGTGGTAGGGTTCCTTTGGTGGAATCTTGGAAGAAGTGCACCTATGGAGGCTAGCTTGGTGTTGTGCTAGCCCCATAGGTTGTTGGGAGCCTCCTTGTGGTGTGGAGCTCGCCCCAACCTTGTGAAGGAATCACCGCCTCGACCGGTGCCATAGTGGAGAAGGGGGAGCACCTTCGTGGAGCTCTCTCGAGGAAGAAGGTGAGGTCTTCCTTCGTGGTGTGGCCGTCTAGCCTCTTGTGTGAGGCTAGCACCTCCTCAACGCAGACGTACTCCCTTTTGTGGGAGGAACTGCGGGAAACAAACCTCGCCTCGTCTCCGCGCCCTCCGGTTGTCCCGCTCCTTACTCTTACTATCTTGTTTGGTTCCTTTACCTGTTGCACTTGTCTAGGATCACCTTGAGCATCAAAGCTATCACCTTTACTTCCGTTGCACTAAAAATTGAAAAAGGCTAAAACTTGACGTAGCGTCCATTCACCCCCCCCCCCTCTTGTTCGCTATGATCCATTCAATTGGTATCAGAGCGAGGTTTTCTTGCTCGGCCTTTACCGCCTAAGAAATGGCCGAACAAGAAAAGGTTGTGAATGGATTCCTTTCCGGTGAGCAATCACCTCCATCATCAATTGCCGATAATACTCCGGCTACTTTGGATGACCTCAAGAAATTGGAGTCATCCGTTGTATCTCAAATTAAGGCTATGATGATGGAGTTGATTGCTCCAAAAACAAACCCCATCATAGATCCTAAGGAAAGTGTCAATGTTCCTCCACAACAAGTCAACACTCTTCCTCTTGTTGGTTTTGTTGAGCAATCGACAAAACCACCTCGAGAAAGGGAACTTGAGGATGTTGACACTTCATCAAAAGGGAAGGATGAACCTCCGGTAGCGGGACAATTAGGAGGTAATCATGTGGTGCCCCCACCAAGTGATTATACACCATAAATGTCCCAATACCTATGCCTCATATTTTGACTCATGGCTCACCAACGCTACTTGAATATAATAACTTTGAAAATTGGCAATTCTTAATGCGTTCTCATGTGCGCAGTGCTTCTACCGAGCTTTGGCGCATCATTGAGGAGAGCTATTCACCACGAGACCCAAAGAACTTGACAAGAAGGGAAGTGGTGGATGACCAACTCAACGCCCCCGCTATCAACATGATTCACATGGCCGTCACTCCCAAGGACCGCGCTCATATCCGTTCGCTCAAGACCGCCAAGGAAGCATGGAACAAACTCGACAAGCTCTTCCTCGGAAATGAGAGCATTCAAAGCTCTCGGTTCGATGAAGTGAACAACATGGCCGACAACTTCGTCATGAATGAGGGAGAATCGCCCGAAGAGATGTACCGACGCCTTATTGCTCTCGCCGTGCAAATGCAAGATCTTGGAGCAACGTTTGTGGATGACCCTTGGATCAAGAGAAAGTTCTACAATGCTCTCCTTCCTTATGAGGAAGTAAAGTTGACGGCCATCCGCCAAAACGCCTCTTTCCGTGCTATGACATCCAATGAAGTCCTTAGTGAAGTCATCGCTTTGGACATCTCTAAGAAGAATGCAGAAGATCTTGTTGCTCGTGCCCACAACACCCGCAAGCCCAACCTTGCATTGAAGATGAAGGAGAATGGAGCTAGTGAGAGCGATGAGGATCCCATTGAGTGGGGTCCGGATGATCTCAAGGCCAACTATCATGAACACATGGCTCTTGCCGCCAAGAGTTTTTGGAGTGGAAACAAGACACGAAGCTCAAGGCCAAGAAGATACTCACCTCATGATTCTACTAGAATCTCCTCCAAGAGCCCAAGGGAGGAACAAAAGGGAAGTTCTTGCTACAATTGCGGCGACAAAAGTCACTTTGTTGCGGATTGTATCTATGAGAGAAGGGAAGACAACGGCGGAAGGCTCGTTCATAAGAGCAAGTTTAGATCCCTCTCCAAAGGTTTCTCCAAGTTTTCCTCCAACTCCGACGACACCAAGATCTCCTCCACCAAGAAGCCTAGAGCCTTCATTATTCGTGAGGAGTACTCGTCTGATGAAGGTGATGAGCGTGAAGACAAAGGGAAAGAAGGGGAAGTGGCCGCCATCGCCATTTCCACTCTCTCCATCTCTCTCTTTGACTCTCCAAACGAGAACCTCATCACCAACACCCCTCGTTGCTTAGTGGCAAAGGTATTGTTGGAGGTAGAACCCCTTTCCGAACCTACATCTTCGTCAAATACTATATCTATTGTGGGTTTGGATGCTTCTCCCACTAACGTGCTAGGAGATCAAGACCATATGATGGAAAAGGAGAGGCTTGATAAGGAGGCGGAATTAGAGCTTATCTCTCTCACTCAAGCTCCTGAGGAAGAAGTGTGTATGCGTATGTCTCTTGAAGCTAGTGCTATTGTTCTTGAGGACTCCAACAATTCTCTCATCTCCCAACTCATCAAGGACCGAGATTATGCTCTTGGTTGGGTGGATGAGCTCAAGACGAAGAAGCGTTATCTTGAAGAAAGCCATGAATGGTTGCTTGAGGATGCCGCAACCCTTACCAAGAACTTCAAATCTTTGGAATGCAAGTTTGAACTCCTATCCGAGATGGGGAGGCATCCCCAAGAAGAAGTGTACAAGAAGAAATAAGATGAAGGTCCCAATTCATGTTGTGAAAAGCTCCTTGACGAAGTTTGCTTCTTGAAAAGACATAATGTGAAATTCTTGGAAGTCATTTCTACTCAAGAGGAGGCCTTGGATGAATACTATCGCTTGAGTAAAGAGAAGGTGCAATGTTGTGATCATGAAGAGGAGATTGCCACTCTAAAGAGACACAAGGCCAAGATAGTTGAAGTGAATGATAGGCCAAATGAGTCCTTGATGGAGTGGATTTGTTTGAGCAAGGAAAATGTCACTTGTTGTAACCATGAGGATGAAATTGCTTATCGAAAGAGAAGCAAGGACAAGCTTATGGTAATAAAGCTAATGCAAGATGAAGCTTTAAAAGAATACCAACTCTCAAGCAAGGATCACATTTGTTGTGATCATGAAGATGACATTGCCACCTTGGAAAGACACAAGCGTTTGCTCTTGAAAAGGAATTGTCTTCTTGAGGAAGCTCTATCGGAACAATTCCGGGTGAATAAGGAGAAAGAGGTTCAAGTGTTTGACATAACTCACCCTCACCCGGACCATGAAGATGAAGTCAATCGCTTGAAGTCCAAAATTGAAAGCCTCCAAATCCAAGCCAAATTCTTGGAAGGAGTCATTGGAGCTAAAGTTGAAACCCATGAGGACTCATGCAATGGAGGAGAAGTGGCAATCATGCCAAAGAAAAAGAAGAAAGGAAGAAGGATCAATGTAAAGAAGAACGTCGTGATAGGGCCCATTGAAAAATGGGTTCCTATTTCCAAGTCTTGATCCATGAAGGACCTTGCTTTCGGTGGTGCTTTTTGGGTGGTTGATTTTGAAGCCACAAGTCTTATGACCAGAAGCAAGGAATTCGTTGTCGTCATCAAGTCATTTATCTCTACCATTCTCATGACGACAACACAAGCAAGCTTAAAGGTATTGGGGCCTTGACAAGGTGGTGATCATGTCTTACCTTGTCAAGACTCTTGCGTATGTTTCTCTTTGTTCGTTGCTTTACACTTTTGGGTCTTTGTACCTACTATAATGAACATGTGGTGGTTCTCTTGTGGAGCTAGTCTCTTCAAGAGGCCACAGTCTCGGACTAATAGAAAATGCTTCCTTGTGTAGAGATCGGGTTTTGTAGGAATTGCGTTGAAGGAAATGAACCATGATGAAGTTTGTCAAACAATTTCAATGCAAGTTCTATACCATGATTCTTGCAAGAAGGAGCAACAATGGAATGGAGTTCAAGCTCAATATCTTGGATGTCTTCTTTGGCAAAGAAGGAATCCGTCATATACTCCTAGCCATACTCTTACCCTAACTTCATGGGGTTGCCTAAGTGAGAGACAAATCTTAGTTGAAGACACTCAAACATGATGATGGAGTATGAGTCTATTGTGTTGTTTGTGGTATTGTGTGATGAGACTCTTTTGATGAAGATGATAGTTCTTTGGAGGGGGCGAAGTGCTTCTTGTGAGAAAAGAGATGCAATTCCCCCGGTTACCGTAGGAAGGATGTGTTGGAGATATGCCCAAGAGGCAATAATAAAGTGGTTATTATAATCTTTGTGTTTATGATAAATGTTTACATACCATGCTATAATTGTATTAACCGAAACATTGATACATGTGTGTTGTGTAAACAACAAGAAGTCCCTAGTAAGCCTCTTGTATAACTAGCTTGTTGATTAATGGATGATCATGGTTTCGTGATCATGAACATTGGATGTTATTAATAACAAGGTTATGTAATTAGTTGAATGATATAATGGACACACACCCAAATAAGCGTAGCATAAGATCAAGTCATTAAGTTCAATTTGCTATAAGCTTTCGATACATAGTTGCCTAAGTCCTTCGACCATGAGATCATGTAAATCACTTACATCGGAAGGGTACTTTGATTACATCAAAAGCCATTGCGTAAATGGGTGGTCATAAAGATGGGATTAAGTATTCAGAAAGTGTGAGTTGAGGCATATGGATCAATAGTGGGATTTGTCCATCCTGTTGACGGAGAGATACACTCTGGGCCCTCTCGGTGGCACGTCGTCTGATTAGCTTGCAAGCATGTGATTAAGATCACAAGAGATGACATACCATAGTACGAGTAAAGAGTACTTGTCGGTAACGAGGTTGAACAAGGTATGGAGATACCGATGATCGAACCTCGGACAAGTAAAGTATCGCGTGACAAAAGGAATCGGTATCGTATGTAAATGGTTCAATCGATCACTAAGTTATCGTTGAATATGTGGGTGCCATTATGGATCTCCAGATCCCGCTATTGGTTATTGCTCGGAGAGGAGTCTCGACCATGTCTGCATAGTTCGCGAACCGTAGGGTGACGCGCTTAAGGTTCGATGTCGCATAAGTAGATTTGAATATGGTATGGAGACGAAGTTTGTTCGAGTCTCGGATGGGATCCAGGACGTCACGAGGAGGTCCGGAATAGTCCGGAGAATAAGATTCATATAAGGGAAGTTGATTTCTAGGTTTCGAAAAAGTTTGGGATTTTTCCGTGGATGACCGGAAGGTTCTAGAAGGTTCCGGGGGTCCCACCAGTGGGCCCACGACCCTAGGAGGCCTAGCATGGGCTGAGGGGGTGCTCCCTAGCCTAATGGGCCAGGGGCACATGCCCCTCAAGGCCCAGCCAGCCAACCCCTAGGGTTTCCCTAGGGGAGATCAACTTGGGGGGGAAGAATCCCTCTTCCCCCCACTTGGCCGCCGCCCCCTAACCCTAGATGGGAAAGGGGCCACCCCCCCCCGACCTGGCCCCCTATATAAAGAGGGGAGGGGGTGGCCGGCCACCATCTCCATCATTGCCTCCTCCTCTGGCCGCCTCTCTCCTCCACCATACGCTGCTCCGGCTTAGGCGAAGCCCTGCAGCTTTTCTTCCTCCATCATCACCACCACGCCGTCGTGCTGCTGGATTTTGGAGGAGATCTTCTACACCTCCGCTGCCCGCTGGAACGGGGAGAGGAAGGGCTTCATCGACACCGTACGCGCGACCGGAAGTGTTGCCGGATTGCAGCACTGGGGACGATCGTCTACACCAACAACGAGATTAATCTCGTAGGATTTGGAATCTTCGAGGGTTAGTCGCATCTCCATCTCGTTGCTCCGATCTTGTAGATTAGATCTTGGCTTTTCCATATATTAGATCTTGGATTTATTCGTCTTTGCGGTAGGAATTTTTTTGTTTTCCATGCAACGAACCCTTCAGTGGTATCAGAGCCTTGTCTATGCATAGATCTGTTGCACGAGTAGAACACAATGGTTTTGTGGGTGTTGATACTTTTGTTGTTTTTAGTTAGTGCACTTTGCATCTTGCGGGATGGTGGGATGAAGCGGCCCGGGCTAACTTTACATGACCGCGTCTCATGAGACTTGCTCCACGCTTGACATGCAACTTGTATTGCATACGTGGCTTTGTGGGTGTCTGTCTCTCCCACCATAGTGAAGATCTAATTTGCTCTTTCTATTGACAACACTAGTATCACCTTTGTGGTTCATGTTCGTAGGTAGATTGGATCTTACTCGAAAACCCTAAACCACGTAAAATATGCAAACCAAATTAGAGGCGTCTAACTTCTTTTTGCAGGGTTTCGTGATGTGATATGGCCATGTGATGATGATTATATTTGATGTATGAGATGTTCATTATTGTATTATGGCAACCGACAGGAGCCTAATGGTTGTCTTTAATTTTTTTAAAGACTTGCGTGTCTATTCATCATGTAATAGCTTTATTTCAAGTAGTTGTTATAGTAGCTATAAGTGATGGACAACCATGAAGCGGCGCCACTGACCTTGACGCCATGCTGGTGATGATGGAGATCATGTCCGTGCTTTGGAGCTGGTGATCAAAAGCACAAGAAGAAAGGCCATATCATATCACACATTATGAATTGCATGTGATGTTAATCCTTTATGCATCTTATTTTGCTTAGATCGCGACGGTAGCATTATAAGATGATCCCTCACTAAAATCTCAAGATAATAAAGTGTTCATCCTTAGTATGCACCGTTGCTAAGACTTATCGTTTCGAAGCATCACGTGATGATCGGGTGTGATAGATTCTACATGTGCATACAACGGGTGCAGGCCAGTTTTGCACACGCGAATACTAAGGTTGCCTTGACGAGCCTAGCATGTACAGACATGGTCTCGGAACACGGGATACCGAAAGGTAGAGCATGAGTCATATGAATGATATGATGAACACTTTGAGTGTTCGCCTTTGAAGCTACATCTTTTCTCGTGAAGATCGGACTTGGTGTAGTGGATTTGGTTCGTGTGATCACTAAGACAATGCGAGGGATGTTGTTTTGAGTGGGAGTTCACCTAGTTAATTTAAGAATTAAAATTGAACTCATTTTATCATAAACTTAGTCTAAACTCTTTGCAAATATGTTGTAGATCATGGCGTCCCCCTCCATCAGTTTTAACCAGCTTCCTAGAGAAAGAAAAGCTTAAGAGCAACGGTAGCAACTTCACCGACCGGTTCCGTCATGTGAGGATTTTCCTCGGGCTGGTGGAAACCTGCAATATGTGCTCGATGCACCGCTAGGTGCCCCACCTGCAGAAACTGAATCCGATGAAGTAAAGAATGTTTACGAGACTCGGAAAATTCGGTACTCTCAAGTTCAGTGTGCCATCCTGTGCAGTCTGGAAGCCGATCTTCAAAAACGTTTTGAGCACCACGATCCGTATGAGCTGGTCAATGAGCTGAAATCTATTTTTGAAACTCATGTGGTCGTGGAATGCTATGAAGCGTCGAAACACTTCTTCAGTTGCATGATGGAAGAGGGCAGCTCCGTTAGTGAGCACATGCTCGCTATGTCCGGGCATGCGAAGAAACTCAGTGACTTGGGGATAGTGATTCCTAACAAGCCGGGATTAATCGTGTCCTCCAATCACCGCCACCTAGTTACAAGAACTTTGTGATGAACTACAATATGCGTAACATGAACAAAGAGTTACCTGAACTCTTCTCCATGCTGAAATCTGCTGAGATTGAGATACAGAAAGAGCACCAAGTGTTGATGGTCAACAAGACCACCAGTTTTAAGAAACAGGGCAAGCCTAACAACAAGGGCAACTTCAAGAAGGGCGGCAAGAAAGCTGTCGCGCCTCCTGAGAAGCCTAAGGCTGGCCCTAAGCCTGATATTGTGTGCTATTACTACAAGGAGAAGGGGCACTGGAAGCGTAATTGCTCCAAATACTTGGCTGATCTGAAGAGCAGCCTTATCAAGAAAAAGAAAGGTTATTTGATATACATGTTATAGATGTCTATCTTACTGGTTCTCATAGTAGTGCCTGGGTATTTGATACTGGTTCGGTTGCGCACATTTGTAACTCGAAACAGGAACTGCGGAATAGACGAAGCCTAGCGAGGGACGAGGTGACGATGCGCGTTGGAAATGGATCCAAGGTCGATGTGATTGCCGTTGGCACGCTCCCTCTACATCTACCTTCGGGATTAGTTTTAAACCTCAATAATTGTTATTTGGTACCTGCGTTGAGCATGAACATTATATCTGGATCTTGTTTAATGCAAGACGGTTATTCGTTTAAGTCAGAGAATAATGGTTGTTCGATTTATATGAGTAATGTCTTTTATGGCCAT
>NC_061509.1:81629833-81670557 GCF_022539505.1 Lolium rigidum | reverse complement strand
TTTTTTTTTTGAGATCAAACGCTGCGAATATATTAATTTGTGAGAGAATCCATTACAATCCGGTTCTCGACACACACAGGTGCTACATCAAACCACACCCTACATAATTTATTGTCGCAGCCTTCCTTTGCCATTAGATGTGCAGTTTCATTAGCCGAGCGCCGCACCGCACGCACCGAGGATTCTACAAAACTTTGAAGCAGGGTTTTTATTTCCGAAACTAGCGGACCGTAAGCTGATCGATCCTGACCCTCCTTACTCAGTTTTGCTGCAACCTCGACACTGTCTGTTTCCAGAACCAATCTCTGAACATGAACCTCGCTCACCACCAAGAGACCCATTCGGCAGGACATCAATTCGGCTCCTTCCGCATCAGCAAGGTGAGGGAAAAAATGGCATGCTCCAGCGACAAAGCTACCATGGTGATCACGGGTGACCACACCGCCGCCACCATTGTTCACAGCTGAATGGAAAGCTCCATCAACATTCAACTTACACTAACCTGGTTCAGGCAGGAGCCAGCGATCCAAAGGCCTGACAACTCTTACAGGGTTCTGGGCATGCACATTGAGCCATTCTTCAACCCCAGCTTTAGTTTTGTTTGCAATGGCCTTCGGGTCTTCAACTCTTTCTGAATCACGAGCATCATTTCGGGCTTGCCACAGATTGTATACCATCATCATTGTCCAGGAAATTGTGTCTCCATCTGCTCGACCTAACCAATCCAGAAGCCAGCCCCTTAGATCAGCATGATTTGCCATCTAAGCTGGTGGTTTCTCAAACAGACCTCCAGTAGCCTCGGAAAGGGAACTCCAGGCCATAGCTGAGTGGGAACAAGACCAGAACCTGTGTACCAAACTCTCCGCTCTGCCGCACACTAGACAGACAATGCCGTCTTTGATCTTCCGATGCCAGAGTTCAGTACCTACAGCTAGTCCATTCTCAACTAATCTCCAGAAATGCACCTTAATCTTGGCTGGGACGTTTGCATCCCACAGAGACAACCACCCCTTATGCTGCACACAAGACCGAGAGGATTCAGCAGATGCTCTTGCCTGTTTCTTCCTCTCAAGGGCCAGATGATAAGCTGATTTGACTGAAAACAGCCCTGACTTGGTATAGTTCCACGCTTGGAAATCTTCAGAACCGGGCCGACCACCGATGTTCTTAGAATATCATTGACATCCTGATCGTGGAAGAACAAACGGAGCTTCGGTTCGTTCCATGCACCTCCACCTGGCAGCAGAAATTCGGTAACGAACTCAGGGCAGTCGTTGCGCTTACACCCCAGTGGGTGTTGAGCACCAATTCTAGGAATCCACTTGTCCTCCATTACCTTGAGACTCGCACCATCTCCAATTCTCCATACCAGCCCTGCTCGAAGCAGCTCCCTACCATGTATAATGCTGCGCCAAGTATAGGAAGCTCGTTTGGGGAAGCTAGCTGTCATAAAATCTCCCTCCTTGAAGTACCTTGCTTTTAGAACCCGTGCACACAATGATCCTGGATCGGTGATCATGCGCCAGCCTTGCTTGGCAAGAAAGGCTTGATTGAAGCACTCAAAATCACGGAAACCCAGACCCCCGTGGTTCTTGCTTCTACACATCCTATCCCAACCGATCCAGTGTACTTTGCGTTGCCCGTCAGAGTCGCCCCACCAGAAATTAGAGGAGACTGAACTCAATCTCTTACAATGCTTCTTGCTCAACTGAAAGCAGCTCATAGGGTATGCCGGAACAGCTTGTAAAATAGATTTTACCAAGACCCCTTTAGCCGCCTTAGACATCCCCTGCCCTTTCCACCCCTTCACTTTCCCCCAAGATCTCTCCGTTAAATATTGGAAAGAACCTTCTTTTGATCGACCCACTACAGTAGGCAGTCCTAAGTAGCGTTCGGAGAGAGCCTCACAGGAGATACCAATTTCTGTCTTTAGAGAAATTTTTAACCCATCCGGGCAGCCTCCACCAAAGAAGATGGAGGATTTTTGCAGGTTAACTCTTTGACCTGAGCTGACTTCATAATCATGTAACACTCGTCTCAAGGTCTGCATACTCCTCGGTGTAGCTTCTAAGAAAACAACACTATCATCTGCAAACAGTAAGTGTGTAATATGTGGACCTCCAGCACAAAACCGCACTCCACTGAGCAAATTATCCTGTTGAGCTTCCTTTAAAAGAGCAGAGAAACCCTCCACACAGAACAAGAATAAATACGACGAGATCGGATCACCTTGCCGAAGGCCTCTTGAAGGTAGGAAAGGTTCAGACAGACCATCATTCAGTTTCACAGAAAACCTGACAGAGGTAATGCATCTCATCACCATCTGAACCCACTCAAAGTTGAAACCCAATTTGAGCATCATCTTTTCCAGGAAGATCCACTCCACCCGGTCATAAGCCTTCATCATGTCTAGCTTAACCGCACACAAGGGTGTCTTCCTCTTCCGTGTCCTAATAGCGTGAGTGCATTCATATGCAATAAAAACGTTGCCCGTGATTAACCTTCCGGGGACGAATGCACTTTGTTCCTCCGAGATCATAATGGGGAGGATTCTTTTGAGCCGATTTGCCACCACTTTAACACTATCTTATAAAGCACATTACAAAGGCTTATGGGCCTAAACTGCGTAAGGTTTTCTGGTGAGTTCACTTTCGGTATAAGCACCAAAACTATGTCATTAAAATCCACGGGGCTGTCCCTTCCGGCTAGAAACTCTCTCACCGCAGTACAGACATCAGCTTTTAACAAAGCCCAGTGGCGTTGATAAAAAAGCGCCGGCAGTCCATCCGGTCCAGGGCTCTTAGTTGGGCCCATCTGGAAAAGGGCTTCCTCTATCTCTTTGTCTGAAACCATTGCTGTCAACGTTTCATTCATTTCCTGAGTCACAAAGCTGCTGATCCTTTCAAGCATACGATCCATATGAGCAGCGCCTTCCGAAGTGTACAGGTTATTGTAAAAAGATCTGGCGAGTTCTCACATCTCCTCATCCGTAGTTGTACGATGACCGTCTTCTCGCTTAAGGAACCGAATTGTATTTTTTCGTCTATGGTGAGACGCTCTATTCCAAAAATACTTTGTATTTCGGTCACCTGCTTTGAGCCATTCCTGGCGCGATCGCTGTCTGTACATTATCTCCTCTCTCTCATACACCTCATGTAATTGCTTTTCAATTGCTCGGACTTCCAGTGAAGATCCTGAAACGAGGGATTGGGTTTTAGCCTCCTCTAGAGCAGACCGGAGCTTCTTTATTTGCAGCCGAACTGAACCAAATGTACTGAAGCTCCACCTCTTCATTTGTCCAGTAACCTCTCTCAAGCGAGACCAAAGACCTGAGATATTATGGCCAAAATAGTCACTGTTCTCCCAAGCGCCTTGTACCATCTCATCATAAGAATCATGTCTCGTCCACATCTCCTCAAATTGGAAACCCCGTGGTCCATTCAAGCGACGATCAGATTCACCTGCAACCTGGATTAATAAGGCCATATGATCAGATTCTTCAGTTGTAATGTGCTCAACATGAGTTTTTGGGAACAAACGAAGGAAGCTGTCTGTTCCAGTGGCTCTATCTAATCTTGCTTGTACATTGGCCTGACCCTCCCTCCTGTTATCCCAAGTGTACATATAGCCCGAGAATCCAAGATCGATTAGGCGGCAGTCCGCCAAACAATCTCTGAAGTTTATCATCTGAGTCTCTCCTCGCTCATTCTGACCCAGATGCTCCTCTTGCTTCAACACCTCATTAAAATCCCTGGCACACAGCCACGGGAGGTCATCCTGGGCTCTTAAGAAGCGGAGCACATCCCATGTTTTCCCTCGCAGCTCTGTTTTCGGTTCCCCGTAAACTCCAGTGAATCTCCAGGAACCATTTTCATCCGTAATCTTAGCGTCTATGTAGTATTGGCACCATGGGCGCAGTCACATCGAAGCCATCACGCCACCACGGAGCTAGACCACCACTTTTTTCCATCCACATTCACTCCATGCCTAAACCCCATGCTCCATTGCAGGCGGTCCAGCAAGGAATTTGAGCATGTCCAGCGAGGAATATGATCGAACATGTTGCAAGCATGCACATCAATTCCGGTGGAATCGATGAAGCACATGCAGAGGACACCAGTTGTTGCCTGTCATCATACCCCCAAGCGTCATCGTCTTCCACAGAGGTAATCTTCCTCGTCGGGCGACGCAATCATCTGATCGAGGGCCTCCTCCTCGGCAGCCATAGGCGAGCTGCAGGACCCGAATTTGGGAGTCGTCTCCAGCGCCATGAAACTGTCACGAGGCTTGCCGCAACGAGAAGGACGAGCTGGTGCCCGTACTCCTCCCCCTCCCCATCCTCCGTCGAGGCTTCAGCTCGGGCCGCTTCTCCTCCCGTTTCCATCTGCCGGCGCTGCACAGGGGACGCCCAGCCCAGCTTTGCGACACACCCGGGGCTCGGGCCGCTCCTCGTTTCCATCTCTATCCGCCGGTGCTGCGCAGGCAACGCCGTCGAGCGCCGCGATGCACGTGCGGCGATGCTTCGAGTCGCCGCCGCTCCCCAACCTCCTCCTCCTCCTCCTCCTCCTCCTCCTCCTCCATGTCTTCACAACCCTGGCTCCGACAAGCGTGAGATGCGAACCAAAGCATGTGCAAACCAACTAAAAATTGTATCGAACAAATGTAAGTTACCTCAAGCAAATAGTGTTTTCACAGTAATTTTAGGCTTCTTTTACAGTACCTTTTACCACTCCTAGAAAGGGAATTCCCTCCCTCACGGTCGACCGCTCGCGCGGTCATTTTCTAGGACTGCTACGTCGCTCCCATTTTTGTCGTACTCGTCCCGCGCGGCTCTACGCGCCCGCGCCCGCGGCGGAAAAAATTAAACGCCCCACTGGTATTCGAACCTACGACCTCCTATCACGCAGGCCTGAGCTGACGTGCTAACCATATGAGCCAGCAGTCATTCTTGTTGGCAACAGAGAGATATATGTTTTGGACTATAGCATGTACGTGTATGAAATGTAAAAATATGATTTTTTTTCGCGAATTCCTTTTTATGCTATTTTTAGTTTGCATTAATTATTGCGTAATTTTATTCAAAATTCAACCTAGCTATGCGTTTTTTAATTCCCTTTATACAATTCCCTTTATACGATTCCCTTTTAAAAATTCAGTTTCATTTTTTTCTCTTTTTCCTATATTCTTATTACTTTTGTATAAAAAAATTATGTTATTTGGACTATTTTATAATTCCCTTTTTTGGGCTAGTGGTTTTTTAGAGGGGAAAAATAACGGGTGGGAAAACTACTTGCAACTCAAATGAACTACCACTTGCAACTCAAATAAATACACTTGCAACTCAAATAAATATTACTTTCAAGTTAATTAGATTTTTGAATCGGTAACTTTTCATATTTTACCATTAATAAATAACGGACAGAGGGTTGATAACTTTGTGAGGTAAAAGTAGAGCCAAATATTCTAAATAAAATTAAACTTTTCGAGTCGATAAGTTTTCACATTTACCGTTGATAATAAAGGGGAAGGGGTTGATAAAATGTGAGCTAAAATGTTCCTAACATATTCTAAATGAAATTAAATTTTCGGGTTGATAACTCTTCACATTTACCATTGCCAAATAACGACAAAGGGGTTGATAAATTATAAGCTAAAAATATTCCAAAAAAGTATTCTAAATAAAATTAGCTTTTCGGGTTGATAACTTTCACATTTACCGTTGATAAATATTAGGCAAAGCAATTGATAAATTGTGAGCTAAAAATGTGAATAACGTGTATGGAGTTGATAAATTTGGAGCTAAAAAAGTCACTAAAATATTTCTAAATGAAATTTAGGTTTTCGGGTAGATAACTTTTCACATTTACCGTTGATAAATAATAGACATAGCAATTGATAAATTGTAAGGTAAAAAAGTTGCTAAAATATTCTAAATGAAAGTAGCTTTCTGGGTCGATAATATTTTTTTAATTTACCATTGATAAACAAGAGGTAGAGGGTTGATAAATTTTAAACTAAATAAGTCGACAAAATATTGTAAATGAAATTTATGTTTTTGGCTCGATAACTATTCATATTTACCATTAATAAATAACGGAGTAGAGTGTCGATAACTTGTGAGCTATTTTTTCTCCAAATATTCTATTAAATGAAATTAGGTGGTCGGTAAATTTTTTCATTTACCGTTGATAAATAACGGGGCAGAGTGTAGATAACTTGTGAGCTATTTTTTCTCTAAATATTCTAGTCAATAAAATTAGCTTTTCGGGGTTGATAATTTTTTGCATTTACCGTTGATAAATAACAGGGTAGAGCGTAGATAAATTGTGAGCTATTTTTTCTTCAAATATTCTAGTAAACGAAATTAGCTTTTCGGGGTTGGTAAGTTTTTGCATTTACTGTTGATAAATAACGGAGTACAGTGTAGATAACTTGTGAGCTAATTTTTTCGGGCATCACAGTTTGACGGTTCACTGATTCTCCCGGTTCTTTTACCGAGCACCGGTGACAAATAAAATCAGAACTAGCACACGTCCTCCTTTTCACCCCCTAAACTGGCATTTTTTTCCCGTCCATCTCACGCTGATGAGCTCAGAGGTTCTATTTTGGATAGAGGCAACTAGGAGCAAACGAAACAAATGGCACAGGGAACTGCGAAGGAAATGCCCGTGTTTCGCTGCAGAAGAAGAAAATATAAACATGCTCAGGTAGAAATTGGCACAGCGCGTGTTTTAATACACAAAACAATTGTAGGTGGGCTGGTTGTCTCCGCGGCGCATGCGAGTACGAGGTCCTGAGGACGTGGTATCGAATTCCCACAGGCAGCCATTTTATTTTGCCACGCCTCGCGCCGGAAATGGAAACACACGGGACGATCGGATTTGCTATTTTCGGAAACACTGTCATTGTCGGAAGTGATCGCGCGGGACGGATCTGGCGGTCGACCGCTAGCTAGCGTCCCCCCCCTAGAAAGGAGAGAGGTATGGTTTGAGCAACGGTTAGGATTAGTCGATGTAGATTAGGCCCAACAGTCTAGCAAGATATAGATAAGAGAAAAAAACAATTAAAATTACTAGTATTTGGCCCGGCCCAACCATTGGATAAGAGAGATCTCCAAGGACGAGAACGCGAGTCAGAAATGCAGTCTGCATGAAGGGCGATCGCCGCTGCCGCCGCCACCTAATCGGTCCGATCCTGCACCGCCGGCCAGCGATGCAGCCACCAGACCCGCCCCGTCCTGCATCGCGGGCGTTCGCCGTCGCCAGTAGATTGGGCTGGTCCTGCATCGCCGGCACCAGGTCAACGCTGCCGCAACATCGAGAGATGCCGAGTCTAGGTATCGTATTGCTCTGTTCCTTAGTGATCTGAAGTAAATAATCCACACTCTCTTCTCTAATTAGCCAGCCTGTTGAATATGGTTCTGCTTTTTTAAACGATGTAGCACACTAGAGTCAGCCAAACTTTGATCTCTTTAATTTATTCGGTTGCTTTAGTACGAGTACTAGTAAGTGTATTTTTGTTGTTTGATGCAAGTATTAGAAAACATAGGTCTGATAATTGCCTAACTGAAAATATTAATGGAGATGGTCTAGCTGCACGCCCGAAGCATCCTAGGAGAAGGTATCTATTGCTGTGGGCTAATCCAGATAATCCAAAAAAAAAAAAAATGTATTGACTGTTTTATTTGTTGTTATTGATCATGCCTAATTAACTTAGATTTTACTGATTGTTTCTGCAGCCGCTTGTTTAATGGTCTCTCAGCAAGTTTCCAGTTCTGAGATTATGCTCAGGTACCAACATAGTTGGATCATATTTCTGCACTTTGTGAAGCTATCAGTAGAACTAAGAAATTTAGAATGTTGAGGTAGGGTACAATTACAAATGAACTTGATCAGTTAGTACTCATGTTTCAGGAATTGACAGCATCGTCAAGATGATCAAGGTAAACATACACAGTAAACGTAGATCATGAGAAAGGATAAACGACAAAAAAGAAAACAGATCTGGTAGTTAACCAAGATGTGTGAAACTAGTTTTTTTTCTTGAAGTTGAGCTTTAGTGTGTCAGTGGTGTGTGCTCAGGATCAACCATAATGCTTTAAAAAGGATCAGTAGTTGTTTATTTCTCAATTTACTCTGGTTACCCAGTTTGATGATTAACTTATTATTACCTCGATCCTCCTTACTTGGTAAAGCAGTAATCTCACAAGTTCAGGTGTAGAAATAGTAAACTGAAAGGATTCATTGTGTACTCTTAAGGTACACACCGTTGGAACTATTTCGAAACATATATTTGTAACGGCTAATTAGAAAGGAAGGTAAGCCCTTCTCCATTACATTCCAGATTTTTGTATTTGGATGCCATGCCATCATAACGATAATTGCACATACCATAGTATATGTTCTATCTCATGCTATCGGACTGCTTCATGGAGCAAACACAAAAGGTTGTGACGGTATTCAATGCTGTCTAATAGTGTTTCTAGTTTTAAAAGCTTTCATATATGTTCTTGTTTTCTACAGTCATGTTATAGGTGCCATGTTCTTCCTACCCGTTGCTATTGCAACTGAAAGGTATGCGGATTTTTGGTTTGTTATTTGTCTGAATTATATGGTAGGTAAAAGTACAAGACGGAGGTAAAAGTGATGGTGTCTTGGTTGGCTGGCATTTTGTGATCCTAATGGTGCACGTGCACTCAACCAGTTCCATCAGAATGTTGTAAACTTGCTAGCGTCTGTTGTAGATACTCTTTAAAGAAGAATGAACAAGATTGAAGCTCTTATAAAGGGAGAAGAAAGGACCAAAGAAGATTGTTGACGTTAGCTTGGAGATCTAGTCCTATTTTACAAATGTTTGATAAACTTCCATGGATTTTGGCTTTTGTAATAGGAAGTACAATTTAAGTTCCGTATGGATATTTGCTAGTGTGAAACAGTGAAAGTGTACACAACATTTGAGCTTCTGCATTTCTGAAGCAACAATCTGCATTACTTAAGCAATGAGTAGAAGGGCTGGAAGAGTTCCTGCATGCTTTACAGAACAAGTTCATTTTATCTGGAAGTCTAAGTACAATCAAAATGAACTTGTTCTGTAAATGAACATGTTCGTGCCTGCTTCACAGAACTCTTCCAGATAAAATGAACATGTTCTGTGAAATAATTACAATAAAAAAAGTGCCACACTCTTGTAATTGATCATTCATTACAGGTTTACTACAGAATCCAAACTATCTTCTAAAATTCTCCTTTCTGCACTTGTTTTCAGCAATTACGCTCTCCTACGGATTGTTTTTTGAGTACATCAGACAGTGTAATTACTCCCATGGAACGTCAGCAACCAGCATCCAATGCCCATCCTTGTCTTCTTCGTATGTCCGCACATATTAACCATCGTTTTTGTTCTCAGATACACCATCCTCCTTCCCTGGCACAACATTTGACCCAGTACAGCACTTAAGGACAAATAAACAAACTGTCTGAGAAAGCACTCCTTTAAACATTTAGTGATCACGTGCAACATGATAACAAGGCATATAAATTGAGCAGTCCAAGTGAATATTCAGATAATGTGGATTCTCCTCGGTCGGGGCGATCATCACAGAGCCTTCCTATAATTTGATCATGTGTTACCTGAATAGGATCAGCGAAGTAGAAAATAGTCTGCAAAAAAAGAGCTAATTACATCAAAAAGGGCACGAGCAAAAAGTGCCAATGTACAAGGCTACATGTGATTATTTTCCCAGTAATGAAACAAAACCATGCCAAACTGACAAGGGAAGCCAGTCATACATAATAAGGGTTTCACTATTGCAAAGAACCCAGCCTGCCTATACGTTTTAAGAACATTATGGAAATTATTGTGAGCAGCTAAACCTAAACAGAAACATTCTGTGATAAGGGAGTTGTACTGAGCACCAAGTGCTACAAAGAAAGAGCACCACAAATACCTAAACATCTTCCACATAGAACTAACTGAAAGGTTTTGTTGTCTATACATAACAAGCAAAATCATATTGATATCTTGTCAACGTAGTATAAAGACCTGAATTAAGTTTGACAGATTTTGTTCAGCTCTGACAATAGTTTGCTGAGTGAACAAGTCGGCATGAGCATAGTTAGTATAGGAAGTTCATATCATAAATCTAAGATTCAGGTCACTTTCTAGATGAGGTGAACCTTATGCAGTTTGCTAGATGACAAATGATTTTGGTAAGGAGTCAAGGTCTCAGGTGGCAAAATCATATGCATATGCAACCTACATCGCTTGTTCAAACAGATAGCTCAATCACCTAAACTAAAAATCATGAAAATATTTTCAAATTTCTGATAGGAATGTGTTTGATGTTATAATGTCTGCTGGAAAATGAGCACTTGTTTTTTTTTTGGCTTGAGTGATGACTAAATCCCATTGTCAACAATTCAGCATGGAGGACATCACAACATTTAACATGTCAACGAGATAGTGCATCGCTAGAAACAATGTACGTAGTACCTAGCATCATCTAGCACTGAACCTATAAACCATTATTTCAATAGTCTGCAACTTACATTCTTAATTAGTAGGTTTGATGAGCCATGGTTGTCACAAAGGAACTTACATGGAGCATGTCGGTGTCTTCTTCATGGATCTGGGACTCGCTCACTGATCATGTGCTGGCCAACTTGGCGAGCGTCGGCCACCTCGCAGCTGACCGCCTGGGCGTCGACTCCCACCTCTCGCACGCTACTGCAGCTCACAGTCGACCAAGAGCAGAAGGCAGAGGAGACAGGGAAGGACCGACGACAGAGACGAGGAGAAGGCGACGCGCCGGCGACCACCAAAACCGGCGACGCCTCCCATCGATACCTTCCATTTGGCCTGGAATGGAAGGATTTCGTCGACCTCCTGCCGGCGCGCCGCGATGACAACCACCTACCGCTCCCGGAACCGCGTGATGGGCTTGGCCGCCTTGGAGAGAGAGGATGACGGCGCCGTCGATCTTGGATCCATGCGGAGGCCAAGGGCCAAGGCCCCCACCACCGAGACGGTTTTTGGCAAGGGGACGGCGGATGGGGATCAAGCCGTCATGCTGCCTGGAGCGGGCGAGAGGCTGTGGCACCGGAGTTGGGGAATCGAGAGAGATCGGCGGTGGCGGAACGTCTCGCAGCAGGATAGTGGAAGAATGATGAGGACTCTCTGCGATCGGCAGATGTTGGGCCTAGTCCAGTCTATTGGGCTGGGCCTGTCTATTGCTCTCGGCCCGTCTACTTATTTTTTCTGAGGTGCGGAAATTCCTAGAGGTATGTAACATACCTGTCCAGTTTTGAGCTGTGGTATGTCATTCATTTGAGGGTACCACAAAAGAACCCTAATTTTAACGTGGAGACATGAGACTGGAACATTAGAGCATCTTCAGTCGCCTCCTCCAAATCATCCCCTAAACGGCGCGCCGGATCGAGTGTTTGGGGGACGTGTTTTGTTCGTGCCGCGTTTGGGGGACGTCGCTCCCAGTCACGTCCCCCAAACAAAATCCCTAAATAAATATTAGTGCACGAAAATTGTTAAACATATAAGCAAATATCCATATAAAATAATCCGTATAAGTAATTGATAATTCATGATTATGAAAATAACAAATAAACTAATCGTGCAGACTAGTAAAGTAGATGAATAGATCACATCTAAACAAGACAAACCGATCGCATCTACCACAGAAACTAGAACAATAAACTCTAACGGAAACTGAAAGAGAAACGACAAGATCACATACTTCGCAGCAGCGTCGTTGTCGCCCATGTTGAGGTTGCCGAAGAAGTCGCTGAGGTCCGGGAAGAAGTTGTCGGTGTGGAGGAGCTCGTCGTCTGACGACGACGTCGTGATGCCAGTAGTCGCGCCGGAGCGCTCCCCAAAAACCTAATTGGCCCTCACCCGTACAGGTTCACGAGAGGCAGGGTTCCGGAGGCCTACTGTCCCGGCAGTCGGTGCACGCCGACGGATGGGATGAGGAAGACGAAGGCGGTGGCACAATAAACTGGAAACATGTAATCGCGTATGCGTCTGTTCATGGCGGCTAGGGTTGCGCAGGGTCTTATGTAGTGCAGTTCGGGAAAGTCGTGGGGCGTAGCCCACGTCCGAGTCGGCACAGCCACGATCCAGAAAAACCGGAAGGCAAAACGGCTGAGTAACGCGTCCGTTAATGACTCAAAATTGATTACACAATTAATTTCCCAAATAGCAAAATGATAAGCTCGGCTCGGCGAGATTCCCGCAACCCGCGGGGCGTCGTGATGAGGCGAGGCGAGGCGGGCGGCGGAGGAGGAGGAGTGTGCGAGGGCTCTCTCTCTTCTCACTCACTTGCTAGGACTAGAACAGCCCACCTTATATACCACTTCAACTCTATCCCAACTAGCAATGTGGGACTAAACTTTAGCTCCCACTAGTGCTACCACTGATATTTGGAATGGGCCATGTGAGTTTCAGAATTTGATAATGGGCCATGGCCCAAAGGCCAAATGCCCAAAAGCCCAAAAAATTCTAGCAAAAATAAAGGTTTTCATTCAAATTTGATTATATATATCAAATTTTGAATGAAAACGGCTACATTTCATCTAAACCCTAGACTACTGACCGCCCGGCGGTGCGTTCGACGGGCCTACCCCGGCGTCGCCTCCCCTCAGCCGCAGCTCCTGTTGCGCGCGCGCCTCTCCATGCGTAGGGCGGTGGCCAGACGTTGTTGCTCCAGCAGGGCGTCGTCGCATGCCCTCCCCTACTGCGTCGTCTGGAGGGAGAGCTCGATGGCGAGGTGAATCTGCGCCTCTTCGCGGGCACGGGCGGCGTCCTGGAGCTTCTTCTCCGACTCGAAGGACTCAACGAGCACGCGCTGCTGATCGACCGTCTCGTCCGGGTGCGGCCCGTCATCGTCGGACCACTCGAAGTCGTCGTCCTCCTCCTCCTCCGATGCCTCCTCCTCTGCCTCGACCTCCGTCTCCTCCTCGGCCTCCATCTCCTCCTCCTCCGCCTCGATCTCCGTCCCCTCCCCCTCTTCCTCCATTCGCGCCTCCAGGCGCGCCGCCAACGCGTCGGCCTCCGCCGCCAACGCTTTAGCCCGCCCCCCCAGGCCGCCTCCATTGCCGCCAGCGCCACCTCTCGCTGGTGACGCTCCTCCGCCGCCAGCTGCAGCTACCGCTCCATCGACTCCCGCCGCCGGCGCTCGATCGCCGCCCGCCGTTCACGGTACAGCGCATCCCGCTCCTCGCGCTGGCGATGGCTGTAGGGATTCGTAGCATAGAAAACAAAAAAATTCCTACCACGAGAACGCAATCCAAGCCAAATGCAATCTAGAAGACGGTAGCAACGAGGGGATGAACGAGACTAACCCTTGAAGATTTCCAAAGCCTACGAGATTAGATCTCGTTGTTGCAGAAGATGATCACTTGCCGCTTTGAAAAGCGCGTAGAAGATCTTGACGGTGTGATGGCGTGTATTTCACACGTTCGTTGGGCAACCCCAAGAGGAAGGTATGATGAGCACAGCAGCAAGTTTTCCCTCAGAAAGAAACCAAGGTTTATCGAACCAGGAGGAGCCAAGAAGCACGTTGAAGGTTGATGGCGGCGGGATGTAGTGCGGCGCAACACCAGAGATTCCGGCGCCAACGTGGAACCTGCACAACACAACCAAAGTACTTTGCCTCAACGAAACAGTGAGGTTGTCAATCTCACCGAGCTTGTCGTAACAAAGGATTAACCGTATTGTGTGGAAGATGATTGTTTGCGAGAGAAAACGAGTAAAAACAAGTATTGCGAGTAGATTGTATTTCAGTAAAGAGAATTGGACCGGGGTCCACGAGTTCACTAGAGGTGTCTCTCCCATAAGACGAACAGCATGTTGGGTGAACAAATTACGGTTGGGCAATTGACAAATAAAGAGAGCATGACAATGCACATACATATCATGATGAGTATAGTGAGATTTAATTGGGCATTACGACAAAGTACATAGACCGCCATCCAACTGCATCTATGCCTAAAAAGTCCACCTTCGAGGTTATCATCCGAACCCCTCCGAGTATTAAGTTGCAAGCAACGAGACAATTGCATTAAGTATGGTGCGTAATGTAATCAAAAACTACATCCTTAGACATAGCATCAATGTTTTATCCCTAGTGGCAACAGGCACAACACAACCTTAGAACTTTCGTCACCTGTCCCGGTGTCAATGCGGGCATGAACCCACTATCGAGCATAAGTACTCCCTCTTGGAGTTAAAAGCATCTACTTGGCCAGAGCATCTACTAGTAACGGAGAGCATGCAAGATCATAAACAACACATAAGCATAACTTTGATAATCAACATAACAAGTATTCTCTATTCATCGGATCCCAACAAACGCAACATATAGAATTACTTATAGATGATCTTGATCATGATAGGCAGCTCACAAGATCCGACAATGATAGCACAATGGGGAGAAGACAACCATCTAGCTACTGCTATGGACCCATAGTCCAGGGGTAGACTACTCACTCATCACACCGAGAGCGACCATGGCGGCGTAGAGTCCTCCGGGAGATGATTCCCCTCTCCGGCGAGGTGCCGGAGGCGATCTCCGAGGATCCCCGAGATGGGATCGGCGGCGACGGCGTCTCGTAATGTTTTCCGTATCGTGGCTCTCGGTGCGGGGGTTTCGTCACGGAGGCTATTTGTAGGCGGAAGGGCAAGTCAAGAGGCGGCACGGGGGCCCACACCACGGGGCCGCGCGGCCAAGGGGGGGCCGCGCCGCCCTAGGGTTTGGCTCCCCGTGGCCCCTCTTCGTCTCGTCTTCGGTCTTCCGGAAGCTTCGTGAGAAAATAGGCCTCTCGGGCTTTTATTTCGTCCAATTCCGAGAATATTTCTTTACTAGGATTTCTGAAACCAAAAACGCAGATAACAACAGATCGGCACTTCGGCATCTTGTTAATAGGTTAGTTCCGGAAAATGCACGAATATGATATAAAGTGTGCATAAAACATGTAGATAACATCAATAATGTGGCATGGAACACAAGAAATTATCGATACGTTGGAGACGTATCGGCATCCCCAAGCTTAGTTCTGCTCGTCCCGAGCGGGTAAAACGATAACAAAGATAATTTACGGAGTGACATGCCATCATAAACTTGATCATACTATTTGTAAAGCATATGTAGAGAATGCAGCGATCAAAACAATGGTGATGACATGAGTAAACCAATGAATCATAAAGCAAAGACTTTTCATGAATAGCACTTCAAGACAAGCATCAATAAGTCTTGCATAAGAGTTAACTCATAAAGCAATAATTCAAAGTAAAGGTATTGAAGCAACACAAAAGAAGATTAAGTTTCAGCGGTTGCTTTCAACTTGTAACATGTATATCTCATGGATATTGTCAACATAGAGTAATATAATAAGTGCAATAAGCAAGTATGTAGGAATCAATGCACAGTTCACACAAGTGTTTGCTTCTTGAGGTGGAGAGAAATAGGTGAGCTCGACTCAACATTGAAAGTAAAAGAATGGTCCTCATAGAGGAAAAGCATCGATTGCTATATTTGTGCTAGAGCTTTGATTTTGAAAACATGAAACAATTTTGTCAACGGTAGTAATAAAGCATATGCATCATGTAAATTATATCTTATAAGTTGCAAGCCTCATGCATAGTGTACTAATAGTGCCCGCACCTTGTCCTAATTAGCTTGGACTACCGGATTATCACCGCAATACATATGCTTTAACCAAGTTTCACAAAGGGGTACCTCTATGCCGCCTGTACAAAGGTCTAAGGAGAAAGCTCGCATTTGGATTTCTCGCTTTTGATTATTCTCAACTTAGACATCTATACCGGGACAACATAGACAACAGATAATGGACTCCTCTTTTAATGCTTTAAGCATTCAACAACAATTAATTCTTTTCTCATTAGAGATTTGAGGATGTTTGTCCAAAACTGAAACTTCCACCATGGAACATGGCTTTAGTTAGCGGCCCAATGTTCTTCTCTCACAATATGCATGCTCAAACCATTCAACTCGGTGTAGATCGCCCTTACTTCGGACAAGACGAACATGCATAGTAACTCACATGAAATTCAACAATGAGTTGATGGCGTTCCCCGAGTAAACATGGTTATCGCACAACAAGCAACTTAATAAGAGATAAAGTGCATAATTACATATTCAATACCACAATAGTTTTTAAGCTATTTGTCCCATGAGCTATATATTGCAAAGGTGAATGATGGAATTTTAAAGGTAGCACTCAAGCAATTTACTTTGGAATGGCTGGAAAATACCATGTAGTAGGTAGGTATGGTGGACACAAATGGCATAGTGGTTGGCTCAAGTATTTTGGATGCATGAGAAGTATTCCCTCTCGATACAAGGTTTAGGCTAGCAAGGCTTATTTGAAACAAACACAAGGATGAACCGGTGCAGCAAAACTCACATAAAAGACATATTGAAAGCATTATAAGACTCTACACCGTCTTCCTTGTTGTTCAAACTCAATACTAGAAATTATCTAGACCTTAGAGAAACCAATTATGCAAACCAAATTTTAGCATGCTCTATGTATTTCTTCATTAATGGGTGCAAAGCATATGATGCAAGAGCTTAAACATGAGCACAACAATTGCCAAGTATCACATTACCCAGGACATTATAGCAATTACTACATGTATCATTTTCCAATTCCAACCATATAACAATTTAACGAAGGAGAAACTTCGCCATGAATACTATGAGTAGAAACCAAGGACATATTTGTCCATATGCTACAGCGGAGTGTGTATCTCTCCCATGAAGTGAATGCTAGGATCCATTTTATTCAAACAAAACAAAAACAAAAACAAACCGACGCTCCAAGAAAAAGCACATAAGATGTGGCCGAATAAAAATGTAGTTTCCGGGGAGGAACCTGATAATTTGTTGATGAAGAAGGGGATGCCTTGGGCATCCCCAAGCTTAGACGCTTGAGTCTTCTTGATATATGCAGGGGTGAACCACCGGGTGCATCCCCAAGCTTAGAGCTTTCACTCTCCTTGATCATGTTGTATCATACTCCTCTCTTGATCCTTGAAAACTTCCTCCACACCAAACTCGAAACAACTCATTAGAGGGTTAGTGCACAATATAAATTGACATATTCAGAGGTGACACAATCATTCTTAACACTTCTGGACATTGCATAATGCTACTGGACATTAGTGGATCAAAGAAATTCATCCAACATAGCGAAAGAGGCAATGCGAAATAAAAGGCAGAATCTGTCAAAACAGAACAGTTCGTATTGACGAATTTTAAAATGGCACCAGACTTGCTCAAATGAAAATGCTCAAATTGAATGAAAGTTGCGTACATATCTGAGGATCATGCACGTAAATTGGCATAATTTTCTGAGCTTCCTGCAGGGCAGTGGGCTCAGATTCGTGACAGTAAAGAAATCTGGAACTGCGCAGTAATCCAAATCTAGTACTTACTTTTCTATCAACGGCTTAACTTGGCACAACAAAACTCAAAACTAAGATAAGGAGAGGTTGCTACAGTAGTAAACAACTTCCAAGACACAAAATAAAAATAAAGTACTGTAGGTAAAAACATGGGTTGTCTCCCATAAGCGCTTTTCTTTAACGCCTTTCAGCTAGGCGCAGAAAGTGTGTATCAAGTATTATCGAAGGGTGGTACTTCTACAGTGGGGTGTGGGCTTTTCTCAACCAGGCATATTATATTAGATACATAAGTTTCAGCATCTCCCTTTTCATTAGTCTTAGGCGTGCTACTCTCATCAAACAAATTTTCAGGAACAAGCCAAGCATAGTTATTTTCTAGTGCATCATTAATAGCTAAGAGCTTACATGGTATTGGTGCTTTGATCTCCTCACCATCATCAATATTATTAGTGTATCTTATTCTATCCATATCCATCTTTTCAAGGAGACTAGCAAAATTAGTAGGAGAACCAAGCATATTAAATTTAGCAAACACCTTTCTAGCTTCTCTTGCTAGACCACCAAATTCTCTAAGAAGGGTTTCTAAAACAAAATCTTTCTTTTCCCCTTCTTCCATATCACCAAGTGTAAGAAACATGTGTTGGATTATAGGATTGAGATTAACAAATTTAGTTTCCAACAGGCGAACTAAAGCAGCAGCAACAATTTCATAAGTGGGAGCAAGGTCCACCAAGTGTCTATCTTCAAATTCTTCAACGGTACTAACATGGGTGAAAAATTCTTCTATATTGTTCCTCCCAACTATAGACCCACGTCCTACCGGTATGTTCTTTGTGGTAAAATTAAAAGGAAACATGATGAAATAAATAAAGTAAATGCTAGTAACTAATTTTTTTGTGTTTTCGATATAGCAAACAAGATAGCAAATAAAGTAAAACTAGCAACTAATTTTTTTGTATTTTGATTTAGTGCAGCAAACAAAGTAGTAAATAAAATAAAGCAAGACAAAAACAAAGTAAAGAGATTGAGAAGTGGAGACTCCCTTGCAGCGTGTCTTGATCTCCCCGGCAACGGCGCCGTGAAAATATGCTTGATGGCGTGTATTTCACACGTTCGTTGGGCAACCCCAAGAGGAAGGTATGATGAGCACAGCAGCAAGTTTTCCCTCGGAAAGAAACCAAGGTTTATCGAACCAGGAGGAGCCAAGAAGCACGTTGAAGGTTGATGGCGGCGGGATGTAGTGCGGCGCAACACCGGAGATTCCGGCGCCAACGTGGAACCCGCACAACACAACCAAAGTACTTTGCCCCAACGAAACAGTGAGGTTGTCAATCTCACCGGCTTGCTGTAACAAAGGATTAACCGTATTGTGTGGAAGATGATTGTTTGCAGAGAAAACAGTAAAAACAAGTATTGCGGTAGATTGTATTTCAGTAAAGAGAATTGGACCGGGGTCCACGAGTTCACTAGAGGTGTCTCTCCCATAAGACGAACAGCATGTTGGGTGAACAAATTACAGTTGGGCAATTGACAAATAAAGAGAGCATGACAATGCACATACATATCATGATGAGTATAGTGAGATTTAATTGGGCATTACGACAAAGTACATAGACCGCCATCCAACCGCATCTATGCCTAAAAAGTCCACCTTCGGGTTATCATCCGAACCCCTCCGGTATTAAGTTGCAAGCAACAGACAATTGCATTAAGTATGGTGCGTAATGTAATCAACAACTACATCCTTAGACATAGCATCAATGTTTTATCCCTAGTGGCAACAAGCACAACACAACCTTAGAACTTTCTCATCACTCGTCCCGGTGTCAATGCGGGCATGAACCCACTATCGAGCATAAGTACTCCCTCTTGGAGTTAAAAGCATCTACTTGGCCGGAGCATCTACTAGTAACGGAGAGCATGCAAGATCATAAACAACACATAAGCATAACTTTGATAATCAACATAACAAGTATTCTCTATTCATCGGATCCCAACAAACGCAACATATAGAATTACATATAGATGATCTTGATCATGATAGGCAGCTCACAAGATCCGACAATGATAGCACAATGGGGAGAAGACAACCATCTAGCTACTGCTATGGACCCATAGTCCAGGGGTAGACTACTCACTCATCACACCGGAGGCGACCATGGCGGCGTAGAGTCCTCCGGGAGATGATTCCCCTCTCCGGCAGGGTGCCGGAGGCGATCTCCGGGATCCCCCGAGATGGGATCGGCGGCGACGGCGTCTCGGTAATGTTTTCCGTATCGTGGCTCTCGGTGCTCGGGGGTTTCGTCACGGAGGCTATTTGTAGGCGGAAGGGCAAGTCAAGAGGCGGCACGGGGGCCCACACCACAGGGCCGCGCGGCCAAGGGGGGCCGCGCCGCCCTAGGGTTTGGCTCCCCCGTGGCCCCTCTTCGTCTCGTCTTCGGTCTTCCGGAAGCTTCGTGAGAAAATAGGCCTCTCGGGCTTTTATTTCGTCCAATTCCGAGAATATTTCTTTACTAGGATTTCTGAAACCAAAAACAGCAGAAAACGCAACTGGCACTTCGGCATCTTGTTAATAGGTTAGTTCCAGAAAATGCACGAATATGATATAAAGTGTGCATAAAACATGTAGATAACATCAATAATGTGGCATGGAACACAAGAAATTATCGATACGTTGGAGACGTATCACGGTGCCACAATCGGGCAGCACCTCCGTACTCGGTCACACGTTCGGTGTTGTGAAGACGACGTCCTTCTCCCCGTTCCAGCGGGCAGCGGAAGTAGTAGATCCTCCTTGAATCGCGGCAGCACGACGGCGTGGTGGCGGTGTCGATGGAGATCTCCGGCGGAGCTTCGCTAAGCGTTTGCGGGGGAGGTGGAGGAGGTGGGGCGGCTAGGGTTTGGGAGAGGGGGTGGCCGGTGATACGTCTCCAACGTATCTATAATTTCTGATGTTCCATGCTAGTTTTATGGCAATACCTATATGTTTTGCTCACACTTTATAATGATTTCATGCATTTTCCGGAACTAACCTATTAACAAGATGCCACAGTGCCAGTTCCTGTTTTCTGTTGTTTTTGGTTCCAGAAAGGCTGTTCGGGCAATATTCTCGGAATTCGATGAAACAAAGACCAAATATCTTATTTTCCCCGGGAGGTTCCAGAACACCGAAGGAGAGTCGGAGGCGGGCAGCAGGGGGCCCACACCATATGGCGGCGCGGGTGGCCCCCTGGCCGCGCCAGCCTATGGGGAGGGGGCCCCGTGGCCCCTCCGACTCCGCCTCTTCGCCTATAAAGTCCCTTGCGACCTAAAAACGCGATACCAATTGACGAAACTCCAGAAAGACTCCAGGGGCGCCGCCGCCATCGCGAAACTCCAATTCGGGGGACAGAATCTCGTTCCGGCACGCCGCCGGGACGGGGAAGTGCCCCCGGAAGCCATCTCCATCGACGCCACCGTCTCCATCATGCTCCGTGAGTAGTTCCCCCATGGACTACGGGTTCTAGCTGTAGCTAGTTGGTACTCTCTCTCCCATGTACTTCAATACAATGATCTCATGAGCTGCCTTACATGATTGAGACCCATCTGATGTAATCGGTGTTGTGTTTGTTGGGATCCGATGGATTGTTACTATAAAGTTTATGAAGTTATTGTTGCTGCAATCTTGTTGTGTTTAATGCTTGTCACTAGGGCCCGAGTGGCATGATCTTAGATTTAAGCTCTATACTTATTGCTTAGATTGTATCTACAAGTTGTTTGCACATGTCTATGTCCGGAACCCGAGGCCCCGGATCGACAACAACCGGGATAACTAGAGGGGAAGGCTTAGATATGAGGATCACATGTTTTCACGCAGTGTTAATGCTTTGTTCCGGTGCTCTATTAAAAGGAGTACCTTAATTTCCGAGTAGATTCCTAGAGGCCCGGCTGCCACCGGCTGGTAGGACAAAAGATGTTATGCAAGTTTCTCATTGCGAGCACGTATGACTATATGTGGAAAACATGCCTACATGATTAATAATCTTGATGTTCTGTCTTAATGCTATTTCAATCCTATCAATTGCCCAACTGTAATTCCGGTCCATCTCTCATCATCATATACTCGGTCCTATATGTCATTGGAAGTAGTATCAACTATTTTCTGGTGCCATTGCTCTCATATTACTGCTACTACTGTTGTGTTACTGTTACTACTGCTCTCATATTACTGCTGCTTTCACATCACCCCTGTTACTAGTGCTTTTCCAGGTGCAGCTGAATTGACAACTCAGTTGTTACGGCTTATAAGTATTCTTTACCTCCCTTTGTGTCGAATCAATAAATTGGGTTTTACTTCCCTCGAAGACTGTTGCAATCCCCTATACTTGTGGGTTATCAAGACTATTTTCTGGCGCCATTGCCGGGGAGGCATAGCTCTACTCATAAGTTCACCTGGGGAGTACACTCCACCTCTCTCTCTATTTTATTTTATTTTGTTTTGCTTAGTTTACTTTTGTCTAGTTTATTTGTGCTTAGTTTATTTCTGTCTAGTATTATTTTGCTTAGTTTACTTTTGTCTAGTTTGTTTTTGTTTTGTTTTACTTTTCTCATATACCCAAAAATCCATAAAAATTTGAAAAACCGAAAAAATAAAAATTGTTGTTATGGAAGAACCCATAACCTATTTGGACCTTATAGAATTATATAATAATTATAGAGAATCAAGAACGGGAAAAGTTATGAGTGCTGTGATAGAAAAATTGAATACAATTGCTAAAATCTTGCTTAAACGCCATGATATAAACTGTTGCTCTAAACAGGATACTAAACATCTTAAATTTCAATGTGGCTTTAGTGAGGAAGTTTTAATTAAGAACTATAATTGGAATAGCTATATTCATTTTGGGTTCGAAGAAGTAGAACAATTTGTTTTGTTTATGGGAGCTTCTGAGATAGAATCCTTCATGGCTAAAAATTATGAAACTTGTGTTGCTTGTAAGTACCTTAAAGATTATGTCTCCTCTATCCTTAATTTTTGCATAGAAAGTTACAGCAATAATCCTTATATTATTGATTATAAAGAGAGACTCATTAATGCACAAGAATGCACTCACAATTTGCATGAACCTGTGAAAGAAGAAATTGATGAACCTGAAAGCTCATTGGATGAAAAAGAGGAGGAAATTGATGAACCTGAAAGCTCATTGGATGAAAAAGAGGAGGAGAGTGATGAACAAAAGGAGGAAGAATGGATTAGCTACCCATGCCAACCTTCTAATGAGAGTAAATCTTTATCTCTTACACTATTTGATTGTCCTCCATGCTTACCAAAGGAGGATGAATGTTATGTTTCTGTGGATTCTCTTGAAATATTTCCTATGAGTAAAACTTGTGAGAATAATTATGCTACTGTTATCTATGATAATCCATGCTACTTTGATAAATCTTATGATAATTCTTTGTTTGAGCCTGATGTCGAAATGCATGGTACTAAAGAGTTTTGCTTGGCAAATGTTTATGATAAATCTCTAGATGATGGTCCTATTTTACTTGATAATATTAATTGTACTACTAATAAAAATGGGATTGGAAAGGTCTTGACTTTATCTAGGAGTCCCATATCTCTTGAGAATGATCAATCATCCTGTTATATTATTGATAAAAGTGGGTTTGAAAGTTTTGATCCCATTAGTTTTGAGTTTGATAAAAATTATGTGTTTGTGAATCATGAAAAGTATGCTGCATGTGATAGTTATATTGTTGAGTTTATCCATGAAGCTACTGAAAATTATTATGAGAGAGGAAAATATGGTTGTAGAAATTTGCATGGTACTAAAACACCTCTCTATATGCTGAAACTTTTGAAGTTACTCTTGTTTTATCTTCCTATGCTTGCCACTTTGTTCTTCATGAATTTATTTGTGTACAAGATTCCTATGCATAGGAAGTGGGTTAGACTTAAATGTGTTTTGAATTTTGATGCTCCTTTTGCTTCATTCTCTATTCTCCATGTGAGCATCATTAAAATCTACTGAGCCCATCTTTTTTTTTTTGAAACTTTCTACTGTGGGGGAGCCCCCCACAGCCTCACTTTATTAAACCCAACCATGAAACAAAAGAGTTACAATATATACAAAACATGGTAAAAGAAAGAAACAAACTATATACAAAAGGAACCCATGTTTTTATTTTGCTACTGTTTTGTTGTGTCTTGGAAGTTGTTACTACTGTAGCAACCTCTCCTTATCTTTATTTTATTGCAATATTGTTCCACGTAAAGTCTCTAATATAAAGTTGATACTAGATTTGGATTTCGGCGCAGAAATAGATTTTTAGCTATCACGAATTTGAGTAAATCTCTCTGTAGGAGACTCTAAAAATTCTGCCAATTTTCAAGCGTGTTCCTCAGATATTTACACAACTTTCATTAGTTTTGAGTTTTCTGATTTGGGCAACGGAAGTACCTCTTAAAAATTCGTGTTTACTGGCTGTTCTGTTTTGACAGATTCTGTCTCTGTTTTTTGCATTGTCTCTTGTGGACTTTAAGCAAGGCTTTCTAGACATGAAGAGTTGTAGCTAATATTTTATTAAGTTCTTGCAATGTGTCACTACAGGACTAAAGTGGATTAAAGTTTTTTTGAGTACTAACCCCTCTAATGAAGTTTATGAGAAGTTTGGTGTGAAGGAAGTTTTCAAGGGTCAAGAGAGGAGGATGATATATGATCAAGAAGAGTGAAAAGTCTAAGCTTGGGGATGCCCCCGTGGTTCATCCCTGCATATTTCAAGAAGACTCAAGCGTCTAAGCTTGGGGATGCCCAAGGCATCCCCTTCTTCATCAACAACTTATCAGGTCACCTCTAGTGAAACTATATTTTTATTCGGTCACATCTTATGTGCTTTACTTGGAGCATCTGTGTGTTTTTATTTTTGTTTGAATAAGATCGGATCCTAGCAATCCTTGTGTGGGAGAGAGACACGCTCCGCTTTTTCATTTGAACACTTGTGTTCTTCGTTTTTCATATTCATGGCGGAAGCTGAAAGCTGCAGCACTTATTGTTATTTGGATGGAAACAGAAAATGCTTCATATTGTCTTGAATAATTTGATAATTGGCAATTGTTTTGAGCTCTCAAGTAGATCATGTTTCTCTTGCATCATGTAGTTTAAACCTATTAGTGGAGAACTATCCTAGAGCTTGTTGAAATTGGTTTGCATGATTGGTCTCTCTAAGGTCTAGATATTTTCTGGTAAAAGTTTTTGAGCAACAAGGAAGACAGTGTAGAGTTTTATAATGCTTGCAATATGTTCTTATGTAAGTTTTGCTGTACCGGTTCATACTTGTGTTTGCTTCAAACAACCTTGCTAGCCAAAGCCTTGTACTGAGAGGGAATGCTTCTCGTGCATCCAAAACCTTGAGCCAAAACCTATGCCATTTGTGTCCACCATAACTACCTACTATGTGGTATTTTTCTGCCCTTCCAAGTAAATACTTCATGTGCTACCTTTAAACAATTCAAAACTTTATTACTCCTTATTTGTGTCAATGTTTTATAGCTCATGAGGAAGTATGTGGTGTTTATCTTTCAACCTTGTCATTTACTCTTGACAGACTTTCACCAATGGACTAGTGGCATATTCGCTTATCCAATAATTTTGCAAAAAGAGCTGGCAACGGGGTTCCCAGCCCCAATTAATTAACCTTCACTAATAATTCTCTTCACATGTTTTGCCCTGATTCATCAGTAAGCAACTTAATTTTGCAAATAGACACTCCTTCATGGTATGTGAATGTTGGAAGGCACCCGAGGATTCGTTTAGCCATGGCTTGTGAAAGCAAAAGGTTGGGAGGAGTGTCAACCATAAATAAAACTAAAGTACATGTGTAAACAAAATAGAAGAGGGATGATCTACCTTGCTGGTAGAGATAACGTCCTTCATGGGAGCCGCTCTTGAAAGTCTGGTTGATGAGGTAGTTAGAGTGCCCACTACCATTCGTTGACAACAACAAACACCTCTCAAAACTTTATTTGTATGCTCTCTTTATGATTTCAAAACTTAAAAAGCTCTATCACATGATTTAATCCATGCTTCCCTCTGCGAAGGGCCTTTCTTTTACTTTATGTTGAGTCAGTTTACCTACTCCTTTCTATCTTAGAAGCAAACACTTGTGTCAACTGTGCATTGATTCTTACATACTTTCTTATTTGCATTCATCATATTACTTTGTGTTGACAATTATCCATGAGATATGTATGTTGAAAGTTGAAAGTAATTGCTGAAACTTAACCATCCTTTGTGTTGCTTCAATGCCTTTTACTTTGAATTTATTGCTTTATGAGTTAACTAATATGCAAGACTTTTGGATGCTTGTCTTGAAAGTACTATTCATGAAAAGTTTTGCTATATGTTATTTATTTGTTAGCAAACTATAGATCATTGCCTTGAGTCACTTCATTCATCTCATATGCTTTACAATAGTATGATCAAGATTATGTAAGTAGCATGTCACTACAGAAATTATTCTTTTTATCGTTTACCTACTCGAGGGCGAGTAGGAACTAAGCTTGGGGATGCTTGATACGTCTCCAACGTATCTATAATTTCGATGTTCCATGCTAGTTTTATGGCAATACCTACATGTTTTGCTCACACTTTATAATGATTTCATGCATTTTCCGGAACTAACCTATTAACAAGATGCCACGGTGCCGGTTCTCGTTTTACGTTGTTTTTGGTTCCGAGAAAGGCTGTTCGGGCAATATTCTCGGAATTCGACGAAACAAAGACCAAATATCTTATTTTCCCCGGGAGGTTCCATAACACCGAAGGAGAGTCGGAGGCGGGCAGCAGGGGGCCCACACCATATGGCGGCACGGGTGGCCCCCTGGCCGCGCCAGCCCATGGGGAGGGGCCCCCGTGGCCCCTCCGACTCCGCCTCTTCGCCTATAAAGTCCCTTGCGACCTAAAAACGCGATACCAATTGACGAAACTCCAGAAAGACTCCAGGGGCGCCGCCGCCATCGCGAAACTCCAATTCGGGGGACAGAATCTCGTTCCGGCACGCCGCCGGGACGGGGAAGTGCCCCGGAAGCCATCTCCATCAACGCCACCGTCTCCATCATGCTCCGTGAGTAGTTCCCCCATGGACTACGGGTTCTAGCTGTAGCTAGTTGGTACTCTCTCTCCCATGTACTTCAATACAATGATCTCATGAGCTGCCTTACATGATTGAGATCCATCTGATGTAATCGGTGTTGTGTTTGTTGGGATCCGATGGATTGTTACTATAAAGTTTATGAAGTTATTGTTGCTGCAATCTTGTTGTGTTTAATGCTTGTCACTAGGGCCCGAGTGGCATGATCTTAGATTTAAGCTCTATACTTATTGCTTAGATTGTATCTACAAGTTGTTTGCACATGTCTATGTCCGGAACCCGAGGCTCCAGAGTGACAACAACTGGGATAACTGGAGGGGGAGGCTTAGATATGAGGATCACCTTTTTCACGGAGTGTTAATGCTTTGCTCCGGTGCTCTATTAAAAGGAGTACCTTAATTTCCAGTAGATTCCCTAGAGGCCCGGCTGCCACCGGCTGGTAGGACAAAACATGTTATGCAAGTTTCTCATTGCGAGCACGTATGACTATATATGGAAAGCATGCCTACATGATTAATAATCTTGATGTTCTGTCTTAATGCTATTTCAATCCTATCAATTGCCCAACTATAATTTGTTCACCCAACACTTGTTATTGGAGAGTTACCACTAGTGTAGATAGCTGGGAACCCCGGTCCATCTCTCATCATCATATACTCGGTCCTATATGTCATTGGAAGTAGTATCAACTATTTTCTGGTGCCATTGCTCTCATATTACTGCTACTACTGTTGTGTTACTGTTACTACTGCTCTCATATTACTGCTGCTTTCACATCACCCCTGTTACTAGTGCTTTTCCAGGTGCAGGTGAATTGACAACTCAGTTGTTAAGGCTTATAAGTATTCTTTACCTCCCCTTGTGTCGAATCAATAAATTGGGTTTTACTTCCCTCGAAGACTGTTGCGATCCCCTATACTTGTGGGTTATCAATATGTATGTATATGTATGTATGTGATGTATGTGTGATGGCTTATTTGGATATATTCTCATGTATGTGTTATTCATATTTGTTAGGAATGGCTCATAATATGGTGTATTTGTGTAAACATGTAGGTTGTTGTGGCTCCTAGATCAAGAGTATGACGGGGATCACAGAGCTTTTCATATGACGGAGAGGAGAACGGATCTTCACCCTTTGAAGATTCGTTACCATGGATGTGGCGTATGACGAGAGGTACACGGAGTTCATCGAGCCTACCGGTCTTCTCCCGTTCATATCGCTTGTAAGCCGTGGGGGCCGAACATGAGCGCAGCGGCACTCACAGCCCTTGTCGGCCGGTGGAGGCCGGAGACGCACACCTTCCACTTGAGGGCAGCGAGATGACCCCTACTCTTCGAGGATGTCTCAATGATACTTGGACTTCCTATTCGGGTGAGCCACTGTGTATGAACACGGCTTACGATGGGTGGCGCCGACGGATGGAGGACCTTATTAGCATGGCTCCTCCGCTCGCCGGAAGATAAAAAGGATAGAGCTCCCGCTGGCGCACCTTTCTCTTGGATTAGGCTTAACTTTGGACAATGCCCTCAAGGGGCCAACAGGGACACTCTCAGGACGTACACCCGCGTGTACTTATGGTACATGATTTCCAGGACTCTCTTTCCTGACAGTGGTGGGAAGCTGGCCCATTGGTGTTGGCTCAAGGCGCTTACGGTTTTGGAGCACCGGTGGAGTTGGGGAAGCGCGGCACTTGCCTACCTCTACCGGCAGGTGATGATTTGCTATGTGTACTATTCTTCTATAGTAGTGTGCTAGACAAAGTACTAACCCAATGTCTTATGTACTGCGAGTTGGACAAAGCTTGTCGCGGAGCCGGGAGCGGCGGTATTGGTGGATGCTTGCTCCTACTTTTTGTATGGAGGCTGGGACCGCCTATCGGTTAGGCGGCCCGGGATACTCAACGAGAGGCCATGGCCTTATTATCCGAACAACCACGATCGGGAGCCGACTTGGGCATACCTTTGGGACAATGTCTCAGAGATGACGAGCGTGTAGGATAACGTTGCATAGAAAACAAAAAATTTCCTACCGCGAACACGCAATCCAAGCCAAGATGCAATCTAGAAGACGGTAGCAACGAGGGGTATCGAGTCTCACCCTTGAAGAGATTCCAAAGCCTACAAGATGAGGCTCTTGTTGCTGCGGTAGACGTACACTTGCCGCTTGCAAAGCGCGTAGAAGATCTTGATCACGATCGGTTCCGGCGCCACGAGCGGGCAGCACCTCCGTGCTCGGTCACACGTTCGGTTGTTGATGAAGACGACGTCCACCTCCCGTTCCGGCGGGCAGCGGAAGTAGTAGCTCCTCTTGAATCCGACAGCACGACGGCGTGGTGTCGGTGGTGGTGGAGAACCCCGGCGGAGCTTCGCTAAAGCTACGCGGGAGGTATGGAGGAGAGGGGGCGGCTAGGGTTTGGGAGGGGGTGGCCGGCCACTTCAAGGGGGGCGGCCAGCTTATGGTCTTGGGGTGGCCGGCCCCCTCCCTTGGCCCCTCATTATATAGGTGGATCCCCAAGAGTTGGTCTCCAAGTCTTCGAATAAGACCCGAACCAAAAACCTTCCATATGGAGGGGAACCTAGCCAAGCTAGGACTCCCACAAGAGGTGGGAGTTCCACCTCCCATATGGGGGGTGGCCTGCCCTAAGGGGAGTCCACTTGGGACTCCTCCCCCACTAGGGTTGGCCGGCCATGGAGGTGGAGTCCCATGTGGACTCCACCTTCCTTGGTGGTTTCTTCCGGACTTTTCTAGAACCTTCTAGAACCTTCCATAGAACCTTCAGCGACATTTTAATTCACATAAAATGACATCCTATATATGAATCTTATTCTCCGGACCATTCCGGAACTCCTCGTGATGTCCGGGATCTCATCCGGGACTCTGAACAAATATTCGAACTCCATTCCATATTCAAGTACTACCATTTCAACATCCAACCTTAAGTGTGTCACCCTACGGTTCGTGAACCATGCGGACATGGTTGAGTACTCACTCCGACCAATAACCAATAGCGGGATCTGGAGATCCATAATGGCTCCCACATATTCAACGATGACTTTAGTGATCGAATGAACCATTCACATACAATACCAATTCCCTTTGTCTCGCGATATTTTACTTGTCCGAGATTTGATCTTCGGTATCACTCTATACCTTGTTCAACCTCGTCTCCGACAAGTACTCTTTACTCGTATCGTGGTATGTGGTCTCTTATGAACTTATTCATATGCTTGCAAGACATTAGACGACATTCCACGAGAGGGCCCGGAGTATATCTATACTGTCATCGGGATGGACAAATCCCACTGTTGATCCATATGCCTCAACTCATACTTTCCGGATACTTAATCCACCTTTATAGCCACCCATTTACGCAGTGGTGTTTGGTGTAATCAAAGTACCTTTCCGGTATAAGTGATTTATATGATCTCATGGTCATAAGGACTAGGTAATTATGTATCGAAAGTTTATAGCAAATAACTTAATGACGAGATCTTATGCTACGCTTAATTGGGTGTATCCATTACATCATTCATATAATGATATAACCTTGTTATTAATAACATCCAATGTTCATGATTATGAAACTAATCATCCATTAATCAACAAGCTAGTTTAAGAGGCATACGAGGGACTTCTTTGTTGTCTACATATCACACATGTACTAATGTTTCGGTTAATACAATTATAGCATGATATATAAACATTTATCATAAACATAAAGATATAAATAATAACCACTTTATTATTGCCTCTAGGGCATATCTCCTTCGAGCGATCCCAAGATCATGTACACGCACTACAGCGAGGAGTTGGATACTCTTACCGACTGAGAAGGTAACCGGTTTTAATCCATCACTCTTTTGCAATGGGAGTTCATAAATTATGCTGGCATGTTGTAAATTCTGAAATATTTGAATGCTTGCGGAGTTGATTGGGAGCCATATGGTACGTACTACCATATTGGCGCGGGGATGGCGACGTCAACCCCAAGTGCGTTGAGGAGGCGCGTTTCGGCGTATGCGCTGCCCACTCATATGCATGTGGCTTGTTGAGGACCACCGGCCGCACGGAGTGATGAGACAGTTTGGGCTGTATCAGGAGTGCCCACCTCAGTGGCAGAACACGGACCAGGCGCTTCATAGGTAAACTTCTTGAATCATGCGATGGAAGCTTGTTGATTGAAGAGATAGAATCTAACTTCTTGATTCTTGCAGGTTTGATAGGCAGCGGCAGAGGAAGATCACAAATTGGCCTGACCATCATAGAGGCCACGTCACACGTTCCAACAGCTTGTTTGGAAGCGGTGCAGAATCTTGGCCATGTGGAGATTGTCCCCCACGACTTGGCCGCTTTCAACAACTATCTCCAATGGTTTCATGAAAGCACGCGTATCGAGTTAGTGAAACCGCATATGATGACAACATCTTGGACGACCCCATCGAGTTCGATGAGGTTGCGCAAAGCCAACACGACATCTATGCTCGCAAAGGAAGATCGACTTCTATTGCTTCCGAGCTGCACTTCGTGGTAATGTATTCTCTCGTTAGCTAGTACATCATCTACATTGCCATGTGATCGTTCAAATTTTCTATAATATGTTTGTCGCAGCGGTCCGAGATCCAAAAAACAGCTGAGGAGTGCGAGGTTGTTTGGGATCAGAGCCATACAGATGAGAAGCCTATTGGACCGATGCGGTATTTCATTAAGGTATGGTCACCAACTTTCAATGTAAGCTATTGTGTTCGGGTGGCTTTGTAACCATGACTTTCACGACTGCAGAACATCGCACGAAAGATGCGGCGGTTAGCCAACTTGCTAGGTTGCCACGACACCGAAATTGCGGCTACATCCTCTTCTGAAGAGGCGGAGGTATGGACTATTTTGTTGCTGTCAAACATGTGCTTACTAGTTTTAACTTTTGTAATCTCATGTGTTCATGTTTGCTTCTTGCGTTGAAGATTCCTGACGACGACACCATTCCTGCCACGTCGGATCGGCGCACCAGCTCAGCGTCGAGGGCTCCACGTCGACTGGGAGAGTAGCGCCCATGAGCACGAGCGCTCACTCGGGCATATGTGGCGCCCGTGAAAGGCGTCACGCAAAAGGTTAGATGGGTGAAATAGTTTGCTGAGAGTTCGGTCTGTCTTTATAGTTGCAACAAAGGATTATTTTTTGTGTAAATCGTCCGCGAGCGTACGTACGTCACAAAGTTCAACGAACCAATCATTATGTTTTTCCGGCACAGCTGGTTTCCATGCACGCACAGTCACAGCGCCGTACTACGTCCGTCGTCCTGGCGCGCGTCGCCTTCCGCCTGCGGCCGTACGTGAGCGGACACATTCCCGTGTATGCGTGCTCCGCAGTCCACACCACCATGGCCCACGGGCAAAGTATACAAATTTCTTTCGGAATCATAGCACTGTATAGACGTATGGACCTGCCGGGAGAGGATGAAATGCGATGCATTTGTTTGTGCAACGGGTAGGTCCGGCTGGTCGACGGCAAGGTGCGCCCGGCAGGGACATGAATGCCACGCATGAAGTTCGTGTCAGCACAACTGGTGGGAGTGAGAAACATGACATGTTACTAGACGATATTTTAATAAACTTTGCACCATGGATAATACTTCCTCCGTTCTATGAAGATTGTCTAAGGTTTACTAAGATTTAGATACATCTAAATTTTGATAAATATTAGACAATTTTCATGGGACGGATGGAGTACGTCGATTCGCTCGGGCTTCGAATTAAGGGCATCTCTGCGGCTCGAAGAAAATTGAGGTGGCTTGAATTAGCCAGCGCAGATAGAATAACATAGAAAAGCGCATTGGATTGTCCGTGTATTCTCCCTTTTTTGCATCAGCCCTTCGGCCAACGTCTCTATGACCGCCGTTTTCAATGCACGCAGATTGGAAGTGCCGACGGGCGCGCTTGTCTTCTGCGCCACCATCAATAGGCCACGCCGTCTTATAGGATGTCATCAATGCCACCCACGTTTGGAGTATGGCGACAACATTGATGGCGGCACTCCTCGGCATGGGAGTGTGACCGGCTAGCGGCCATGAAGACGGTGGACGAACTCCCTATTCAGCCACCCGACCTCCCATATGAGGAGGCTCTCGGTCTCACCTTGGCTACCTCGTAGATAGAGGACCTGGTTAGACGGCATTGCAGTGCAACGGTACTTGCAGAGGGGTTCACTACTACGCCGTCAGGGACTCCACATAACCAGGCCACAATGGTGTTGCCGTTGGGTACGTCCCTCAGCAGAGACGAACAAGAGGAAAGAACGTAGCCTCATTTATATCCGCACACCTACAAAAACAGATATAAATGGTATCTAAAAAGGGTCGTGCCCGCTAGAGACGCCTGAAACTCTCACTTTCCTCCTTGTCCTTTAGGCGTGCATTCAATACAGACCCATTTTAGCCCAGTTGGCCGCGGTCAAAAAAATCAAATAGAATTCAAATATAAACTTAAAGTGCGTGAAATTATGAATAATATTCCATCGTTCAAACATATTTTACATAGAAAATTTCTAAGAGAAACCCCAAGCCCTAGTTTCAGGCACCGCCATCTTCTTCCTCATTGGTGGTGAAGTCGATGAACGGTGTAGGCTTCTAGGCCCCTGCTGCGCCCACACTGGGATCACTGGCGGCCCGTAGTGCGGCAGTTGCAGCACCTACTGCAGCTGCGGTGGCATGTAGTGCAGTGTTTGTGGCTCGCACTGCGGCATAGTTGGCGGCGGCATGTACTGCTGCGGAGGAGGCGACACCATCTGACTATCCCTCTCTGCTTGGGAGAAGCGGTGGTGAGGCTGTGTTGTCTGCCACCATGGACGTGAGCTCGACGACCTGTTCCAGGCCTGGCCAGGACCACCTTTAGCCTCCTCCTTGGCCTTGGTCAACTCCATGGCTTGGGCGATGGCGGCTTCCTCGTCGTACTCATCAGGAACGAGCACCTGAAGCTTCACCGAAGTGGGAGGAACGTCGTCCTCCATGTTATCTTCATGGTCGTCTTGTTCCTCCTTCTTCGTCCTCGTTGGCCGTGGCAGCCAGGGACTCTGTAGTCCTCGGCTGGGCTGAAAATCCCGCACGTCGTGGATCACACGCCGCTGATACGTCTCCAACGTATCCATAATTTCTGTCGTTCCATGCTTGTTTTATGACAATACTTACATGTTTTGCTTGCACTTTATAATGTTTTTATGCGTTTTCCGGAACTAACCTATTAACAAGATGCCACGGTGCCGGTTCACGTTTTACTGCTGTTTTTGGTTCCGAGAAAGGACATTCGGGCAATATTCTCGGAATTGGACGAAATCAACGCCAAACCTCCTATTTTCTCCGGAAGGCTCCGAACACGAAGAAGAGTCGGAGAGGGGCCGGGGGCCACCACACCACATGGCGGCGCGGGCCGAGGCCTAGGCCGCGCCGGCCTAGGGTGTGGCGCCCCCGAGTGCCCCCTGCGCCGCCTCTTCGCCTATAAAAGCCCTTTCGACCTAAAACGCGGTACCAATTGACGAAACTCCGAGAAAGACTCCGGGGCGCCGCCACCATCGCGAAACTCAATTCGGGGGACAGAAGTCTGCGTCCGGCACCTGCCGGGACGGGGAAGTGCCCGGAAGCCATCTCCATCAACGCCACCGCCTCCGCCATGCTCAGTGAGTAGTTCCCCCATGGACTACGGGTTCTAGCGATAGCTATGTCGGTATTCTCTCCCCCATGTACTTCAATACAATGGTCTCATGAGCTGCCTCACATGATTGAGATTCATCGATGTAATCGGTGTTGTGTTTGTTGGGATCCGATGGATGATACATTATGATTAGTCTATCTATAAAGTTTGTGAAGTTATTGTTGCTTTGCAATCTTGTTATGCTTAATGCTTGTCACTAGGGCCGAGTGGCATGATCTTAGATTTGAGCTCTATAATTGTTGCTTAGATTGTATCTACAAGTTGTATGCACATGTCCTTTGTCCAGGAACCAATGGCCACGAAGTGACGAGAAATCGGGACAACCGGAGGGGATGGTAGTGATGTGAGGATCACATGTTTTCACGGTGTGTTAATGCTTTGCTCCGGTGCTCTATTAAAAGGAGTACCTTAATATCCGATTAGTTTCCCTTGAGGCCGGCTGCCACCGGCTGGTAGGACAAAAGATGTTGTGCAAGTTTCTCATTGCGAGCACGTACGACTATTATTGGAAAACATGCCTACATGATTAATGAATTGATGTTATTTCTTAATGCTTTATCAATCCTGTCAATTGCCCGACTGTAATTTGTTCACCCAACACTTGTCACTTATTGGAGAGTTACCACTAGTGTAGATCGGCTAGGAACCCCGGTCCATCTTTCATCATTATATACTCGTTCTACATGTCAACTGTTTTACGGTGCCATTGCTCTTATACTACTATTACTACTGCTGTCGTGTTACTGTTACTATTGCTCTCATATCATCGCTACTTTCACATCACCCCTGTTACTAGTGCTTTTCCGAGTGCAGCTGAATTGACAACTCGGTTGTTAAGACTTATAAGTATTCTTTACCTCCCCTTGTGTCGAATCAATAAATTTGGGTTTTACTTCCCTCGAAGGCTCATTGCGATCCCCTATACTTGTGGGTCATCAAGACTATTTTACGGCGCCGTTGCTGGGGAGGCATAGCTCTACTCATAAGTTCACCTGGGGAGTACACTCTACATCTCTCTTCTATTTTATTTTATTTTGTTTTGCTAGTTTACTTTTGTCTAGTTTATTTGTGCTTAGTTTATTTCTGTCTAGTATTAGTTTGCTTAGTTTACTTTTGCTTAGTTTATTTTTGTCTTGTTTTATTTGTCTCATATACCCAAAAATCCATAAAAATTTGAAAAACCAAAAAATTAAAAACTGCTGTTATGGGAGAACCAACAACCTACTTGGAGCTTATAGAATGTTATAATTGTTATAGAGAATCAAGAGCTGGTAAAATAATGAGTGCTATGATAGAAAAATTGAATACAATTGCTAAAATCTTGCTTGAACGCCATGATATAAAGCTGTTGCTCTCAACGGGATACTAAACATCTTAAATTTCAATGTGGCTTTAGTGAGGAATTTTTATTAAGAACTATAATCGGAATTGCTATATTCATTATGGGTTCGAAGAGGTAGAACAATTTGTCTTATTTATGGGAGCCTCCGAGATAGAATCCTTCATGGTTGAGAATTATGAAACTTGTGTTGTTTGTAAGGGCCTTAAAGATTATGTCTCTACTATCCTTAATTCTTGCATAGAATGCTACAGTAGGAATCCTTATATCCTTGATTATAAAGAGAGACACATTAATGCACAAGAATGCACTCACAATTTGCGGGAACCTGCGGAAGAAGAAATTGATGAACACTGAAAGCTCATTGGATGAAAAAGAGGAGGAAATTGATGAACACTGAAAGCTCATTGGATGAAAAAGAAGAGGAGAGCGACGAACAAAAGGAGGAAGAATGGATTAGCTACCCATGCCAACCTTCTAATGAGAGTAACTCTTTATCTCTTACACTATTTGATTGTCCTCCATGCTTACGGAAGAGGTTGAATGTTATGTTCTGTGGATTCTCTTGAAGTATTGCCTATGAGTAAAACTTGTGAGAATAATTATGCTACTGTTATATATGATAATCCATGCTACTTTGATAAATCTTATGATAATGCTTTGTTTGTGCACTGATGTCGAAATGCATGGTACTAAAGAATTTTGCTTGGCAAATGTTTATGATAAAGCTCTAGATGATGGTCCTATGTTACTTGATACTATTAATTGTACTACTAATGAAAATGGGATTGGAGAGTTCTTGACTTATTCTATGAGTCCCATATCTCTTGAGATTGATCAACTATCTTGTTATATTATTAATAAAAGTAAGTTTGAAAGTTTTAATTCCACTATTCTTGAACTTGATAAAAATTATGTGTTTGGAAATCATGAAAAGTATGCTGCATGTGATAGTTATATTGTTGAGTTTGTTCATGAAGCTACTGAAAATTATTATGAGAGAGGAAAATATGGTGGTAGAAATTTTCATGGTACTAATACACCTCTCTATGTGCTTAAAATTTTGAAGTTACACTTGTTCTGCCTTCCTATGCTTGTTACTTTGCTTTTCATGAACTTGTTTAGTTACAAGATTCCTATGCATAGGAAGCATGTGAGACTTAAATGTGTTTTGAATTTTCTTTTTGATGCTCTCTTTTGCTTCAAATACTATTTCTTGCGAGTGCATCATTAAAACTGCTGAGCCCATCTTAATGGCTATAAAGAAAGAACTTCTTGGGAGATAACCCATGTGTTATTTTGCTACAGTACTTTGTTTTATATTTGTGTCTTGGAAGTTGTTTACTACTGTAGCAACCTCTCCTTATCTTAGTTTTGTGTTTTGTTGTGCCAAGTGAAGCCTCTAATCGAAGGTTGATACTAGATTTGGATTACTGCGCGAAACAGATTTCTTTCTTTGTCACGAATCTGGGTCTAATTCTCTGTAGGTAACTCAGAAAATTATGCCAATTTACGTGAGTGATCCTCAGATATGTACGCAACTTTCATTAGTTTTGAGTTTTCTGATTTGAGCAACGGAAGTATTTTATTAAAATTCGTCTTTACTGGCTGTTCTGTTTTGGCAGATTCTGTCTCTGTTTTTTGCATTGTCTCTTGTGGACTTTAGGCGAGGTTTTCTAGACGTAGAGGGCTGTAGCTAATGTTTTATTGAGTTCTTGCAATGTGCCACTACAGGACCAAGGTGGATTCAAATTTTTTGAGTACTAACCCCTCTAATGAAGTTTATGAGAAGTTTGGTGTGAAGGAAGTTTTCAAGGGTCAAGAGAGGAGGATGATATATGATCAAGAAGAGTGAAAAGTCTAAGCTTGGGGATGCCCCCGTGGTTCATCCCTGCATATTTCAAGAAGACTCAAGCGTCTAAGCTTGGGGATGCCCAAGGCATCCCCTTCTTCATCAACTTATCGAGGTTCCTCCCCTGAAACTATATTTTTATTCGGTCACATCATATGTGTTTTACTTGGAGCGTCTGTGTGTTTTTCATTTTGTTTTTGTTTGAATAAGATCGGATCCTAGCAATCCTTGTGTGGGAGAGATACACGCTCCGCTTTTTCATATGAACACATGTGTTCTTCGTTTTACTTTTAATGTTCAATGATAAAAGTTGGAAGCTATTGCACTTATTGATATTTGGTTGGAAAAGGAAAATGCCTCATATGTCTTGGATAATTTGACACTTGGCAATTGTTTTGAGCTCTCAAGTAGATCATGATTAAGTTTTTTCATGTAGTCTAAGCCTATTAGTGGAGAACTACTTGTAGAGCTTGTTAAAATTGGTTTGCATAATTGATCTCTCTTAAGGTCTAGATATTTTACGAGTAAAAGTGTTTGAGCAACAAGGAAGACGAGTGTAGAGTATTATAATGCTTGCAATATGTTCTTATGTAAGTTTTGTCTGTACCGGTTCATACTTGTGTTTGCTTCAAATAGCCTTGCTAGCCTAAGCCTTGTATCGAGAGGGAATACTTCTCATGCATCCAAAATACTTGAGCCAACCACTATGCCATTTGTGTCCACCATACCTACCTACTATGTGGTATTTCCTGCCATTCCAAAGTAAATTGCTTGAGTGCTACCTTTAAACAATTCAAAATTTATTACCTCTGATTTGTGTCAATGTTTTATAGCTCATGAGGAAGTATGTGGTGTTTATCTTTCAATCTTGTTGGGCAACTTTCACCAATGGACTAGTGGCTTCATCCGCTTATCCAATAATTTTGCAAAAAGAGCTGGCAATGGGATTCCCGAGTCCCAAATTAATTAACAAAAATAGACACTCCTCCATGGTATGTGATTGTTGGACGGCACCCGAAGGATTCGGTTAGCCATGGCTTGTGTAAGCAAAGGTTGGGAGGAGTGTCATCATAATAAAACTAAAATATAAAGGCACTCCTTCATGGTATGAGATTGTTGGCGAGGCACCCGAGGATTCGGTTAGCCATGGTTTGTGAAAGAAAGGTTGGAAGGAGTGCCACCCAAAAATAAAAATAATTCATGGGAGCCGCTCTTTGAAGGTTTGTCTAGCAAGGGGGTTAGTGTACCCATTACCATTCGTTGACAACAACAAACACCTCTCAAAATTTTACTTTTTATGCTCTCTTTATGTTTTCAAAACCAAAGCTCTAGCACAAATATAGCAATCGATGCTTTCCTCTTTGAAGGACCATTCTTTTACTTTTATGTTGAGTCGGTTACCTACTTCCTCCCACCTTAGAAGCAAACACTTGTGTTAAGCTGTGCATTGATTCTTACATACTTGCATATTTGCATTCATCATATTACTTTGTGTTGACAATATCCATGAGATATGCATGTTGAAAGTTGAAAGCATCCGCTGAAACTTATATCTTCCTTTGTGTTGCTTCGATGCCTTTACTTTGAATTTATTGCTTTATGAGTTAACTCTTATGCAAGAATTTTGATGCTTGTCTTGAAAGTACTCTTCATGAAAAGTTTTGCTATATGTTATCTACTTGTTAGCAACTATAGATCATTGCCTTGAGTCACTTCATTCATTTCATATGCTTTGTAATAGTATGATCAAGGTTATGTAAGTAGCATGTCACTACAGAAATTATTCTTTTTATCGTTTACACTGCTCGGGACGGCGAGAACTAAGCTTGGGGATGCTTGATACGTCTCCGACGTATCCATAATTTTGTCGTTCCATGCTTGTTTTATGACAATACTTACATGTTTTGCTTGCACTTTATAATGTTTTCATGCGTTTTCCGGAACTAACCTATTAACAAGATGCCACGGTGCCGGTTCATGTTTCTGCTTGTTTTTGGTTCCCGGAAAGGCTGTTCGGGCAATATTCTCGGAATTGGACGAAATCAACGCCAAACCTCCTATTTTCTCCGGAAGGCTCCGAACACCGAAGAAGAGTCGGAGAGGGCCGAGGGGCCACCACACCACATGGCGGCGCGGGCCAGGCCTAGGCGCGCCGGCCTAGGGTGTGGCGCCCCCGAGTGCCCCCTGCGCCGCCTCTTCGCCTATAAAGCCCTTTCGACCTAAAACGCGGTACCAATTGACGAAACTCCAGAAAGACTCCGGGGGCGCCGCCACCGTCGCGAAACTCCAATTCGGGGGACGGAACTCTGTCCCGGCACCTGTCGGGACGGGGAAGTGCCCGGAAGCCATCTCCATCAACGCCACCGCCTCCGCCATGCTCCGTGAGTAGTTCCCCCATGGACTACGGGTTCTAGCGATGGCTATGTCGGTATTCTCTCCCCCATGTACTTCAATACAATGGTCTCATGAGCTGCCTTACATGATTGAGATTCATCGATGTAATCGGTGTTGTGTTTGTTGGGATCCGATGGATGATACATTATGATTAGTCTATCTATAAAGTTTGTGAAGTTATTGTTCTTTGCAATCTTGTTATGCTTAATGCTTGTCACTAGGGCCGAGTGGCATGATCTTAGATTTGAGCTCTATACTTGTTGCTTAGATTGTATCTACAAGTTGTATGCACATGTCATCTGTCCGGAACCAATGGCCCGAAGTGACGAAATCGGGACAATCGGAGGGGATGGTAGTGATGTGAGGATCACATGTTTTCACGGTGTGTTAATGCTTTGCTCCGGTGCTCTATTAAAAGGAGTACCTTAATATCCGGTAGTTTCCCTTGAGGCCCGAGCTTGCCATGGTTGGTAGGACAAAAGATGTTGTGCAAGTTTCTCATTGCGAGCACGTACGACTATATATCGGAAAACATGCCTACATGATTAATGAATTGATGTTCTTTCTTAATGCTTTATCAATCCTATCAATTGCCCAGTGTAATTTGTTCACCCAACACTTGCTTATTGGAGAGTTACCACTAGTGTAGATGGCTAGGAACCCGGTCCATCTTTCATCATCATATACTCGTTCTACATGTCAAGCTGTTTTTACGGTGCCATTGCTCTCATATTACTATTACTTGCTTGCTTTGTATTCTTGTTACTATTGCTCTCATATCACTTGCTACTTTCACATCACCCTTGTTACTAGTGCTTTTCCGGAGTGCGGCTGAATTGACAACTTTCGAGTTGTTAAGGCTTA
>NC_061509.1:81594331-81629733 GCF_022539505.1 Lolium rigidum | reverse complement strand
GATGGACAGTTCCATCCCCTTCATAGCGGTTATCCACAACACGTTCAATAATTTTCATAGGTATTTTGTATGGAACCTTGATTGCGCGTAGTTTAATACGTCCGTTGGGAACCCCAAGAGGAAGGTGTGATGCGCACGACAGCAAGTTTTCCCTCAGTAAGAAACCAAGGTTATCGAACCAGTAGGAGCCAAGAAGCACGTTGAAGGTTGATGGTGGCGGAATGTAGTGCGGCGCAACACCAGGTGTTCCGGCGCCAACGTGGAACCTGCACAACACAATCACAGAACTTTGCCCCAACGTAACAGCGAGGTTGTCAATCTCACCGGCTTGCTTGTAAACAAAGGATTAGATGTATAGTGTGGATGATGATGATTGTTTGCAAAGAACGAGTAAAGAACAATTGCGAGTAGATTGTATTTCAGATGTAAAGAATAGGACCGGGGTCCACGGTTCACTAGTGGTGTCTCTCCCATAAGATAGCAGATGTTGGGTGAACAAATTACAGTTGGGCAATTGACAAATAAAGAAGGCATAACAATGCACATACATATATCATGATGAGTACTATGAGATTTAATCGGGGCATTACGACAAAGTACATAGACCGCTATCCGACATGCATCTATGCCTAAAAAGTCCACCTTCAGGTTATCATCCGAACCCCCTCCGGTATTAAGTTGTAAACAACAGACAATTGCATTAAGTATGGTGCGTAATGTAATCAACACAAATATCCTTAGACAAAGCATCAATGTTTTATCCCTAGTGGCAACATCACATCCACAACCTTAGAACTTTCTGCCACTGTCCCGCATTTAATGGAGGCATGAACCCACTATCGAGCATAAATACTCCCTCTTGGAGTCACAAGTATCAACTTGGCCAGAGCCTCTACTAGCAACGGAGAGCATGCAAGAACATAAATAACATATATGATAGATTGATAATCAACTTGACATAGTATTCAATATTCATCGGATCCCAACAAACACAACATGAAGGGTTACAAATAGATGATCTTGATCATGATAGGCAGCTCACAAGATCTAACATGATAGCACAATGAGGAGAAGACAACCATCTAGCTACTGCTATGGACCCATAATCCAGGGGTGGACTACTCACACATCGATCCGGAGGCGATCATGGCGATGAAGAGACCTCCGGGGGATGATTCACCTCTCCGGCGAGGTGCCGGGAGGCGATCTCCCGAATCCCCGAGATGGGATTGGCAGCGGCGGCGTCTGCGGAAGGTTTTCCGTATCGTGGCTCTCGGTGCCGGGGGTTTCGCGACGGAGGCTTTAAGTAGGCGGAAGGGCGGAGTAGGGAGAGTCACGGGGGCCCCACACGCTAGGGCCGCGCGGGCCCCCTCTAGGCCGCGCCGCCCTAGTGTGGCGGCGCCCCGTGGCCCCACTTCGTCTCCCCTCCGGTCTTCTGGAAGCTTCGTGGAAAAATAGGCCCCGGGCGTTGATTTCGTCCAATTCCGAGAATATTTCCTTACTAGGATTTCTGAAACCAAAAACAGCGAGAAAACGACGAATCGGCTCTTCGGCATCTCGTCAATAGGTTAGTGCCTGGGAAAATGCATAAATATGACATATAATGTGTATAAAACATGTGAGTATCATCATAAAAGTAGCATGGAACATAAGAAATTATAGATACGTTTGGGACGTATCAAGCATCCCCAATCTTAGTTCCTACTCGCCCTCGAGTAGGTAAACGATAACAAAGATAATTTCTGAGGTGACATGCTATCATAATCTTGATCATACTATTGTAAAGCATATGAGATAAATGCAGCGATTCGAAGCAATGATTAAGATAATGAGTAAACTAATGAATCATATAGCAAAGACTTTTCATGAATAGTACTTTCAAGACAAGCATCAATAAGACTTGCATAAGAGTTACTCATAAAGCAATAAGTTGGAAGTAAAGGTATTGAAGCAACACAAAGGAAGATAAAGTTTCAGCGGTTGCTTTCAACTTCAACATGTATATCTCATGGATAATTGTCAACACAAAGTAATATAACAAGTGCAATAAGTAAACATGTAAGAATCAACGCACACAGTTGGTACAAGTGTTTGCTTCTAAGATAGAAAGAATAGGCAAACTGACTCAACAATAAGGTAGAAGATAGGCCCTTCGCAGAGGGAAGCATTGATTACTATTTTTGTGCTAGAGCTTTTCATTTTGAAAACAAGAAACAATTTTGTCAACGGTAGTAATAAAGCATATGTGTTATGTATAATATATCCCATAAGCTGCAAGCCTCATGCATAGTATACTAATAGTGCTCGCACCTTGTCCTAATTAGCTTGGATTAACACGGATTATCATTGCATAGCATATGTTTCAACCAAGTGTCACAAAGGGGTACCTCTATGCCGCTTGTACAAAGGTCTAAGGAGAAAGCTCGCATTGGATTTCTCGCTTTTGATTATTCTCAACTTAGACATCCATACCGGGACAACATAGACAACGAGATAATGGACTCCTCTTTAATGCATAAGCATTCAACAACGGTTAATTTTCTCATAAGAGATTGAGGATTAGTTGTCCAAGCTGAAACTTCCACCATGAATCATGGCTTTAGTTAGCGGCCCAATGTTCTTCTCTAACATTATGCATACTCAAACCATTTGATCATGAAAATCCCCCTTACTTCAGACAAGACGAACATGCATAGAAACTCACATGATATTCAACAAAGGTAAAAGTTGATGGCGTCCCCAGAAAACATGGTTACCGCTCAACAAGCAACTTATTAAGAAATAAGACACATAAGTACATATTCTTCACCACGATAGTTTTTAAGGCTATTTGTCCCATGAGCTATATATTGCAGAGGCAAAGAATAGAAATTTTAAAGGTAGTGTTATCACCAGAATTTGACCGAGTCAGAGGTGGGCCGCGATCAAGATGGAGTTGAAGAATATACATAGAAGGAATACGTGAATCGACATTTTATACCAAGTTGGGCTAGACTGCCCATGTATCTGTAACATATTAGATCGCGTCTTAGTTTAGAAGTTAGAGTTTTACCCGTGCATGGTTTAGTGCACGCCCCACATTAGAAAGTCCGCTGGACTATAAATATGTATCTAGGGTTTATGGAATAAACAACAACCAACGTTCAACACAAACAAATCTCGGCGCATCGCCAACTCCTTCGTCTCGAGGGTTTCTCCGGTAAGCACCATGCTGCCTAGATCGCATCTTGCGATCTAGGCAGCCAAGCCTGCCCACGTTGTTCATGCGTTGCTCGTCGTTGAAGCCTTTTTGATGGCGAGCAACGTAGTTATCTTAGATGCGTTAGGGTTAGCATTGCTCTTCGAATTACATGCTTTCGTTATGCAACCCTTGCACATCTAGCCGCCCTTACACCTGTCTCAGGTGTAGGGACGGCACCCCGCTTGATCATAGTTTAGTAGATCTGATCCGTTACGGTTGCTCCTTGTTCATCAAGGATTAGTTTAACATCCGCAATAGTTAGGCCTTACAAAGGGTTGGAGGATCCAGCGGCGTGTAGGGTGACGTTTGCTAGCCCTAGAAAGGATGTTCCGGGGATCAACCTCGTGTTGGTTTTTAGGCCCTGTCTAGGATCGGCTTACGGTCACCGTGCGCGAGCGCGAGGCCCAATCGTGAGTAGGATGATCCGATTATGCAGTGAAAACCCTAAATCGTCGTAGATCTCATTAGCTTTATCTTGATCAAGCAGGACCACCATATATTCGGACACCTTGTACGAATCATGGGTGGATCGGCTCTTTGAGCCGATTCACGGGATAACCTGAGAGCCGATCGAGGCTCGTATTTAATGTTTACGTGTATGCCATGCAGGAAACTAAGCGAGGCATCATCCACACCTTCCTGACCAGGTATAGGTCGGGTGGCACGCCCTTGCGATAGCATCGGACGTGTGACCGAGGAGGCTTTGCGGGCCGTCGCTGCGAGGGACCGGGGCTAGCCGCAGCCCTAGTTGTTCCCGGCTCTCCTGTGTTGCCCGTCTCCGCCCGCCGGGGGTTTCGACGTCAACACATTCGGCACGCCCGGTGGGACAACCTTCGACATCCACAACATCGCCATCTACATCCGAGATGGCGGAAGGCACTCCGGTCAAGTACGAGGATCTGCCCGATGAGCTCAAGAAGAAACATGACGAGATCAAGGCAACCCTCGAAGCCGAACTCATCGGCTCTTTCCACCGAACCCGCTCCCATGGCGTCAGGTGGAAGGGTTTCACACCTGAAGGCGCACTCGATGAAGTGGACCTGTCCACTCCGTCAGAAGAACGCACCAGGTCGCTGCGCCAGGAGATCAACTACATGGTGGCTCAGTCGCTGCACCGCCACTCTGAGAGCCTGGTGAACACTTTGGAGCGTGTCGCTCTGCGCGTGGTCCAGGAAATCATGAGCCACGGTATTCTCCGTCGGGACCAGCTGCGGGGACTTTCAAAGGAGAGATGCCACTCCGGCCCCAGCCGTTCGCATGGGCAGCACCGGAACTGCCCGAACTCATCGGCATACGTCGTCTACAAGATTGGTGGTGATCCTAGTGACTACCAATTCCTACCCGAGGCACCCAAGGAGATCCCGCACGGATACGCGTGCGCATACGTACGCGGCTGCAACACCTGGGCACTCTCGAACCAGGCTGCAACATCAGGGGCCTCTGGAACGGCAGGAGGAACGTCGGGAGCCGATCCTGAGAAGCAATCGTGGCTAGCTAAGTACGCCACTCCGACAAACCTCCAAAGCCCAGCTCCTGCGGTTGGCTTAGAACCGGAAAAGCAAGCATGGCTGGTTAAGTATGCCACCCCGGCGAATCTTCAGGGTTCGACACCTTCAGCCATCACGGCGGATCAGATTTGTGCAATCCCGAAAGATCGGTTCGGCATGATGCCGAAACGGAAGACGTTCGGCTACACCAAGCCGTACCCCAACGACTACGAACCGATCCCGCTACCACCCAAATATCGGCTCCCGGACTTCACGAAGTTTAGTGGATCGGATGGTTCCAGCTCCATCGAGCATGTGAGCCGATATTTGGCACAGTCGGGCACGATCTCGGCATCGGACGAGTTGCGTGTGAGGTTCTTCGCACGATCCCTCACGGGATCGGCTTTCGGGTGGTACACATCGCTGCCACCGAACTCCATCCGGACTTGGAAGCGGTTGGAAGAGCGAGTTCCATGAGCGGTATCACTCGAGAGGCTTCCGAGCGTTAGTATTGCCGATCTAGCACAAGTACGACGAAGCGCGGGGAGACAGGTGTCGAGATACGTCCGGCGCTTCGGGACCATTAGGAACCGATGCTTTTCGGCTCATGTAAGCGAAAAAGAAGCAGTCGAGTTGGCGGTGGTGGGCCTCTCATCATCGATTAAGGACGTGGCCTCCCAAGCAGACTACCCTTCATTGGCGCACATGGTGCGGAAGGCGTCCGCATATGAGCGGCGTCACCCGGATGTTTACCGGGACAAATTCAAGCGTGCGGTGACCCTGGTTGAGGCAGACGAGGATGAAGGTGCTGCGGGAGATCGAGAGGTAGCGGTGGCTGAATGGACTCGAGCGACAGGCCCCGTGACCTGCAAATGGGTGAAGCCACAAGGCCCTCCAAAAGGGTTCGACTTCGACGTGACCAAGACTGAGCAGATTTTTGATCTCTTACTCACGGAGAAGCATATAAAGGTACCCGAAGGCCACAAGATCCCCACGGTGCAAGAGCTGAACGGAAGGCCATGCCGCAAGTGGCATAACACGTTCACCCACACCACCAACGACCGCAGGGTGTGGCGGCAGCGGATCCAAATGGCGATAGAGAACGGACGGTTGATTTTCAACCAATACGCCATGAAGGTCGACACACACCCCTTCCCCACCGTAAACATGGTGGAGTATACTTACCATGGAGGGTGCCAGCCGGATTTCTCGTACAATATCAACATGGTAGGACCGGGACACCACTCTGGTAAGGACGGAGATGAGGGCAGCTGCTCTCATAGCAAAGATACAGAGGAAGCCGCTCCACGCGATCGGCTCCGCCAAGACGGCAAGCGCTACGTGAAAAACATAAGGTATCAACGACCTCTCTCTGATCACCTCCTCAACAAGTATGTGAGTCAGTATGACCAACGCCGGCGATACAACGACGATGATGAAGAAAATCGTATGGCTAGGGACGACAGGAGACGTCGTCGGCATGATCGCGAGGAGGAGGAGCACGAGCGCCGTGCCAAGGAAAAGTTGGGGGAGCGAGTCGACGAGGATAGGCACTGGGACTGTCCCTTCTTCGGACACTCGCTGGGATTCGGGAATGAGCCGATTGCCCACAATCGGCAACTGCGCCGGAATGCAACCGAAGAAGAAGGAGACAGACCAACGTGTCCGTGTTCAAGCGCCTAGGGCCTCTCCCGCCACAAAGCAAACGAGCTGAGTCCCCTCGGTTGAAAGATCTCGAAGATTCGAGAAGACGAGGGAGAAGAAGAAGACAGGTACCACCGGCCAAGGTGGTGCCCCGATGGACTCAGCCGTTCCCAGAAACGCGGGGTTCAGCGATTGCGCGGCTCGGAGGAAGCCGAGAGGTTATACTTGCATACATTGAGGAAGGCAAGGCCTGATCTGGCCGCGAAGGTTCAACGAACCCTGGATGAAGAGGGTCGTCCACGGAAAATGGAGTGGCGCCCCAAGCAAAGGAAAGCCGATGATGAAACATCGGCTGGCACAAACATGGTGCTCGTGCTTCCGACGAAGCTTAGTGCTCCACGATTACACGATGCACTCAAGGTGGACGACAGCAAGCGCACCAACATGATAAAGTCAGAGATTGGGCTGGTTTTATCTACCGGCCTGAACGAGTAGCAAGAGCACGTCAATAAGCAAACATGGCGAGGCTGATCCTTGTGATCGGCCCCAAAAATTATGAAGGGACATTACAAAACCTTCACCGAGCAAGCAACGTGGAGGCCGATTCCAGCAATCGGCCAAAATTATCCTCACCATCCATTCTGCCTGGGTTCAACATGTAATCCAACAGAGCCGATACCATCAATTCTCTTGACAGAATCGGCTCGGGGGGGCACCCAGGTAGATAAAGCACGAGGATATTCAGTAGAAGCGTCCTGCAAAGGACTAGCAGATGGGTATTGAAGTATGAGGGCCGATACATAAATCGGCCGAAAAATTCGAAAAAATTTGAGCACAGCCGATGCAGCAGACATCGACTTCAGGATAACAAAGCCGATACGATGATATCGATACAAGTTAATGGAATCGGTTCAATGCGAGATTGATGAAGAGTTCAAGCTAATGGTTTAGACGAGGTTTAGGCCTAGTAAGACCTGTTGGACTGTATGGGGAGCGACGGCTTGGCCCCAGGTTGCAATGTGAGCCGATGTCCTGCTACCGGCTCTCCGTACGGTAACCCCATTCGACAATCGGCAAAGTCAACAAGGAGGCGAAATTGATTGAGGGATATTTTCTTCATCAATAGAGGGATTTCTTACGAGCGAAGAGCCGATTGCTCAGGGGAGAAGAGGGCAAAAGCCATCTACTGCTATGATCCCTAATCTAGGGGCCCTTATTGCCCTCGTCGTCACTGCCTCCGGCGCAACTACTGATAGATTCTTCATCAAGGCTTCTGTGTCCCTCTACGAGAACTTCATCTTCCTCACCAGCGTCATCGCTGTCGTCGTCCCTCCAGGTGTGGGGGCGCTTTGCTGGTGGGTAACCTTCAAGGGAGTCATCGTCGTCTTCCTCCCCTTCGACGGGGAATTGAAGGTCGCCCTCTTCATCGGTCAGGGATTTGTCATTTTCCGACCAGATGAAGGGATTATGTTCCTCTTTGTCCCACGACGTCGAGGCGAGGATGTCGTGCGCCGCCGACGAGCCCTACTCCGGTGTTGGCTTGCGAGGGGAGGAAGAAGAGGAGGACATGGCTATAGAGGATTGGGGGTTTTTGGTGCCGATGGCCAGAACAGGGCGTCATGATGAGAAATGCTGCGACGGTTTCTGCTCTGCCACGACATGACCCGACGAAAGGAAAGCGTAATGATTTTGGAAATGTCATTTCCAAAACCAGGGGGGCATGTGTTATCACCAGAATTTGACCGAGTCAGAGGTGGGCCGCGATCAAGATGGAGTTGAAGAATATACATAGAAGGAATACGTGAATCGGCCTTTTATACCAAGTTGGGCTAGACTGCCCATGTATCTGTAACATATTAGATCGCGTCTTAGTTTAGAAGTTAGAGTTTTACCCGTGCACGGTTTAGTGCACGCCCCACATTAGAAAGTCCGCTGGACTATAAATATGTATCTAGGGTTTATGGAATAAACAACAACCAACGTTCAACACAAACAAATCTCGGCGCATCGCCAACTCCTTCGTCTCGAGGGTTTCTCCGGTAAGCACCATGCTGCCTAGATCGCATCTTGCGATCTAGGCCGCACAAGCCTGCCCACGTTGTTCATGCGTTGCTCGTGCTGAAGCCTTTTTGATGGCGAGCAACGTAGTTATCTTAGATGCGTTAGGGTTAGCATTGCTCTTCGAATTACATGCTTTCGTTATGCAACCCTTGCACATCTAGCCGCCCTTACACCTGTCTCAGGTGTAGGGGCGGCACCCCGCTTGATCATAGTTTAGTAGATCTGATCCGTTACGGTTGCTCCTTGTTCATCAAGGATTATTAACATCCGCAATAGTTAGGCCTTACAAAGGGTTGGAGGATCCAGCGGCGTGTAGGGTGACGTTTGCTAGCCCTAGAAAGGATGTTCCGGGGATCAACCTCGTGTTGGTTTTTAGGCCCTGTCTAGGATCGGCTTACGGTCACCGTGCGCGAGCGCGAGGCCCAATCGTGAGTAGGATGATCCGATTATGCGGTGAAAACCCTAAATCGTCGTAGATCTCATTAGCTTTATCTTGATCAAGCAGGACCACCATATATTCGGACACCTTGTACGAATCATGGGTGGATCGGCTCTTTGAGCCGATTCACGAGATAACTCGAGAGCCGATCGAGGCTCGTATTTAATGTTTACGTGTATGCCATGCAGGAAACTAAGCGAGGCATCATCCACACCTTCCCGACCAGGTATAGGTCAGGTGGCACGCCCTTGCGATAGCATCGGACGTGTGACCAGGAGGCTTTGCGGGCCGTCGCTCTGAGGGACTGGGGCCAGCCGCAGCCCTAGTTGTTCCCGGCTCTACTGTGTTGCCCGTCTCTGCCCGCCAGGGGGTTTCTGACGTCAACAGGTAGCACTCAAGTAATGTACTTTGCAATGGCGGAGAAATACCATGTGGTAGGTAGGTATGGTGGACACAAATGGCATAGTTATTGGCTCAAGGATTTGGATGCACGAGAAGAATTCCTCTCAATACAAGGCTAGGCTAGCAAGGTTGTTTGAAGCAAACTCAAGTATAAAAGGTGCAGCAAAGCTCACATATGAACATATTGTAACTATTATAAGACTTTACATTGTCTCCTTGTTGTTCAAACACCTCAACCAGAAAATATCAAGACTGACGTGGGCATTACCCTTCGGGTAACCAGTATTGCCCTATCTAATATTGACAAGTTGGAGGCCCATAAAGCTACCAGAAGGCGAGATGGGCCACTAGGCCGGTGCGTCAGAAGATTCCTTGGCGGGCAAGATTAGGAAACGGGCGAACAAGGAAAGATTAGATCTAATCTACTGTAAACCTAGTCGTCCTCGGGTAGGACCCTTGAGACCTGGCCTCCTATATAAAGGCCAGGAGAGGGCCTGCCGAGGGACACACAATCAATCTTAGCAGCAATAGCCAACAGAAGCTTAGAACTAGGTTACCCTAGCAACTACCATCTTGACGAGATCACAGCCGAACTATTCGGCACCCCATCGTAACCTGTTTTCATCATAATCAAAGAACAGACAGGCAGGACGTAAGGGTTTTACCTCATCGAGGGCCCCGAACCTGGGTAAATCGCTCTCCCCGCTTGTCTGTGTACCGATGTCTCGTGTCAGCTTGCAGGATTCCATCAACCCTAAGCCCCTATCGGAGGGCATTGCCGAGGAGCACCCTCGACAATTGGCGCCGTCTGTGGGAACCCTGTTGGCACAAGGCAGGGCATCGGCAGATCCGATCATGACATCGGCAGCTTCATCGGCAAACTCGCTGGCAATTTCGCCCGCAAGTTCGCCAGTAACTTCATCAGCAACCTCATCAACACCATCATCGCCCATCCTGGGAAGCCCGATTCGATTCGGCTCCTACGAGTTTACTCCACACAGCGAGTCCTCCCGTTCAAACTTTTCGGATCTACAAGGGAACATGGAGATGACCTTCGGCAGCGTCCATTACAACGTCAACGCAGAAGGAATCCTTCAACTGTTGGAATCCCCTGCTTCTGGATCGACAAACGCATCATCTTCAATCGATCTGTCGGCTGGCTTAACGGGATCGACGTGCTCCCCCACTCCATCGGCTCCTCGTTCGATGTCCTCTATGTCAGTAGGGTCAGACGACTCCTCGTCTTCGAAGCTGACTTCGTATTATTGCTTGAACTGCGACACCAGGCACGGACTAGGATCTACCGACACGCCGTTCATCTGCAACGCCCAGTATTCATCGGGAGAAGATAGTATCGACAGCACCATCCAGCGAACCACCCAAAGGATGGCACGCCATCAGGTCTATGTCGCCAACAACACGGGGAACGCAAGGCGCAGAGGAGACGAGGATCATACCCCTCGCTCCAGCAGAAGGGCAAGTTTTGAGGACAGCGCCAGCAACCGCGACAGCGACTACACCATCGCGGATGAAGAGTGGGCGGCAGCAAGGGCAGCAGTACTCAACAACACACCACTCCCCGCAGGGACTTCGGTCGGAACCCTCAATGCTTACCGCTCCATACTGGAGAAAAACCGAGAGCACCTGTCGAAAGAACAAGCCACCCTCGAGAGGCGCCTATCTGCGGCAGACCGATCCAGCGAAAGGCGAAGGGGTTCGCAAGGAAGCGCCTCCCGAAACACTCAGGGAGCGGGCAAGCACCGGTCAAGGTTGTCCAGGCTCTCGGAAGATGACGCCAGAGAGATAACGTCAAATCTGACTAAATCTTTCATGACCACGGATACCGCGGGCATGCCACGGCCAAAACCGTTGCGGCAGCGACGGCCAACCTCGCCGCTTACCTCATCAACCAGCGCCCGAAGGATCTATGGCTCAGGCTCACCGAGGTGCCCTCGAGAGTCTCGCGATATTGGGAAACAACTTGGTCCCGCAAAAGGAAAAAACTATGGTCCAAGGCAGTGGGTCAAAACATCATGCGAGAGACGCTCGAGACGAGATCACCCAGAGCAGGATCGACAAAGCAAGGCGTCGACGCGCCACCAGGAAAGACGACGATAGCGATTCTTCGGATGAAGACCAGGAGTACGACGACGAGCTCGGGGAGCCGATCGCCTAAGTTACAAGATACGCGAAGCAATGCCGCCTAAAAAGTTTAAGCCTACTCCTACTGACGCTGCCAAGTACGATGGGCAGCAAGAACCAAGATCTTGGATAGATGATTACCTGCAGACAGTGATCTTGCACAAAGGAAACCAGATAGCGGCAATGCAATGCTTACAACTCTACTTGAAGGATTCGAGCACGGGCCCGGCTACGGGGTCGCCGAAAGGTTCCGTCAAATCATGGGATGACCTAGTAGACGCCTTCGTTGCCAACTTCCAAGCAACATACAAGAGGCCCGTCGGGATCGAAGAGCTACGGAATTGTCGGCGGAAGCGGAAGGAGTCGATGCGTTCTTACATTGGGAGATTCACAAAGCTCCTGAATGCTGCCGAAGACGTATCTGTAGACAGAGCAATCGACGCTTTCAGCGACGGCGTCCAGCGAGAAAGTTACATAGAAGAACTCGGGCGCAAGAAGCCAAAAACCATAACCAAGTTAATGGAAATTGCCAACAGCTGGGCCGACGGCGAAGATAACGTGCGAAGGCCACGTCAGCGCAGCGATGACGAAGACGATGATCAGCCGAAGCACGACTCGGGTAGCCGAAGGGATCGACACAAGAGGAGGAAAAACCGCAACTACGATGATAACAATCTGTAGCAGCAGGGTATGCCGATCGGCAGGACGACCGAGACGATAGGCACGATGGTAATCGGAACAACTCTGGGAACCGTGGTAACTATAAACCACGGCAGCAGAGGACTCCCGAACTACCCTACGCTGAACAGGTCAACGCCCCTTGTTACCTACATTCGTATGTTGATTCCAAAGACGGCAAAACGAAGTCGAGTCACCTGCTCGGGGACTCGTCGGCGGTTCCTTGACATGCACAAGCTCATCCAGCGAGTCGGGCCGACAACGGCTACCGCCACCACCACCACCTCCACCACGAGCATCAAGTCCAGCGAGGCCCAACCAAACGAGGCATTCCCACCACCACGTGGGCGGATGAGCATGATCCACAAGACGAGGTGTTTCAAAAGAGAGATGAAGAAGCTCACCCGAGAGATCAATTTGGCAGAAAGCATCATGGCAAACATCCTCGAGTACGTCGACTGGTCTTCTCAGAGCGTTACGTTCAGCCGAGCAGATCATCCGATGACCATACCAAAACCAGGACACGCTGCCCGGTAGTCGAAGCACAAATTGGGGGGTTCAAGATGAGCAAAGTATTTATGGATGGTGGAAGCGGGCTAAACCCGATATTCGTAGACACAATCGGGAGTATGGGGATCACCATGAGCATGCTGGAAGAAACAGACACCTGCTTCCATGGAATCCTTCCAACCGCACCGGGCCACTCTCTTGGCAAAGTCTACCTGAATGTTATCTTCGGCAGAGCTGATAATTTCAGGAAGGAGAAAATCGAGTTTGAAGTGGTGAACTGGGAATCACAGTATCACGCTATACTTGGGAGACCAGCCTATGCCAAGTTCATGGCTGTGCCGCACTATGCATACCTTAAGCTGAAAATGCCCGGGAACAATGGGACAAACATCACAGTCTATGGAAGTTTTTCACGCTCGGACAATTGTGATCGCGACTTTCAGAGGATTGCTGCAAAGTTTGGGCCGCAGCAAGAAATCGTCGGCCCTCCGCCAAAGTTGTCCTTATGAGAGATCAAGGAAGAAAAAGATGGCAGGGAAACCAAGAAGAAACCAGCTGCTCTCGCCCTTAAAGCATCGGCGGCAGAGGCTTCGGCAGCAGAAGCTTCGGCAGCGAAAGCGTCGACAGCAAAAGGCTCGGGAGTTGACGGCACAGAAGGCCTAGTAGATAGCAAGACAGTGACAACCACCGATGAAACCAGCAACGCTGCGGCAACTACTAACGCGGTGAAGAAGCCAGACGAAGAAAAGAACCCCTTCCTTGACTAAGCAGTCTATCAGCTTTCATTTTCTCTTTTTTACTTCATTATAAACAGGGCCTTATTCTTTTCGCCCTCTAGCATCGTACTTACCTTACTAATAAGAATTTAAAGCTTCGATTCTTGTTAAGCATTGCAGTACCTATAAACTTCTAAACCCCATCACTATGTAAACATAGTACAGGGCCGAAGACCGTGCTCCAAAAAGCCTCTGCGAGTGCTAAAATGACGACATCTTTCCCTCTGCTTTAGATGCCTCTACGAGCGCCGAACAAAGCAAGAGTTTGGAAAAACTTACACACAACCCACGCTCGATATTTCACTTATGGAAATATCAAAGAGCAACGGGCCCATCGACAGAATTATTACACCCGAAAAATTCGGGAATAACCGTCGAACTTTACAAACAGTTGAAAGCAAAGTTGCGCATACAACAGGTTTAGCAAAACCTGCAACACGAGCTGATCACTCATAATGATTTGCTAACCAACTAATACTCATACATACAACGGGCAATTAAGCTCTGCCCCCCTTTTTTAAATCTGCCAACGGCATGGTGAAAGTACACATTCGTGTACCAACCAGTTAAGAAGTTTTTCGGCCCAAAAAACCCGAATACTCGGACGGATTAGCCGATACAATATACAAAAGTAACTTTACACCTTTCTATCACCCTTGCGGAGTTTCCTCTTCTTCAGGTACCTTTGACATCTCCTCCAGCCTGTCGACAATTACATGAGCAGGAGCCAAAACTTTCGGGTACAGTTCCTCAAAGTCACCAGTTGCGCTGGCAATAGACTGCAAGTGAACCGAAGGATAACAAGCAAGCACAAGGGCAAGCATGCACTTGGCCCCTGCAAAGACTTGATATCTTACTAGCTCCCGAACCTTCTTGGCACTTCCAAATTCAGACATCAAAGTCAAAAGGGTAGGGGGAACTGCATTCAGAGGGAACATTGTCTTCCAAACTACCCTCATGGCCCTGTAGCACTTGTCGAAGAACTGGTGGACCTGTTGCACCCGATCCTGGAATTTAACGACAACCGAGGTCTTCGATTGGTCCCGCCAGAAAATTTCTTCGGATGAGGAAAGCTGAGTCAAAGCATGCACCCGCTCGTGTATCCGCTTGTTCTCTTCCGCGAGATTCAACGCTATGACCGCCAAAAGAATCGAGTCAAAGATCCGGACAAGAAGTTGCTAGCAAGCGAGGCAAAAGGATCAAGAAACTTACAGTTTAAACTTTCGGTAGCCTTACGCAGCTCGCCAAGAATGTACCGTTCCACGGCGGCTGCAGTCTCGCCTTTTTTATTGATGATGGCAGCTAAGGCATAAGTGCTGCGTAAATCCTTCTCCATCTGCGTCATTCGGTCTTTCATGCGCTGGATCCGATCGCTTTCGGAAAGCGCACCCGACGAGTCGTCTGTAAACGAAGGTACTGGGAAGACCTGCGGAAAGTACTGGTTATAAAAAAGTGATGGATATGGTACAACCGAACATCCAAAATAACTCCCATCGGGAGAAGTACAAGAAACTGATATCATAAGCAAGAGTGTGTCTACGACAATGACAGCACGAAGTTTATTACAAAGCATGAGTTTGGCAGCAGAGCAATGTCTTGCATCAAGCTCAAAGACACAAGTTTGTTACAAGAATCAGGGAAGCTGGGTTTGAGCCGATGAACTAGGGCCAGCCGATGATTTCTTTGATGAAACCAATTCAAGGAGCTGACGGGCACAAGTAAGAGCAGACGCCTTAAAGGTGCTCAAATCAACAGATTGCCCGTCCTGCCCTTTTGGAAGCCCTTTAGTCATTTCCTCGATATCACCCTTAAAGCCGTAACCCATCATAAGCTGGAAGGCAAGGACAGCACCATAAGTGCGCGATGTACGCTTGAATACCTCGATGGCCTCCTTGGTGTTAACCGCGAAGGAATCGATCATCTGTCCCAGGGTCTTTTCTTGATTAATCTTGGGAAAGATCATCGAGTGTATCTGTGCTAGAACACTCTTCCCCTTCACGAGAAGTTCTTGTGTAAGCTGGTGAGAAGCAAGAACCATCGACACAACATTCGACGGGGAGTTATTTGCAACTCTTTCTAGGGCATCGACAGGAATGTTCGCTGCCTCTGCAATAAAAAGGAATGAAGAAATTTAGTCATCGACAAAGGTTTAAATCCTTAACAACGTCTTCCGACAAAGGTATGTTGAAGATTACCAAGCAAGGCCAAAGAAGATTGGCGCGGGATTTCATCCTTTTCGGCTGCTCGAGCCTCAGCCACCAGCCTAGATGCTTCCTCCTCCTTCAACTTCCCTTTCGGTCCGGCCGGCTCCTCCTTCGGAGAATCAATCTCTTGGCGAGCCGCGGCAGCTATCATGACTGCGCCATCCAGTTTTGAGGAAGAAGATTCGACCTCCTTTTGTAGCCGAACTTTGTCGGCTTCTAGAAAAGTGAACCGGGAGGCGAAAATCTCCGGAGAAGAGATAACGCCACGCGAGTCCTTAAGTAAGAGAGAAACAAAAATAATTAAGACAAGGCATGCTCCAAGAAATTCATATTGAGATCAAAAGAGGACTTACAGAAAAAGGAGCCGCGATAGCAGCGAGTTGGAGAAATATCCTTTCCTTTGGAAAGGGAAGACGCTGATCGAAGCTTGAGCCGTGGGAGCGGCCTTAGGAGCCGAAGCTTCGAAGCGACCACGGCGGCGAAACGGCATCGGACTTGGCCTTCTTAGGAGGAGGCTCAACAAAGGCCTCGTCACTGCGAAAGCGGATGATCGGTTGTGATTAAAATAGAAGTATGACGAGATAAAAGGGCACGAGTATAATCTTTGAAAGGGAACTACTTACATTTCGAAGAGATCATCTTCATCGGCAAAGCCGCCGGTTGATCTCTTCGCGGGAGAAGCCTTGGCCCCATCCGCGACTGCATCAACAAAAGTATCATGATCAGCGTCGACGTTGCGCATCGATCCGTCCGCGGTACAGGTGTTATCGGCTGAGAGGGAAGATCGGCACGGAGCTACTTCAAGATTCATTGGACCATTATATTCATCCTCTAAACCTGTTTGATCCATGGTATGAAAATCTACGGGGATTGAGGAGCCTTTTCCCTCAGAAGTGTCATCCGGTGAGTCATGTGTATTTTCAGAAGGCACAAGGATCTGACAAAGAAGAATGACAAATAAGAACAAAGATAATCATGTCGGCTAAGCAAGGAGCTGTAATAAAAAGATATGAAAAAGAAAGGGAAGTACCCCTAATGGCGGGTGATCAACGTCTAGAGGAGCATAAGAAGAGATCAGCGGAATCGAATCTTCTTGGTTAAAGGAAGTGAGGCGACGAACTTCATCGAGCAACTCTTTTTCTGATAGATCGGCGGCATTGATCCTGGTCACATCCTTTGGGCACTGAGTACAACCACATCGGGTGAATTCGGCCATGGTCGAGTTGGATCCGGCGCCTCGGGAAAACTGCTCGCTACCTCTGTACCCGTCATAGTTTGGCCGTCAGACTTCTTTAATTTGAAGGAATTTGGCAAACAATTCTTCGGCTGAGGCCCTTTCATCGGTTGAGAGGATGTTCTTCCGGGAGTCTTTAGGTTTGGCATCGAAACGTCGGCATAGCGGGGAGTCGACATTCGGGTGACGAGGAATCCCTAACGTAAAACCATTTCAACCTCCATCCTTGCACGGACTCTCTCATTGGGAAATTGAAGTAATTAACTTCTGAGCGAGCAACAAAACCTACTCCTCCGGTGACAAAGTGCCCATTACTACTGCTGTATCTTTTCACATAGAAGATCTTCTTCCACAGCCCGAAGTGAGGCTCAATGCCCAAAAACGCCTCGCAAAGGGTGATGAACACAGCAACGTGAAGGATCGAATTGGGGGTAAGTTGCCACAATTGAATTTCGTACGTCCGCAAGAGATGGAGGAGGAATCCATGAGCAGGAAGTGAAAGGCCTCGATGAAGAAAAGATAAGAACATCACAGAAAATCCAGCAGGAGGATCAGGCCGAGAGATCGCACCTTGAAGGATTACATCTCCGGCATTGGAGGATATCAATCCTAGGCTTCGAGACCTGTTTTCGTCACGCTTGGTGACGGTTGAAGCTACCCAACCCCCGGGTTTGGCCATCGAGCCCGACGGCGCTGGCGGCGCCGGAGCTGGGGGAGGGGCGTTTGGAGCGTTCCCCTTCGGAAGGGAAGAAGAAGACTTGGCAGCGGCACCTTCGCTGGTGGAGCTAGCGACGGCGGTGGTGTTCCTCTTCTTCACCATCGCGAGATCTGGAGAAGATTGGAATTGTGGCGGCGGCGCAACAATGGCGGAAGAAGGAAGAAGAGGAAGAATGAGGAGGCTGCTGCGGGAAGCTGTGGAGAAAGCGGGAACTTTGAGGAAAAAATTAAAGCAAGCACGTGGCGCTTAAGGAAGGGAGAGAGGCGACGGCCCACTACGCCCACGATTGCGCGAAAATCGAGGAGCCACCTCGATCATTACACGGACAAACCACGAAACGTTGAATGAACGGGGCTAGGGCTAGCGACATGATGGACCCGTCAAATCAGCCTGCAGCAGTTATACGTCATCAATGACGTCATGATTCGAAAGCATTCGAAGGAAACATGAAAAGTTATCGGATGAAGGACTTGAGTCTAAGCACGGATTGCGAGCATCCGTACCTAGACTCGGGGGCTACTCCCATCGGGAGCGCGGCGTGCACCCGATAAATGAGGACTCGACAAAACGCTCGCATCCAGATACTCGGGGCCTGTTACTCCCATCGGGAGTTCGTAATGCACACCCGATAGAAATTTTTGCACTCCAGGATCATGCCCGGGGACTTGATTCTGTGTAGGGTAACGGTGTTTTGCCATCGGCGATTAACCAAACAACGAGTTGGGCACGTTACTCATTATCCTTTGCGTAAAAAATATATCGGATGATTTATGAAGACCTCGGCGAGGAAAGTATTCGAGTGGTACAACTTGAGTCTACGCACGGATTGCAAACATCCGTACCTAGACTCGGGGGCTACTCCCATCGGGAGCGCTGACGCGCACCCGATAAGAAGAAGATGAAGCACAATTAAGATGAGCAAGAACAGTGAAGGAGAAGAAATCATGCATCAGTCTCTACCCGAATTATTTTCGGCTAGACACTCGGGGGCTGCGACGTGGGCATTACCCTTCGGGTAACCGGTATTGCCCTATCTAATATTGACAAGTTGGAGGCCCATAAAGCTACCGGAAGGCGAGATGGGCCACTAGGCCGGTGCGTCGAGAAGATTCCTTGGCGGGCAAGATTAGGAAACGGGCGAACAAGGAAAGATTAGATCTAATCTCACGTAAACCTAGTCGTCCTCGGGTAGGACCCTTGAGACCTGGCCTCCTATATAAAGGCCGGGAGAGGGCCTGCCGAGGGACACACAATCAATCTTAGCGGCAATAGCCAACGGAAGCTTAGAACTAGGTTACCCTAGCAACTACCATCTTGACGAGATCACGGCCGAACTATTCGGCACCCCATCGTAACCTGTTTTCATCATAATCAATGAACGGACGAGGCGGGACGTAAGGGTTTTACCTCATCGAGGGCCCCGAACCTGGGTAAATCGCTCTCCCCGCTTGTCCGTGTACCGATGTCTCGTGTCGGCTTGCGGGATTCCATCAACCCTAAGCCCCTATCGGAGGGCATTGCCGAGGAGCACCCTCGACAATTGGCGCCGTCTGTGGGAACCCTGTTGGCACAAGGCAGGGCATCGGCAGATCCGATCATGACATCGGCAGCTTCATCGGCAAACTCGCTGGCAATTTCGCCCGCAAGTTCGCCGATAACTTCATCGGCAACCTCATCAACACCATCATCACCCATCTCGGGAAGCCCGATTCGATTCGGCTCCTACGAGTTTACTCCACACAGCGAGTCCTCCCGTTCAAACTTTTCGGATCTACAAGGGAACATGGAGATGACCTTCGGCAGCGTCCATTACAATGTCAACGCAGAAGGAATCCTTCAACTGTTGGAATCCCCTGCTTCTGGATTGACAAACGCATCATCTTCAATCGATCTGTCGGCTGGCTTAACGGGATCGACGTGCTCCCCCACTCCATCGGCTCCTCGTTCGATGTCCTCTATGTCAGTAGGGTCAGACGACTCCTCGTCTTCAAAGCTGACTTCGTATTATTGCTTGAACTACGACACCAGGCACGGACTAGGATCTACCGACACGCTTAGACGCTTGAGTATTCTTAAAATATGCAGGGATGAACCACGGGGGCATCCCCAAGCTTTGACTTTTCACTCTTCTTGATCATATTGTATCATCCTCCTCTCTTGACCCTTGAAAACTTCCTCCACACCAAACTCGAAACAAACTCATTAGAGGGTCAGTGCATAATTCATATATTCAGAGGTGACATAATCATTCTTAACACTTCTGGAAATTTCTCAAAGCTACTGAAAATTAATGGAACAAAGAAATCCATCAAACATAGCAAAACAGGCAATGCGAAATAAAAGGCAGAATCTGTCAAAACAGAACAGTTCGTAAAGACGAATTTTAAAGTGGCACCAGACTTGCTCAGATGAAAATGCCCAAATTTAATGAAAGTTGCGTACGTATCCGAGGATCACGCACGTAAATTGGCAGATTTTTCCGAGCTACCTACGAGAGGCAGGTTGAAATTCGTGACGACAAGAAATCTGTTTTCGCGCGATGAATCCAAATCTAGCATTGGCTTTACTATCAAAGACTTTACTTGGCACAACAATGCAATAAAATAAAGATAAGGAGAGATTGCTACAGTAGTAAACAACTTCCAAGACTCAAATATAAAACAAAGTGTAGAAGTAAAATAATGGGTTGTCTCCCATAAGCGCTTTTCTTTAACGCCTTTCAGATAGGCGCAGAAAGTGTGTATCAAGTAACATCAAGAGACGAAGCATCAACATCATAAGTTGTTCTAATAATAGAATCATAAGGTAACTTCATTTTCTTTCTAGGGAAGTGTTCCATACCTTTCTTGAGAGGAAATTGATATTTAATATTACCTTCCTTCATATCAATGATGGCACCAACAGTTCGAAGAAAAGGTCTTCCCAATATAATGGGGCAAGATGCATTGCATTCAATATCCAAGACAACAAAATCAACGGGGACAAGGTTATTGTTAACCATAATACGAACATTATCAATCCCCCCCAGGGGTTTCTTTATAGCGTTATCAACAAGATTAACATCCAAATAACAATTCTTCAATGGTGGCAAGTCAAGCATATCATAAATTTTCTTAGGCATAACAGAAATACTTGCACCAAGATCACATAAAGCATTACAATCAAAATCATTGACCCTCATCTTAATGATGGGCTCCCAACCATCTTCCAACTTCCTAGGAACAGAGGTTTCAAGTTTTAGTTTCTCTTCTCTAGCTTTTATGAGAGCATTTGTAATATGTTTTGTAAAGGCCAAATTTATAGCACTAGCATTGGGACTTTTAGCAAGCTTTTCTGAGAACTTTATAACTTCAGAGATGTGACAATCATCAAAGTCTAAACCATTATGATCTACAGCAATGGGATCATTGTCCCCAATATTTTGAAAAATTTCAGCAGTTTTATCAATTTCAGCAGTTTTAGCAGTTTCAGGCAATTTTGCACGCTTTGCACTAGGAGTAGAAACATTGCCAACACCAATTATTTTACCATTGATAGTAGGAGGTGTAGAAACATGTGAGTCCTTAACATTACTAGTGGTGGTAATAGTCCAAACTTTAGCTACATTATTCTCTTTAGCTAGTTTTTCATTTTCTTCTCTTTCCCACCTAGCATGCAATTCAGCCATCAATCTAATATTCTCATTAATTCGAACTTGGATGACATTTGCTGTAGTAACAATTTTATTATCAATATCTTCATTAGGCATAACTTTCAATTTTAAAAGATCAACATCAGAGGCAAGACTATCAACCTTAGAAGCAAGAATATCAATTTTATCAAGCTTTTCTTCAACAGATTTGTTAAAAGCGGTTTGTGTACTAATAAATTCTTTAAGCATGGCTTCAAGACCAGGGGGTACACTCCTATTATTGTTGTAAGAATTCCCATAAGAATTACAATAACTATTACCATTAGCAGCAGGATATGGCCTATAGTTGTTACCAGAATTATTCCTATAAGCATTGTTGTTGAAATTATTATTTTTAATGAAGTGCACATCAACATGTTCTTCTTGGGCAAACAATGAAGCTAAAGGAACATTATTAGGATCAACATTATATCTACCATTCACAAGCATAGACATAATAGCATCAATCTTATCACTCAAGGAAGAGGTTTCTTCAACAGAATTTACCTTCTTACCTTGTGGAGCTCTTTCCGTGTGCCATTCAGAGTAATTTGTCATCATATCATCAAGAAGATTTGTTGCCGCCCCCAAAGTGATGTACATAAAGGTACCTCCAGCAGCTGAATCCAATAGGTTCCGCGAAGAAAAATTCAATCTTGCATAAAAGGTTTGGATGATCATCCAAGTAGTCAGTCCATGGGTTGGGTAATTCTTTACCAAAGATTTCATTCTCTCCCATGCTTGAGCAACATGTTCATTATCTAATTGCTTGAAATTCATTATGCTACTTCTCAAAGATATAATTTTAGCGGGAGGATAATATCTACCAATAAAAGCATCCTTACATTTAGTCCAAGAATCAATACTATTTCTAGGCAGAGATAGCAACCAATCTTTAGCTCTTCCTCTTAAGGAGAAAGGAAACAATTTTAATATTATAATGTCACCATCTACGTCCTTAGACTTTTGCATTTCACATAGTTCAACAAAATTATTGAGATGGGCAGCAGCATCATCAGAACTAACACCAGAAAATTGCTCTCTCATAACAAGATTCAGTAAATCAGGTTTAATTTCAAAGAATTCTGTCGTAGTAGCGAGGTGGAGCAATAGGTGTGCATACGAAATCATTATTATTTGTGCTAGTGAAGTCACACAACTTAGTATTCTCAACAGTACCCATTTTAGCAGTAGTAAATAAAGCAAACTAAATAAAGTAAATGCAAGTAACTAATTTTTGTGTGTTTTTAATATGGAGAACAAGACAGTAAATAAAGTAAAACTAGCAACTAATTTTTTTGTGTTTTGTTTAAGTGCAGCAAACAAAGTAGTAAAAAAAGTAAAACAAAGCAAGACAAAAACAAAGTAAAGAGATTGGAAGTGGAGACTCCCCTTGCAGCGTGTCTTGATCTCCCCGGCAACGGCGCCAGAAAAAGAGCTTGATTGCGCGTAGTTTAACACGTCCGTTGGGAACCCCAAGAGGAAGGTGTGATGCGCACAGCAACAAGTTTTCCCTCAGTAAGAAACCAAGGTTATCGAACCAGTAGGAGCCAAGAAGCACGTTGAAGGTTGATGGTGGCGGAATGTAGTGCGACGCAACACCAGGGATTCCGGCGCCAACGTGGAACCTGCACAACACAATCACGAGAACTTTGCCCCAACGTAACGGCGAGGTTGTCAATCTCACCGACTTGCATGTAAACAAAGGATTAGATGTATAGTGTGGATGATGATGATTGTTTGCAAAGAACGGTAAAGAACAATTGCGATGAGATTGTATTTCGGATGTAAAGAATAAGACCGGTGTCCACGGTTCACTAGTGGTGTCTCTCCCATAAGATAGCGAGATGTTGGGTGAACAAATTACGGTTGGGCAATTGACAAATAAAGAAGGCATAACAATGCACATACATATATCATGATGAGTACTATGAGATTTAATCGGGGCATTACGACAAAGTACATAGACCGCTATCCGAGCATGCATCTATGCCTAAAAAGTCCACCTTCGAGTTATCATCCGAACCCCCTCCGGTATTAAGTTGTAAACAACGAGACAATTGCATTAAGTATGGTGCGTAATGTAATCAACACAAATATCCTTAGACAAAGCATCGATGTTTTATCCCTAGTGGCAACGACACATCCACAACCTTAGAACTTTACGTCACTTGTCCCGATTTAATGGAGGCATGAACCCACTATCGAGCATAAATACTCCCTCTTGGAGTCACAAGTATCAACTTGGCCGGAGCCTCTACTAGCAACGGAGAGCATGCAAGAACATAAATAACATATATGATAGATTGATAATCAACTTGACATAGTATTCAATATTCATCAGATCCCAACAAACACAACATGAAGGATTACAAATAGATGATCTTGATCATGATAGGCAGCTCACAAGATCTAACATGATAGCACAATGAGGAGAAGACAACCATCTAGCTACTGCTTTGGACCCATAATCCAGGGGTGGACTACTCACACATCGATCCAGAGGCGGTCATGGCGATGAAGATACCTTCGGGGGATGATTCCCCTCTCCGGCAGGGTGCCGGAGGCGATCTCCTGAATCCCCCGAGATGGGATTGGCGGCGGCGGCGTCTCTGGAAGGTTTTCCGTATCGTGGCTCTCGGTACTGGGGGTTTCGCGACGGAGGCTTTAAGTAGGCGGAAGGGCGGAGTTGGAAGAGTCACGGGGGCCCCACACGCTAGGGCCACACGGGCCCCCTCTAGGCCGCGTCGCCCTAGTGTGGCGGCGCCCCGTGGCCCCACTTCGTCTCCCCTCCGGTCTTCTGGAAGCTTCGTGGAAAAATAGGCCCCTGGGCGTTGATTTCGTCCAATTCCGAGAATATTTCCTTACTAGGATTTCGAAACCAAAAACAGCGAGAAAACAGACAAGCGGCTCTTCGGCATCTCGTCAATAGGTTAGTGCCGGAAAATGCATAAATATGACATATAATGTGTATAAAACATGTGAGTATCATCATAAAAGTAGCATGGAACATAAGAAATTATAGATACGTTTGGGACGTATCAAACCTCTTTCTCACCTGGCGCCTCATCCACTACCTTTGCAGTAGTAGTAGATTTTCCAAAGAGGAATTCAAGAGAAGACCCCTCCATAATGAATTATAGCAGCAGGCAGAAATAAAATCAGCACGTACAGTAAAGGTTTCCCTTACCAATTCCACTTACCAATAGCGCTTCACTCCCCGGCAACGGCGCCAGAAAATAGTCTTGATGACCCACAAGTATAGGAGATGTATCGCAGTACTTTCGATAAATTAGAGTGTCGAACCCAACGAGAAGCAGAAGGTGTTGACAAGCAGTTTCGATGAAGGATTCACTGTAGATGCTCACAGACAAGTATTCAGGGGGTTTTGATATAGCAGATGAATAAAGTACAAGTAAGTAAAATGCGAGAGTAATAATTGCAGCGAGTGGCCCAATCCTTTTTAGCACAAAGGACAAGCCGGTTTGTGTACTTATAATAACCAAACGTTCTTGAGGACACACGGGAATTTAGTCTAGTGCTTTCGCTTCATATAGCTGATTAATCTTCATTGTTTTGATAAGTGTTATGTGGGTGAACCTATGCTAATACATACTTGTGATTATACCCCTTGCAAGCATCCGCAAATACAAGAAAATAATTAAGATAAATCTAACCACAGCCTTAAACTCTGAGATCCTGCTATCCCTCCTGCATCGATATACCAACGGGGGTTCAAGTTTCTGTCACTCCGGCAACCCCGCAATTAGCAAACGAATACAAGATGTATTCCCCTAGGCCCATAAATGGTGAAGTATCATGTAGTCGACGTTCACATGACACCACTAGAAGAATAACACCACAACTTAAATATCATAACATTGAATACTAACCAACATAATTCACTACTAACATTTAGACTTCACCCATGTCCTCAAGAACTAAACGAACTACTCATGAGACATCAGATGGAACATGATCAGAGGTGATATGATGATGAATAAAAATCTGAACATAAACCTTGGTTCAATGGTTTCACTCAATAGCATCAATAACAAGTAGAAATCAATACCGGGAGAGTTTCCCCTATCAAACAATCAAGATCCAACCCTAATTGTTACAGCGGTGACGAGGTGCAGCGGTGGAGATGGCGGTGATGATGATGGAGATGATGGTGATGATGATGGAGATGATGTCCATCTCGATGACAGTGACGATGGCGTCGATTTCCCCCTCCGGGAGGGAATTTCCCCGGTGGATTTCAGCCTGTCGGAGAGCTCTTTTCTCTCTGGTGTTTTCCGCCCCGCAGAGGCGGCTGCGACTCTTCGCGACTATCCTCTGGAGCTTAGGTTTTCGGGACGAAGAAGTACGCGAAGGAGAGGAGGCCAGAGGGGGCTATGGGCCCCCTCCCCACAAGGCGGCGCGGCCAGGGCAGGGCCCATGCCGGCCTATGGGGGGGGCATGGCGGCCCTCCTCGGATCCTCCTTTTGGCTACCTCCGTCTTCTGGAAAAATAGGATTTTCAGTATAATTCCCGTCAATTGCTGATCTTCCGAAATATTGCATTCTGACGAGTGCTTTTTCCAGCAGAATCCTGACTCCGGTGCGCGATTCTCCAATGATCATGAAACATGCAAAATAGATGAAATAACATAAGTATCATCTCTAAATATGAAAAGATATCAATGAATAGCAGTAAATTATGATATAAAATAGTGATGCAAAATGGACGTATCAACGAGGTTGAACACGGTATAGAGATACCGATGATCAAACCTCGGACAAGTAAAATATCGCGTGACAAAGGGAATCGGTATCGTATGTGAATGGTTCATTCGATCACTAAGTCATCGTTGAATATGTGGGAGCCATTATGGGTCTCCAGATCCCGCTATTGGTTATTGGTCGGAGAGAGGTCTCAACCATGTCTACATAGGTCGCGAACCGTAGGGTGACACACTTAAGGTTTGATGTCGTATTAGTAGATATTGAATATGGAATGGAGTTCGAAGTTTTGTTCGAAGTCTCGGATGGGATCCAGGACATCACGAGGAGTTCCGAAATGGTCCGGAGAATAAGATTCATATATAGGAAGTCATTTTATAAGTTTGAAAATGATCCGGTGCATTTATGGATGGTTCTAGAAAAGTCCGGAAGAAATCACTATGGAAGGCGGAGTCCCGGAGGGACTCCACCTAGCATGGTCGGCCAGCCCTAGGGGTGGAGTCCCAGGTGGACTCCACCTAAGGTGGCCGGCCACCCCCCCTCATGGAAAGGTGGGAATCCCACCTCAAGTGGGAATCCCACCTTGGGTAGGTTTCCCTACACATGGAAGGTTTTGGGTTTGGGTCTTATTCGAAGACTTGTAGTCCAACACTTGGGGGTTCCACCTATATAATGAGGGACAAGGGGAGGGGGCCGGCCACCTCAAGCCATAGCTTGGCCGCACCCCTCAAGTGGCTGGCCACCCCCTCTCCCAAACCCTAGCGCGCCCCACCTCCTCCACCTCTCCCGCAAACGCTTAGCGAAGCTCCGCCGGAGATCTCCATCGACACCGCCACCACGCCGTCATGCTTCCGGGATTCAAGGAGGATCTACTACTTCTGCTGCCCGCTGGAACGGGGAGAAGTACGTCGTCTTCATCAACACCGAACGTGTGACCGAGTACGGAGGTGCTGCCCGATTGTGGCACCGTCAAGATCTTCTACGCGCTTTTGAAAGCGGCAAGTGATCATCTTACGCAACAACGAGATCTAATCTCGTAGGCTTTGGAAATCTTCAAGGGTTAGTCTCGTTTATCCCCTCGTTGCTACCGTCTTCTAGATTGCATCTTGGCTTGGATTGCGTTCTCGCGGTAGGAATTTTTTTGTTTTCTATGCTACGAATCCCTACAGTAGTATCAGAGCCGTGTCTATGCATAGATGGTTGTACGAGTAGAACATAATTGTTTTGTGGACGTTGATGCTTTGTTGTCTTTAGTTTGAGTACTTTGCATCTTTGTGGCATAGTGGGATGAAGCGGCTCGGGCTAACTTTACATGACCGCGTTCATGAGATTTGCTCCACGCTCGACATGCAACTTGTATTGCATAAGTGGCTTTGCGGGTGTCTCGTCTCTCCTACTATAGTGAAGATTCAATTTACTCTTCTATTGACAACACTAGTATCATCGTTGTGGTTCATGTTCGTAGGTAGATTAGATCTCACTCGAAAACCCTAAACCACGTAAAATATGCAAACCAAATTAGAGACGTCTAACTTGTTTTTGCAGGGTTTGGTGATGTGATATGGCCATAATGTGATGATGAATATGTATGAGATGATCATTATTGTATTGTGGCAACCGGCAGGAGCCGTATGGTTGTCTTTAAATTTCACGTTGAGTAGTATTTCAAAGAAGTTGTAATAGTTGCTACATGGGAGAACAATCATGAAGACGGTGCCATTGACCTTGACGCTACGCCGACGATGATGGAGATCATGCCCGTTGATGATTGATACGTCTCAAACGTATCTATAATTTCTTATGTTCCATGATTGTTTTATGACAATACTCACATGTTTTATACACATTATATGTCATATTTATGCGTTTTCCGGAACTAACCTATTGACGAGAGGCCGAAGGGCCAGTTGCTGTTTTCTGCTGTTTTTGGTTTCAAAAATCCTAGTAAGGAAATATTCTCGGAATCGGACGAAATCAACGCCCAGCATCTTAGAATTCCACGAAGCTTCCAGAACACCCGAGAGTCACCAGAGGAGGGCCACAGGGCCACTAGATGACAGGCTGGCGCGGCCAGGGGGTGGGCCGCGCCCCCCTACTGTGTCACCGCCTCGTCAGCCCTCCGACTCCGCCTCTTCGCCTATTTAAAGGTCCCTGACCTAAATCTTCGATACGGAAAAGCCACGGTACGAGAAACCTTCCAGAGCCGCCGCCATCGCGAAGCCAAGATCCGGGGACAGGAGTCTGCTTCGGCACGCCGCGGGACGGGGAAGTGCCCCCGGAAGGCATCTCCATCGACACCACCGCCATCTTCATCACCGCTGTTGTATCCCATGAGGAGGGAGTAGTTCTCCATCGAGGCTAAGGGCTGTACCGGTAGCTATGTGGTTAAATCTCTCTCCTATGTACTTCAATACAATGATCTCATGAGCTGCCTTACATGATTGAGATTCATATGAGTTTTGTATCACAATTCATCTATGTGTTACTCTAGTGATGTTATTAAAGTACTCTATTCCTCCTCCATGGTGTAACGGTGACAGTGTGTGCATCGTGTAGTACTTGGCGTAGGCTATGATCATAATCTCTTGTAGGTTATGGAGTTAATTATTACTATGATAGTATTGATGTGATTTATTCCCCCTTCATAGTGTGATGGTGACGAGTGTGCATGCTATGTTAGTACTCGGTTTAAATTGCAAAGATCTATTATGCTCTAAAGGTTACTTAAATATGAATGTCGAATGTTGTGGAGCTTGTTAACTCCGGCATTGAGGTGCTCTAGTAGCCCTACACAACGAATGGTGTTCATTATCAAACAAGAGTATATGTAGCACAAAGGAAGAGAACTTATTTATTTATGTGATCAATGTTGAGAGTGTCCACTAGTGAAAGTATGATCCCTAGGCCTTGTTTCCAAATACTGCAATCATCGCTTGTTTACTGTTATACTGCATCTTTACTTCCTGCAATATTACTACCATCAACTGCACGCCAGTGATACGTCTCCGACGTATCGATAATTTCTTATGTTTTATGCCATATTATCGATGATACCTACATGTTTTATGCACACTTTATGTCATATTCGTGCATTTTCTGGAACTAACCTATTAACAAGATGCCGAAGTGCCAGTTCCTGTTTTCTGCTGTTTTTGGTTTCAGAAATCCTAGTAACGAAATATTCTCGGAATTGGACGAAACGAAGACCCAGGGGCCTATTTTTCCACGGAGCTTCCAGAAGACCGAAGAACATACGAAGTGGGGCCACGAGGTGGTGACACCACATGGCGGCGCGGCCAAGGGGGGCCCGCGCCGCCCTATGGTGTGGGCCCCTCGTCAGGCCCCGACTCTGCCCTTCCGCCTACTTAAAGCCTCCGTCGCGAAACCCCTGATGCGAAAAACCACGATACGGAAAACCTTACTGAGACGCCGCCGCCGCCGATCCCATCTCGGGGGATCCTGGAGATCTCCTCCGGCACCCTGCCGGAGAGGGGATTCATCTCCCGGAGGACTCTACACCGCCATGGTCGCCTCCGGGGTGATGAGTGAGTAGTTCACCCCTGGACTATGGGTCCATAGCAGTAGCTAGATGGTTGTCTTCTCCTCATTGTGCTTCATTGTTGGATCTTGTGAGCTGCCTAACATGATCAAGATCATCTATCTGTAATACTCTATGTTGTGTTTGTCGGGATCCGATGGATAGAGAATACCATGTCATGTTAATTATCAAGTTACTAGGAAACTTGCCCATGCGTTGCATCGGGAGAAAAAAATATGCATCAAAGATGCATAGAAATTAAGTTCTTGTTGGCACGACACGATAACTTTGTTAGATGAACCTAGGTGAGATGATAAATTGTGTCATATTAATTTCCTGCTGCTGCTTTGCACCAGGCACAACTTAGATCATTAAGAGGAAGAAATTAATGGTCATTCAGCAATCTTGAAGCATGCATCTGTCACCAACGTCCACACCTTGTATTCGTGGCACAACCTGCCTTCTCCTACATGAAAACAATGAAGTTTGACACCCTGAATCAAGCAGAAACTTCTATTTTCACGCAACCATTATCTCAATATCGATCCACTTTATTTCTACATGACGGTTTTCTTCTGTGGTGACTGCATTCTAAGGCCAGCAATGTCAGGCTCGGCAATATTAATGTCCATGGCTCCTCGTCCTGGTACAAACATAGATGTTTCCTGCACCGTGTACATGGTCAGACATCAATCACGTGATGTTAAGAAATTCGATCCAGTTTCTGCTGTATATTCAGCGCCTACTGATCATGCAAGATGGCCACAAACAACACGCTGCAAGGAGGCAGTGGCAACGACTGTGCAGGCTAGGCGGCGGCCCGACGACACCCTGCAATGAGGCGGTGCTCAGATGGTGAGGGCCCGGCGGCGGCTAATCCCTCCTATGCGGGATCGTGCGGACTTCTCTTGGCTGTCGTTGGGGGCTCGAGGGGCGGTGCAGCTCGCCAGAGGAGGTATATGCATAGGAGGAGAGCTGAGGAGGGGCTGGGGCCATCGTCGACTCGTCGAGGAGCACCAGGTCACCCGCGGCGGCGTGGCTCTAGTGGTGGAGCAGGTCCGGAAGGGCGGGCGACGTGTCAGCGGGGCACAAACTAATGAGAAGTTTCTGAGGTTAGTCGTCCTTGCGGGGCTGTTGAAATCAGGCCTCTCGCGCGCCGTTGAGGTGCAACTGCAGCCCTCGATCTCGATGCCGGTGTGCTTGGCTCGAAAGGAGTAGGGCAACGGCTTCGTCAGACTTTCCGGCCGGAGCACCAATCAGTAACAGGAGACGATGCATATGGCAGATGCCGGACGTACGGTAGACGGGCAGAGTTCCCAACCGCAAATTCACGTTGCGATCATCGCCGCCGCCATCTGAGGTCATTGTAGAATTCCATGTATTTATGAGTCCCTCCATAGCTCGTCTACGGCGCACCCGAACATATGGCCGGACGATCGATTGAGCTTGAGCATCCAAAGATGCGGCCGCCGGCCAGCCAGCGCTAGTGTGCCAATTAATATGTAGAGATCATGGCCGGCCGGTTCCGTATAGTACCTTGTAATAAGCAGGAGTTGTGACTATTTTCGAGGTGTTGGAGACACAGTACTTGGCCGTCGGGTGACTTTCGTCCTGCCGTCGAAAGAGGTCGTGGAGGTCATCGTCCTCGAAGTTGTAGTAGTCGATGTTCCTACATAGCAGAGATGGCCTAGCTGCGGTGGGGCGCGGGTTTGATCTAGGTTTTGGGTATGACTTGCGGGAGGTGGTCAGGCAGAAGGGATCCCTGGACGAAACATTGCTCGTGCTTGCCAGGGGTTTTATCCACGACAATTAAGGAAACTAAACCGACCACGCCACAAATCGAAAGGCAACAGAACTCGCGCGATGGTGGGACTTTGGACGGACGAAAATTACGTACTTCTACGAAGACGGACCGAACCAAGGAAACACTTCTCCCTTTATTATTAGGTATAGAAATAGTCGGTGAGATATTTTAGTTTTCCGATCATAAATTTATACAACTATGGTGAACATAAATCATTAAAGAACTTAGAAACAATACCGCAAACAAAAAATCTTAGAAATTATTAACATGATGCACTTCCGCTCGAAACGCTGGTCATTGTGCACTTCCGTTCACTGAAGATTTTTTTTCTTTCTAACATGGGTGCACTAGCGATTGGAGATGCAGGGTGGAGAACTTTTTTTGTTTTTGAGATGAGGATTTCTTTTTCTGGAAAGGAGCTGTAGGTGCGGTTGCCCGTTGCCCGCGATGTTTAGCGATTCAGCATGATGTTTTTTTTTTTGAGGACAATTCAGCACGATGTTACCAGGGTCTTTGTGAGACACGTTGATGGGCCTCTCACTTCAGCTCAGATGCCCAGCCCACTGTGTCTATCGTCTTCCGTGCCCCTTCGACCTTGTCATGAACGGAAAAATTTCACCGATGAACTGATCTATCCATGGCGCTGGCGCGCTGCTCCGCTCGGCCGCCGGAGACAGGTGGAGACGAGCGGTACCCTGATCCGCCGCGAGAGACCCGGGGCGGCCGCCCCTGCTCGCCCCTACGGTGGGTCCGCCACTGTATGCACCCAAAAAAATAGTAATTTCCAATAAAGTAAAAAAAAAAACTGATTTTTTTGGGAATCAAAGATGATCAAGTATTGTACTTGCATAAAATTGTTTGGCCACGCAATGATTCATATTTACATCAGGGAAAAAAACAAATTTATGACGAATATAGCGTGAATAGTACTTGTATGTAGGGTGTTTCAAGTTTGTTTTACAACAAATGATCATCTTTGATTCAAAAAAAAAAAGATTTGAATTTCTTTTGGCCTTTTTTGAATTACTGATTTTTTTTCCATGTATAGGGTGTCCTGGCACCCATGTGCACCGATGTATTTTCCTTGAAAGGTAAGCATTTTAAGAGATAAGCTCAAGGCATGCATGTTCCTTAAGAGCCCGGAAGACAACCTGCTTCCGCTAATGAAACAAAACATAAGCGTTACAGGCTTAAAGAAACACATGAATAGTCTACTATACATAGAGAAAAAACTGCACCATCCAGAAACATTTCCTTACAGCTCAAAACAAGCAAATGGAGGCTGAGTTTTCCGCAATGAAATCCAGAACCAGCTTATTGTATTGGAATAAATTTAGTCCAAGGGATATATCTCCAACCCGGAATGCCATACAAACTAATGCTCTTAGCGAAGAAAGTCAGCGGTAAAACTAGTGAGCCGGTTGGTCATCTAGTTTGGGTTATTTCTAGGAGAAAAAGGAAACACTAAAGATATTTAAAATTGCAGAAGGGCAATTATATTGAAAGTGCTGCATGAGTTTCCTATTACCAAAGTCTAACTAGTACGATACCTAGTAGCTGTAGCTTAGATCTAGCCTAATTATGCAACCAATTATGCTTTTAAGAATTTACTATCATTAAAGATCCTAGATTTGAACAATTTTAAATGTTCATGTATTTAGTGCAAGCTAAGGCATTCCACATTACATGGATTTGTTTGTCCTGATAAAGATGTAGTGGTTGATCACCGAACAGCTTAACATTCCACATTCCACGGATTTGTTAGCTTGGAATTTTCATTTCAATTTTTTTCCCTTGGGCATGATGTTATATTATAGCTTGATCAAGACATGCAAGAATTAAGTAGTGCTCCCGTATCCGCAGTGAGAGGGAAGTTTGATTAGGCCATGAGGCTTAATATTTGAATTAGAATATCAAAAAGCAATAAATTGTTTCCTAAGTAGGAGCTGGCCACTTGGTGACTAAGACATGCAAGATTTAAATGGTGCTCCTGCATACCTGGTGAAAAGCAATCGACATTTCAATGTCTAGAGACAGTGAGACACAAACTTAATTGACCAAGTGTTTTCCATTCTTAATTTTCCTTCTCAAGGAAGGCAACTTGATTTAGCCATGAGGCATAATATTTGACTTTGAATATCCAACAGGAAAAAGCAATAAATAGTTTCTGAAGTAGGAGCCAAGAACGCGAAATTGAAGAGTGATGCCTAGTGCTGTTTGGTTCATATGAGCATCATACAGTTGAAATAACTCAGTTCCTTGCTTGGACTATCTTACTTGTGATGATAGAGAAAGTTACCTAAAACAGATATCGGATGGCCAGAGACACAAGATTAGCTGACCAAGTGTTTCACATCCTTATTTTCTTTCTCTCGGTACTCATTTTGAATTCGGCACCAGACACAAATTTTGACTTTGAATATCGCATAGGAAAAACTCAGAAAGAGTTGGAAATGAAAATGGGTGGTGCCTAGCGTTTTTTAGGTTCATATGAGTATCACATACAGTCAAAATAAATCAGATGCATCCCTTTTTCTTTCTTGGGCTGTTTTACTTGCAGAATAGAGAGCTACGTAAAATTGATTTAGCTTTCTTACTCTCAGAAGCCCTTTTATTTGGCGCGAGTCATATTACTTGATTTTGAATTTCTAACAGAAAAACAGTCAGAAATGGTTTCTTAAGCCAAGAAAGCAAAATAAAAACGGGTGGCTCCCAGTGTTGTCAGGTTCACGTCAGTATCACGCCACTGAAATAATCAGTTCTTTGCCTGGACTGTCTTACTTGTCATGATAGGGAAAGGTATGTAAAATAAGGAAACGAAAAAACATCCGTCAATAGCTTGGAAGAAGGTTGGGTCATCTTTCCCCCTGCCTATCTATCCCCTCGTTTGACTGTTGTTCCACCATGTTTGACGAAATTTAGAAGATGTACGCATGCATTTGACATGGCAGGCGGACCTAGATACGTGCATCTAGCGGACGAATCAAATCACTGAGGCAGGGTGTGAGGTAGGCAGGATCAGACCTGGATCTTGTACTTGGCGAAGAGTCCGAATCGCTCGAAGAGGAGGGACGGGATGCCGGAGAGGAAGAAGACGCTCTCGTGCAGGACGAAGGTCACGACGCTGGCCAGCTGGAACTCGCTGAAGTTGCCGATCAGGGACTGCATTCGTTCGTTGATCCCGAGGACGGCAAGGCAAAGAAACAGTCAGGATGAGGAGGAGGGAGACGAAAGAAAGATCCGTCGAGATCGAGACATGCAGGAGGAGGAGGGAGGAGATCGGAGCGGCGGGCGCGTACCTCCCAGGCGGAGTCGATGGGGGAGGCCGCCATTGTGGCTCGCCGCCGGCGGACCCGATGGCAGGGGCTGGAGGGGGGGAAAGAATCTTTCTTGTTGCTGTATTGTATCTGGCTGGCCGCCCTTGGAGCCTTCCTCGGCTCCTCTTCTTGTATGTCCACTCGGTCATGAGACTCCAGATGCGTCCACGTGTGTGGGGTTTTCCGCTCTCTTCGGCCCATTCCCTTTCCGTTCGTTTTTTCTCCTCTTTTTCTGCTAACAAAAAGGAAGAGAACCCTCATGTTCTTCTTCCATGCTGCCCAGCATGCTGACAAGATCCAACCAAAATTCCAAGCATTAACACTCCAAGAATAAAATCTCCAGGAGTTATAACATTTGATTTTAAAAATATATATTCCAGGCATTAATTCTACACTATCTATTTCTGCAGCAATCAGTGACAAATGCTCCTGGCCCATTTCGGTTCTTCTGTACTGTAACCATCCCAATCATGACGTGTAGGTTACTACTATTAAGATCCAACAGGAAATCGAAAGCATACATGATTCAGGAACAGGAGTAATCAAAGGATAGGAACAAAAAATATACTAGCATTGATGATTCAGAACAGGAGTTGCGTTTCTGTGGGTGGATCTGAGGGGTAGGATCGCATGACCACAGATCTGATGGTGTGATTTTGGGTATGGCTTGGTGGATCTGTTGCGGCTACATCTTTCTACGTCAACATCATAAATTTGACACCCACTTTGTTTTCTTAGTTCAGATGCCATTCAGCATGTCATGAAGTACAATTCTTAAGTTTTTGCAATCCTATTAATATCAGACTCCTAACA
>NC_061509.1:81564899-81594231 GCF_022539505.1 Lolium rigidum | reverse complement strand
TTGTCTGTGAGCATCTACAGTGAATCCTTCATCGAAACTGCTTGTCAACACCTTCCGCTCCTCGTTGGGTTCGACACTCTTATTTATCGAAAGTACTGCGATACACCCCTATACTTGTGGGTCATTGATGTCTACGCACGCTTCTTTTCCTGTAGACAGTGTTGGGCCTCCAAGAGCAGAGGTTTGTAGAACAGCAGCAAGTTTTCCCTTAAGTGGATCACCCAAGGTTTATCGAACTCAGGGGGGTAGAGGTCAAAGATATCCCTCTCAAGCAACCCTGCAATCACGATACAAGAAGTCTCTTGTGTCCCCAACACACCTAATACACTTGTTAGATGTATAGGTGCACTAGTTCGGCGAAGAGATAGTAAAACACAGGTGGTATAAATGAATATGAGCAGTAGTAACGGTGCCAGAAAATAGCTTGCTGACGTGCAGTTGATGGTAGTAATATTGCAGGAAGTAAAGATGCAGTAAAACAGTAAATAAGCGATGATTGCAGTATTTGGAAACAAGGCCTAGGGATCATATTTCACTAGTGGATGATACGTCTCCGACATATCGATAATTTCTTATGTTCCATGCCACATTATTGATGATATCTACATGTTTTATACACATTATATGTTGTATTTATGCATTTTCCGGCACTAACCTATTAACGAGATGCCGAAGAGCCAGTTCTGTTGTTCTAGCTGTTTTTGGTTTCAGAAATCCTAGTAAGGAAATATTCTTGGAATTGGACGAAATCAACGCCCAGGGTCCTATTTTTGCACGAAGCTTCCAGAAGACCGAGGGGGAAAGGAAGTGGGGCCACGAGGCGCCGCCACAGCAGGGCGGCGCGGCCCAGCCCTTGGCCGCACGGCCCTGGCGTGTGGGGCCCTCGTGTGGCCCCCCGCGTTGCCCTTCCGCCTACTTAAAGCCTCCGTGAAGAAACCCCCAGTACCGAGAGCCACGATACGGAAAATCTTCCAGAGACGCCGCCGTCGCCAATCCCATCTCGGGGGATTCAGGAGATCGCCTCCGGCACCCTGCCGGAGAGGGGAATCATCTCCCGGAGGACTCTTCACCGCCATGGTCGCCTCCGGAGTGATGAGTGAGTAGTTCACCCCTGGACTATGGGTCCATAGCAGTAGCTAGATGGTTGTCTTCTCCTCATGTGCGTCATTGTCGGATCTTGTGAGCTGCCTAACATGATCAAGATCATCTATCTGTAATTCTATATGTTGTGTTTGTCGGGATCCGATGGATAGAGAATACTATGTTATGTTGATTATCAATCTATTACCTATGTGTTGTTTATGATCTTGCACGCTCTCCGTTATTAGTAGAGGCTCTGGCCAAGTTTTTGCTCTTAACTCCAAGAGGGAGTATTTATGCTCGATAGTGGGTTCATGCCTCCATTAAATGCAGGACGAGTGACGAAAGTTCTAAGGTTGTGGATGTGCTTGTTGCCACTAGGGATAAAACATTGATGCTATGTCTAAGGATGTGGTTATTGATTACATTACGCACCATACTTAATGCAATTGTCCGTTGTTTACAACTTAATGCTGGAAGGGGTTCGGATGATAACCTGAAGGTGGACTTTTTAGGCATAGATGCATGTTGGATAGCGGTCTATGTACTTTGTCGTAATGCCCAATTAAATCTCACAATACTCATCATATCATGTATGTGCATGGTCATGCCCTCTCTATTTGTCAATTGCCCGACTGTAATTTGTTCACCCAACATGCTATTTATCTTATGGGAGAGACACCTCTAGTGAGCTGTGGACCCCGGTCCTATTCTTTTACATCGAATACAATCTACTGCAATACTTGTTCTACTTGTTTTACGCAAACAATCATCATCCACACTATACATCTAATCCTTTGTTACGGCAAGCCGGTGAGATTGACAACCTCGCTGTTTTGTTGGGGCAAAGTACTTTGGTTGTGTTGTGCGGGTTCCACGTTGGCGCCGGAATCCCGGTGTTGCGCCGCACTACATCCCGCCGCCATCAACCTTCGACGTGCTTCTTGGCTCCTCCTGGTTCGATAAACCTTGGTTTCTTTCTGAGGGAAAACTTGCCGTTGTACGCATCACACCTTCCTCTTGGGGTTCCCAACGGACGTGTGTCTACACGCAATCAAGCATTTTTTCTGGCGCCGTTGCCGGGGAGATCAAGACACGCTGCAAGGGGAGTCTCCACAATCCAATCTGTTTACTTTGTTTTTGTCTTGCTTTATTTTATTTACTACTTTGTTTGCTGCATTATATTGATGTATACGGGAGCTTCTATTCTTGTAGACAGTGTTGGGCCTCCAAGAGCAGAGGTTTGTAGAACAGCAGCAAGTTTCCCTTAAGTGGATCACCCAAGGTTTATCGATCTCAGGGAGGAAGAGGTCAAAGATATCCCTCTCATGCAACCACTGCAACCACAAAGCAAGAAGTCTCTTGTGTCCCCAACACACCTAATAGGTGCACTAGTTCGGCGAAGAGATAGTGAAATACGAGGTGGTATGAATAAGTAGTAGCAACGGCACCGAGAAAAGTGCTTTGCCCGGGACGGTAAACAAGCGATAGTAACGCGGCGGTAGTAACGCGATGTGAGTAAAACGGTAAACAAGCGGCGATAGCGATATTTAGGAACAAGGCCTAGGGATTAGACTTTCACTAGTGGACACTCTCAACATTGATCACATAACGAGAATAGATAAATGCATACTCTACACTCTTGTTGGATGATGAACACATTGCGTAGGATTACACGAACCCTCAATGCCGGAGTTAACAAGCTCCACAATTCAATGTTCATATTTAAATAACCTTAGAGTGCAAGAAAGATCAATACGACTAAACCAAGTACTAACATAGCATGCACACTTGTCACCTTCACGCTACGTAGGAGGAATAGATCACATCAATACTATCATAGCAATAGTTAACTTCACAATCTACAAGAGATCATGATCATAGCATACGCCAAGTACTAACACGGATGCACACACTTGTCACCATTACACCGTGCGGGAGGAATAAAACTACTTTAATAACACATCACTAGAGTAGCACATAGATAAATTGTGATACAAAACACATTGCAATCATAAAGAGATATAAATAAGCACTTCACTACGCCATTCATAACGGTGAGTAAGTATTACGTGAAATATAGCCTAAGAGACCCACACGGTGCACACACTTGTCACCTTTACACACGTGGGACAAGGAGTCTCCGGAGATCACATAAGTAAAACTCACTTGACTAGCATAATGACATCTAGATTACAAGCATCATCATATGAATCTCAATCATGTAAGGCAGCTCATGAGATTATTGTATTGAAGTACATAGGAGAGAGATGAACCACATAGCTACCGGTACAGCCCAGAGCCTCGATGGAGAACTACTCCCTCCTCATGGGAGCGGCGGCGGTGATGAAGATGGCGGTGGAGATGGCAGCGGTGTCGATGGAGAAGCCTTCGGGGGCACTTCCCCGCTCCGGCGGGTGCCGGAACGGAGACTCTTGTCCCCCGGATCTTGGCTTCGCGATGGCGGCGGCTCCGGAAGGTTTTCCGTATCGTGGTTCTTCGCATCGGGGTTTTCGCGACGGAGGCTTTAAATAGGCGGAAGGGCAGCGTCGGAGGGTCGAAGGGGCGGCCACACCATAGGCGGCGCGGCCGGGGCCTGGGCCGCGCCGGCCTATGGTGCTGGGGCCCCGGTGCCCCCCTACGGTCGCTCTCGGGTGTTCGGATGCTTCAGGTGAAAATAGGAACACGGGTCTTGATTTCGTCCGATTCGAGAATATTTCGTTACTAGGATTTACGAAACCAAAAACAGCAGAAAACGAAGCGGCACTTCGGCATCTTGTTAATAGGTTAGTTCCGAGAAAATGCACGAATATGACATAAAGTGTGCATAAAACATGTAGGTATCATCAATAATATGGCATAGAACATAAGAAATTATCGATACGTCGGAGACGTATCAAGCATCCCCAAGCTTAGTTACTGCTCGTCCGGCGAGGTAAAAGCGATAACAAAGATAATTTACGAAGTGACATGCCATCATAACCTTGATCATACTATTTGTAAACATATGTAGTGGATGCGGCGATCAAAACAATGGTAATGACATGAGTAAACAAGTGAATCATAAAGCAAAGACTTTTCATGAATAGTACTTCAAGACAAGTATTAATAAGTCTTGCATAAGAGTTAACTCATAAAGCAATAAATCAAAGTAAAGGCATTGAAGCAACACAAAGGAAGATTAAGTTTCAGCGGTTGCTTTCAACTTGTAACATGTATATCTCATGGATAATTGTCAACATAGAGTAATATAACAAGTACAATATGCAAGTATGTAGGAATCAATGCACGGTTCACACAAGTGTTTGCTTCTTGAGGTGGAGAGAGATAGGTGAGCTGACTCAACATAAAAGTAAAAAGAATGGTCCTTCAAAGAGGAAAGCATCGATTGCTATATTTGTGCTAGAGCTTTTATTTTGAAAACATGAAACAATTTTGTCAACGGTAGTAATAAAGCATATGAGTTATGTAAAGTTATATCTTACAAGTTGCAAGTCTCATGCATAGTATACTAATAGTGCCGCACCTTGTCCTAATTAGCTTGGACTACCGGATCTTTGCAATGCACATGTTTTAACCAAGTGTCACAATGGGGTACCTCCATGCCGCCTGTACAAAGGTCTAAGGAGAAAGCTCGCATTTTGGATTTCTCGCTTTTGATTATTCTCAACTTAGACATCCATACTGGGACAACATGGACAACGAGATAATGGACTCCTCTTTAATGCATAAGCATGTGGCAACAATTATTATTCTCATATGAGATTGAGGATATATGTCCAAAGCTGAAACTTCCACCATGAATCATGGCTTTAGTTAGCGGCCCAAAGTTCTTCTCTAACAATATGCATGCTCCAACCATAAAGGTGGTAGATCTCTCTTACTTCGAGACAAGACGGACATGCATAGCAACTCACATGATATTCAACAAAGAATAGTTGATGGCGTCCCCGAAGCATGGTTATCGCACAACAAGCAACTTAATAAGAGATAAAGTGCATAAGTACATATTCAATACCACAATAGTTTTTAAGCTATTTGTCCCATGAGCTATATATTGCAAAGGTGAATGATGGAATTTTAAAGGTAGCACTCAAGCAATTTACTTTGGAATGGCGGATAAATACCATGTAGTAGGTAGGTATGGTGGACACAAATGGCATAGTGGTTGGCTCAAGTATTTTGGATGCATGAGAAGTATTCCCTCTCGATACAAGGTTTAGGCTAGCAAGGTTATTTGAAACAAACACAAGGATGAACGGTGCAGCAAAACTCACATAAAAGACATATTGTAAACATTATAAGACTCTACACCGTCTTCCTTGTTGTTCAAAACTCAATACTAGATATTATCTAGACTCTAGAGAAACCAAATATGCAAACCAAATTAGCAAGCTCTAAGTATTTCTTCATTAATGGGTGCAAAGTATATGATGCAAGAGCTTAAACATGAGCACAACAATTGCCAAGTATCAAATTATCCAAGACATTTTAGAGTTACTACATGTAGCATTTTCCAATTCCAACCATATAACAATTTAACGAAGAAGAAACTTCGCCATGAATACTATGAGTAGAGCCTAAGGACATACTTGTCCATATGCTACAGCGGAGCGTGTCTCTCTCCCACAAAGTGAATGCTAGGATCCATTTTATTCAAACAAAACAAAAAACAAAAACAAACCGACGCTCCAAGCAAAGTGCATAAGATGTGACGGAATAAAAATATAGTTTCGGGGGAGGAACTGATAATGTTGTCGATGAAGAAGGGGATGCCTTGGGCATCCCCAAGCTTAAACAGCTTGAGTCTTCTTAGAATATGCAGGGGTGAACCACCGGGGCATCCCCAAGCTTAGAGCTTTCACTCTCCTTGATCATAGTATATCATCCTCCTCTCTTGATCCTTGAAAACTTCCTCCACACCAAACTCGAAACAACTCATTAGAGGGTTAGTGCATAATAAAAATTCACATGTTCAGAGGTGACACAATCATTCTTAACACTTCTGGACATTGCATAAAGCTACTTGGACATTAATGGATCAAAGAAATTCATCCAACATAGCAAAAGAGGCAATGCGAAATAAAAGGCAGAATCTGTCAAAACAGAACAGTCCGTAAAGATGGATTTTATTAGGCCACCAGACTTGCTCAAATGAAAATGCTCAAATTGAATGAAAGTTGCGTACATATCTGAGGATCATGCACGTAAATTGGCTTAATTTTCTGAGCTACCTACAGGGAGGTAGACCCAGATTCGTGACAGCAAAGAAATGCGGAGCTGCGCGGTAATCCAAATCTAGTACTTACTTTACTATCAAAGACTTTACTTGGCACAACAAAACACAAAACTAAGATAAGGAGAGGTTGCTACAGTAGTAAACAACTTCCAAGACACAAATATAAAACAAAGTACTGTAGCAAAATAACACATGGGTTATCTCCCAAGAAGTTCTTTCTTTATAGCCATTAAGATGGGCTCGGCGGTTTTAATGATGCACTCGCAAGAAATAGTATTTGAAGCAAAAGAGAGCATCAAGAGGCAAATTCAAAACACATTTAAGTCTAACATGCTTCCTATGCATAGGAATCTTGTAAATAAACAAGTTCATGAAGAGCAAAGTAACAAGCATAGGAAGATAAAACAAGTGTAGCTTCAAAAATTTCAGCACATAGAGAGGCATTTTAGTAACATGAAAATTTCTACAACCATATTTTCCTCTCTCATAATAACTTTCAGTAGCAACATGAGCAAACTCAACAATATAACTATCACATAAAGCATTCTTATCATGAGTCTCATGCATAAAATTATTACTCTCCACATAAGCATAATCAATTTTATTAGTTGTAGTGGGAGCAAATTCAACAAAGTAGCTATCATTATTATTCTCATCAAGTGTAGGAGGCATAGTATAATCACAACAAATTTACCTCCATAGTGATGGCATCAAAGACCACTATTATAATCATCATAAATAGGGCAAAGTATCATCAAGAAAATTTTCTCCTCAATGCTTGGGGGACTAAAAAGATCATGAAAACCAGCTTCCCCAAGCTTAGAACTTTCTATATTATTATCAACAATGGTGTTCAAAGCGTTCATACTAATATTACTACCGGCATGCAAATAAGATTCCATAGGTTTTTTAATTTTCGCATCAAACAATCCATGTTTTAAATCAGGAAATAGAATAAGAAGCTCATTGTTGTCCATTATGCCAAACTAGTGTAAACAAGAAACAAAAAGATGCAATTGCGGGATCTAAAGGAAATAGCTTCGAGCACAAACACAATGGCGCCGAGAAAAGTACTGTTACACTGGAACCGGAGTATGAGTGCCTTTTACCTTTCCTCCCCGGCAACGGCGCCGGAAAAGTGCTTGATGTCTACGGGAGCTTCTATTCTTGTAGACGGTGTTGGGCCTCCAAGAGCGAGAGGTTTGTAGAACAGCGGCAAGTTTCCCTTAAGTGGATCACCCAAGGTTTATCGATCTCGGGGAGGAAGAGGTCAAAGATATCCCTCTCATGCAACCACTGCAACCACAAAGCAAGAAGTCTCTTGTGTCCCCAACACACCTAATAGGTGCACTAGTTCGGCGAAGAGATAGTGAAATACAGGTGGTATGAATAAGTAGTAGCAACGGCACCGAGAAAAGTGCTTTGCCCGGGACGATAAACAAGCGGTAGTAACGCAGCGGTAGTAACACGGTAAAACGGTAAACAAGCGGCGATAGCGATATTTAGGAACAAGGCCTAGGGATTAGACTTTCACTAGTGGACACTCTCAACATTGATCACATAACGAGAATAGATAAATGCATACTCTACACTCTTGTTGGATGATGAACACATTGCGTAGGATTACACGAACCCTCAATGCCGGAGTTAACAAGCTCCACAATTCAATGTTCATATTTAAATAACCTTAGAGTGCAAGAAAGATCAATACGACTAAACCAAGTACTAACATAGCATGCACACTTTGTCACCTTCACGCCATGTAGGAGGAATAGATCACATCAATACTATCATAGCAATAGTTAACTTCACAATCTACAAGAGATCATGATCATAGCATACGCCAAGTACTAACACGGATGCACACACTTGTCACCATTACACACGTGCGGGAGGAATAAAACTACTTTAATAACATCACTAGAGTAGCACATAGATAAATTGTGATACAAAACACATTGCAATCATAAAGAGATATAAATAAGCACTTCACTACGCCATTCATAACGGTGAGTAAGTATTACGTGAAATATAGCCTAAGAGACCCACACGGTGCACACACTTGTCACCTTTACACACGTGGGACAAGGAGTCTCCGGAGATCACATAAGTAAAACTCACTTGACTAGCATAATGACATCTAGATTACAAGCATCATCATATGAATCTCAATCATGTAAGGCAGCTCATGAGATTATTGTATTGAAGCACATAGGAGAGAGATGAACCACATAGCTACCGGTACAGCCCCGAGCCTCGATGGAGAACTACTCCCTCCTCATGGGAGCGGCGGCGGTGATGAAGATGGCGGTGGAGATGGCAGCGGTGTCGATGGAGAAGCCTTCGGGGGCACTTCCCCGCTCCGGCGGGGTGCGGAACGGAGACTCATGTCCCCCGGATCTTGGCTTCGCGATGGCGGCGGCTCCGGAAGGTTTTCCGTATCGTGGTTCTTCGCATCGGGGTTTTCGCGACGGAGGCTTTAAATAGGCGGAAGGGCAGCGTCGGAGGGTCGAAGGGGCGGCGACACCATAGGGCGGCGCGGCCGGGGCCCGGGCCGCGCCGGCCTATGGTGCAGGGGCCCGGTGCCCCCCTGCGGTCCTTCTCGGGTGTTCGGATGCTTCCGGTGAAAATAGGAACACTGGGTCTTGATTTCGTCCGATTCGAGAATATTTCGTTACTAGGATTTCTGAAACCAAAAACAGCGAGAAAACGAAGCGGCACTTCGGCATCTTGTTAATAGGTTAGTTCCAGAAAATGCACGAATATGACATAAAGTGTGCATAAAACATGTAGGTATCATCAATAATATGGCATAGAACATAAGAAATTATCGATACGTCGGAGACGTATCATATATCAAAACACAAAAAAATTAGTTGCTAGCTTTACTTTATTTACTGTCTTGCACTCTATATCAAAAACACAAAAAAAATAGTTACTTGCATTTTACTTTTGTTACTATGTCTAGTTCTGCACTTGTTACTTCTTCACACGAGGAATTAGTCTTCACTTTTAAACAAGGGGATGAGGAGAGTTTTAAAGATGCTTGGTCCAGAATTTTTACTTCTTATCGTAAGCCGAACCTCAAATGACTCCAAGTTTGCTCCTTAGTAATTTTTATTTTGGTCTTATGATTCGCCATAGATATGCCTTGGATGCTCTAGTGGGAGGAGATTTCCTTCATTGCAATGGGGATCAAGCTTTTAATGCCATAAAGAAGTTGGTTGCATCACATGATTCAGCTAATAACTTTGATTCAGCCCTTATTAGCATTTATAATAGATTAAACACTCTTGAGACAAGTGCATCTCGCTTGAATGAAAATTATAGATATGTTCGTAACCGTCTTGATCAAGTTTTAGTGAACTACGAACCTTCATTATGGGATCCTACTATTAAAATTGCTATCGGTGACCAAACTCTTCATGCTAATTGTGATATTATGTCGAATTTTGCCTAATGCCTAAGAGTATTCATGAATCTTTGAAACTTTGGGGATTTGTTGAAGGGGGAGAAGGAATAACTCTTATTGATAACTCCGTTATAATTCCTAAAGGAATAGTTGCGGGTGTGCATACAACCATTCTTGGGAGAACAATATCCATTGATTATCTTGTTATTGAATGTGCAGGAACAGGACAAATCACACTCGAAAGATCCCTGCTGAAACTATTGGGAACAGTCATAGACATGGGAGAAGGCACCCTAAAATTCACCTCTACACCCGGGGGTAGACATATATTCCCTAAGCCAAAGAGTAAGAAAAGAACAAGAAAGGTAAGGGTAAAGCCCAAGGTAATGTCGATGCTTCATCTCTTGATAATACTTGATACACACTTTCTGCGCCTAGCTGAAAGGCGTTAAAGAAAAGCGCTTATGGGAGACAACCCATGTTTTTACTACAGTACTTTATTTTATATTTGAGTATTGGAAGTTGTTTACTACTGTAGCAACCTCTCCTTATCTTAGTTTTATGCATTGTTGTGCCAAGTAAAGTCTTTGATAGTAAGGTTCATACTAGATTTGGATTACTCAGCGCGATAACAGATTTCTTTCGCTGTCACGAATTTCGACCTGCCTCTCTGTAGGTAGCTCAGAAAAATATGCCAATTTACGTGCGTGATCCTCGGATATGTACGCAACTTTCATTCAATTTGGGCATTTTCATTTGAGCAAGTCTGGTGCCATTTTAAAATTCGTCTTTACGGATTGTTCGTTTTGACAGATTCTGCCTTTTATTTCGCATTGCCTCTTTTGCTATGTTGGATGAATTTCTTTGATCCATTAATGTCCGGTAGCTTTATGCAATGTCCGGAAGTGTTAAGAATGATTATGTCACCTCTGAACATGTTAATTTTTATTATGCACTAACCCTCTAATGAGTTGTTTCGAGTTTGGTGTGGAGGAAGTTTTCAAGGATCAAGAGAGGAAATGATGCAATATGATCAAGGAGAGTGAAAGCTCTAAGCTTGGGGATGCCCGGTGGTTCCCCCTGCATATATTAAGAAGACTCAAGCGTCTAAGCTTGGGGATGCCCAAGGCATCCCCTTCTTCATCGACAACATTATCAGGTTCCTCCCCTGAAACTATATTTTTATTTCATCACATCTTATGTACTTTGCTTGGAGCGTTGGTTTGTTTTTGTTTTTGTTTTTGTTTGACTAAAATGGATCCTAGCATTCATTGTGTGGGAGAGAGACACGCTCCGCTGTTGCATATGGACAAATATGTCCTTAGGCTTTACTCATAGTATTCATGGCGAAGGTTGAATCTTCTTCGTTAAATTGTTATATGGTTGGAATTGGGAAATGCTACATGTAGTAATTCTAAAATGTCTTGAATAATTTGATACTTGGCAATTGTTGTGCTCATGTTTAAGCTCTTGCATCATATACTTTGCACCCATTAATGAAGAAATACATAGAGCTTGCTAAAATTTGGTTTGCATATTTGGTTTCTCTAAAGTCTAGATAATTTCTAGTATTGAGTTTTGAACAACAAGGAAGACGGTGTAGAGTCTTATAATGTTTACAATATGTCTTTTATGTGAGTTTTGTTGCACAGGTTCATCCTTGTGTTTGTTTCAAATAACCTTGCTAGCCTAAACCTTGTATCGAGAGGGAATACTTCTCATGCATCCAAAATCCTTGAGCCAACCACTATGCCATTTGTGTCCACCATACCTACCTACTACATGGTATTTCTCCGCCATTCCAAAGTAAATTGCTTGAGTGCTACCTTTAAAATTTCCATCATTCGCCTTTGCAATATATAGCTCATGGGACAAAATAGCCTTAAAAACTATTGTGGTATTGAATATGTACTTATGCACTTTATCTCTTATTAAGTTGCTTGTTGTGCGATAACCATGTTTCTGGGGACGCCATCAACTACTCTTTGTTAAATATCATGTGAGTTGCTATGCATGTCCGTCTTGTCTGAAGTAAGGGATATTTACCACTCATTTAAATGGTTAGAGCATGCATATTGTTAGAGAAGAACATTGGGCCGCTAACTAAAGCCATGAATTATGGTGGAAGTTTCAGTTTTGGACATATATCCTCAATCTCATATGAGAACATTAATTGTTGCTACATGCTTATGCATAAAATAGGAGTCCATTATCTATTGTCTATGTTGTCCCGGTATGGATGTCTAAGTTGAGAATAATCAAAAGCGAGAAATCCAAATGCGAGCTTTCTCCTTAGACCTTTGTACAGGCGGCATAGAGGTACCCCTTTGTGACACTTGGTTAAAATATGTGTATTGCGATGATAATCCCGGTAATCCAAGCTAATTAGGATGAGGTGCGGGCACTATTAGTATACTATGCATGAGGCTTGCAACTTGTAAGATATAATTTACATGATACATATGCTTTATTACTACCGTTGACAAAATTGTTTCATGTTTTCAAAACCAAAGCTCTAGCACAAATATAGCAATCGATGCTTTCCTCTTTGAAGGACCATTCTTTTACTTTTATGTTGAGTCGGTTCACCTATATCTCTCCACCTCAAGAAGCAAACACTTGTGTGAGCTGTGCATTGATTCCTACATACTTGCATATTGCACTTGTTATATTACTCTATGTTGACAATTATCCATGAGATATACATGTTATAAGTTGAAAGCAACCGCTGAAACTTAATCTTCCTTTGTGTTGCTTCAATACCTTTACTTTGATTTATTGCTTTATGAGTTAACTCTTATGCAAGACTTATTGATGCTTGTCTTGAAGTACTATTCATGAAAAGTCTTTGCTTTATGATTCATTTGTTTACTCATGTCATTACCATTGTTTTGATCGCTGCATTCATTACATATGCTTACAATAGTATGATCAAGGTTATGATGGCATGTCACTCCAGAAATTATCTTTGTTATCGTTTACACTCGGGACGAGCGAGAACTAAGCTTGGGGATGCTGATACGTCTCCGACGTATCGATAATTTCTTATGTTCCATGCCACATTATTGATGATATCTACATGTTTTATACACATTATATGTTGTATTTATGCATTTTCCGGCACTAACCTATTAACGAGATGCCGAAAGAGCCGAGTTCTTGTTTTCTGCTGTTTTTGGTTTCAGAAATCCTAGTAAGGAAATATTCTCGGAATTGGACGAAATCAACGCCCAGGGTCCTATTTTTGCACGAAGCTTCCAGAAGACCGAGGGGGAGGAAGTGGGGCCACGAGGCGCCGCCACAGCAGGGTGGCGCGGCCCAGCCCTTGGCCGCGCGGCCCTGGCGTGTGGGGCCCTCGTGTGGCCCCCCGCGTTGCCCTTCCGCCTACTTAAAGCCTCCGTGACGAAACCCCCAGTACAGAGAGCCACGATACGGAAAACCTTCCAGAGATGCCGCCGCCGCCAATCCCATCTCGGGGGATTCAGGAGATCGCCTCCGGCACCCTGCCGGAGAGGGGAATCATCTCCCGGAGGACTCTTCACCGCCATGGTCGCCTCCGGAGTGATGAGTGAGTAGTTCACCCCTGGACTATGAGTCCATAGCGGTAGCTAGATGGTTGTCTTCTCCTCATGTGCGTCATTGTCGGATCTTGTGAGCTGCCTAACATGATCAAGATCATCTATCTCGTAATTCTATATGTTGTGTTTGTCGGGATCCGATGGATAGAGAATACTATGTTATGTTGATTATCAATCTATTACCTATGTGTTGTTTATGATCTTGCATTCTCTCCGTTATTAGTAGAGGCTACGGCCAAGTTTTTGCTCTTAACTCCAAGAGGGAGTATTTATGCTCGATAGTGGGTTCATGCCTCCATTAAATGCAGGACGAGTGACGAAAGTTCTAAGGTTGTGGATGTCTTGTTGCCACTAGGGATAAAACATTGATGCTATGTCTAAGGATGTAGTTATTGATTACATTACGCACCATACTTAATGCAATTGTACTGTTGTTTACAACTTAATGCTTGGAAGGGGTTCGGATGATAACTTTGAAGGTGGACTTTTTAGGCATAGATGCATGCTTGGATAGCGGTCTATGTACTTTGTCGTAATGCCCAATTAAATCTCACAATACTCATCATATCATGTATGTGCATGGTCATGCCCTCTCTATTTGTCAATTGCCCGATTGTAATTTGTTCACCCAACATGCTATTTATCTTATGGGAGAGACACCTCTAGTGAGCTGTGGACCCCGGTCCTATTCTTTTACATCGAATACAATCTCTTGCAGTACTTGTTCTCTTGTTTTTCGCAAACAATCATCATCCACACTATACATCTAATCCTTTGTTACAGCAAGCCGGTGAGATTGACAACCTCAGCTGTTTTGTTGGGGCAAAGTACTTTGGTTGTGTTGTGCAGGTTCCACGTTGGCGCCGGAATCCCCGGTGTTGCGCCGCACTACATCCCGCCGCCATCAACCTTCGACGTGCTTCTTGGCTCCTCCTGGTTCGATAAACCTTGGTTTCTTTCTGAGGGAAAACTTGCCGCTGTACGCATCACACCTTCCTCTTGGGGTTCCCAACGGATGTGTGTCTACACGCAATCAGTGGACACTCTCAATATTGCAATCATAATTGAATATAAATATAAGCACTTCACTATGCTATTCTGAATTACTCTCTGGCAAGATAACGAACACTAATTCATCATGTAGGCAAACCTTAAAAATGTATTCCCAAGTACTAATAAACACCCCACGCTGTCACTGTGAGCATTCATAGGAGGTACTAACACACCACAATTTCATAGAGACATCCAACTCAAATCATAACTCAGTGAATAAGTACTCTGTGAAATATAGCCTAAGAGACCCACACGGTGCACACACTGTCACCTTTACACACGTGGGACAAGGAGTCTCCGGAGATCACATATGTAAAATCCACTTGAATAGCATAACGACATCTAGATTAGAAACTCATCATATGGATCTCAATCATGTAAGGCAACTCATGAGATCATTGTATTGAAGTACATGGGAGAGAGATTAACCACATAGCTACCGGTACAGCCCTTAGCCTCGGGGGAGAACTACTCCCTCCTCATCATAGGAGACAACAGCGTTGATGAAGACGGCGGTGGTGTCGATGGAGATGCCTTCCGGGGGCACTTCCCCGTCCCGGCGGCGTGCCGGAACAGAGACTTCTGTCCCCCAGATCTTGGCTTCGCGATGGCGGCGGCTCTGGAAGGTTTCTCGTACCGTGGCTTTTCCGTATCGAAGTTTTAGGTCACGGAGCTTTAAATAGGCAAAGAGGCGGAGTCGGAGGGGGCCTGGGGCCACCATACAGTAGGGGGGCGCGCCCCCTTGGGCCGTGCCTCCCACCTGTGTGGGCCCCCCAGGGCTCCCCTCTGGTGGCTCTCGGGTGTTCTGGAAGCTTCGTGGAATTCTAAGATGCTGGGCGTTGATTTCGTCCGATTCCAAGAATATTTCCTTGCTAGGATTTCTGAAACCAAAAACAGCGAGAAAACGACAAGCGGCCCTTCGGCATCTCGTCAATAGGTTAGTTCCGGAAAACGCATAATAATGACATATAATGTGTATAAAACATGTGAGTATCATCATAAAAGTAGCATGGAACATAAGAAATTATAGATATGTTTGAGACGTATCAAGCATCCCCAAGCTTAGTTCCTACTCGCCCCCGAGTAGGTAAACAATAACAAGGATAATTTACGAAGTGACATGCTATCATAATCTTGATCAATACTATTGTAAAGCATATGAGATGAATGCAGCGATTCGAAGCAATGGTAAAGACAATGAGTAAACAAATGAATCATATAGCAAAGACTTTTCATGAATAATACTTTCAAGACAAGCATCAATAAGACTTGCATAAGAGTTACTCATAAAGCAATAAATTCTTAGTAGAAAGCTTTGAAGCAACACAAAGGAAGATATAAGTTTCAGCAATTGCTTTCAACTTCAACATATTTATCTCATGGATAATTGTCAACATAAAGCAATATAACAAGTGCAATAGGTAAACATGTAAGAATCAATGCACACAGTTGATACAAGTGTTTGCTTCGGGATAGAAAGAATAGGTAAGCCGACTCAACAATAAAGTAGAAGATAGGCCCTTCGCAGAGGAAAGCATGGATTAGTATATTTGTGCTAGAGCTTTTCATTTTGAAAACAAGAAACAATTTTGTCAACGGTAGTAATAAATCATATGTGTTATGTATAAGATATCTTATAAGTTGCAAGCCTCATGCATAGTATACCAATAGTGCTCGCACCTTGTCCTAATTAGCTTGGATTAACACGGATTATCATTGCATAGCATATGTTTCAACCAAGTGTCACAAAGGGGTACCTCTATGCCGCACTGTACAAAGGTCTAAGGAGAAAGCTCGCATTGGATTTCTCGCTTTTGATTATTCTCAACTTAGACATCCATACCGGGACAACATAGACAACAGATAATGGACTCCTCTTTAATGCATAAGCATTCAACAACAATTAATTTTCTCATAAGAGATTGAGGATTAATTGTCCAAACTGAAACTTCCACCATGAATCATGGCTTTAGTTAGCGGCCCAATGTTCTTCTCTAACAGTGTGCATACTCAAACCATTTGATCATGAAAATTGCCCTTACTTCAGACAAGACGAACATGCATAGCAACTCACATGATATTCAACAAAGGTGTAAAAGTTGATGGCGTCCCCAGAAACATGGTTACCGCACAACAAGCAACTTATTAAGAAATAAGACACATAAGTACATATTCTTCACCACAATAGTTTTTAAGGCTACTTTCCCATGAGCTATATATTGCAAAGACAAAGAATAGAATTTTAAAGGTAGCACTCAAGTAATGTACTTTGGAATGGCAGAGAAATACCATGTAGTAGGTAGGTATGGTGGACACAAATGGCATGGTTATTGGCTCAAGGATTTGGATGCACGAGAAGAATTCCTCTCAATACAAGGCTAGGCTAGCAAGGTTGTTTGAAGCAAACTCAAGTATAAAACGGTGCAGCAAAGCTTACATATGAACATATTGCAAGCATTATAAGACTTTACGTTGTCTCCTTGTTGTTCAAACACCTTAACCAGAAAATATCTAGACTCTAGAGAAACTAATCATGCAAACCAGGTTTTAACAAGCTCTATGTAGTTATTCATTAATGGGTACAAGGTACATGATGCAAGAGCTTAAACATGATCTATATGAGCACAACAATTGCCAAGTATCAAATTATTCAAGACATTATACCAATTACCACATGCAGCATTTTCTGTTTCCAACCATATAACAATGAACGAAGCAGTTTCAACCTTCGCCATGAACATTAATGAAGCGATTCAACCCGGTAAGGATTGGATCTCTGTGCATAATGTGCTAGTCCCTGGATCGACTCGCTAGCACACACAGTTCGATGAATAAACAGAATAGCAAATGCGTCATTTATTACAATGTATGATCCAGAATATATTTATTACAATTTGCATAGCTCATGGCTAGCTCAAATAATAGAGTTCAAAGCGGAAAACAAATAACTTCAAAGAGCTCCATCACGCCACGAGCGAACATGTTGAGTGGAAGCTCGCGACCTAAAAGCGATACCTTACTCGTCCTCGGAGTAACACCGCAACATAAAACGTTGCAGCCACGCGAGGGTCAATACATTTGGAATTGTATTGGCAAATGTCACTATTTGGTGGATATATATAATGGCGCCTAACAACTACGTGCTCATTTGGCAGTGGAGTTTAGGCTCATTTGCGGAAAGCAATATTTTCCCTATCTTTTATAAATCATTTTATTTCTTTAGAAACATCGTTTAAAAACATATTAGCACAACCCATGCTTGCAGACAAGACAGTCGGCTTCATATGCTCATAAACATCTATGGACATGCTAGCATAGACTCATGTAGACACAAGCCGGCCCTAGCTTTGCATGCTCCTAAACCCATTGTTTGTCCCATCAAGTTTTATTAAGAAATTGGAATGCTGAGATCTTCCAAACGAGTAACATGCCTAGTTGCTCATAGTTGTCCGTAGCCAGGGGACACGGCTAAGTACTTAGTTTGACACTCTCGAGAGGATTGTACACTTTACCCACATGACCTAGTCGGCCCCTTTTACCATGATGCTCAATTTGCTCAAATGGTCGGGAAAAGACTAAGCCGAGACCGTTTTCGGAAGTAGGACCCCAAGCCATGCGGACGGACCCATACCAACCTACACGGCCTACATCTCGCTAGTCACGTCGAGTCGGGTTCCTACAACTTACTTAGTCAAGCCGAGCCCATATGACATGCGGCTGTACACGGAAGCTACTAAACAAGAAACCTGTCCAATCTCTTTGATCCCCGGGCGGCAATCCCCACCATTGTTCACCGTGCGGACGCTCCCGTCTTACCAATCCGCCCGGGTGTTTCATTATTCAGGTTGTTTTCATTATATCAAACATATACTTTTATTCATCTAAACTATATCATGATAACCCAATCCACGCATCTAAGATAGCATTGCTAAGCAATCAACAATACGGTGGCGACAAAAGAATCAAGTGTTGAACATGTGGTTGTTCTAATAGGTGTTCATAGCATAGCAATATATAATTTAAAACAATCCTACACATGGATAGCTACTGAAAATAACTACAAAGTGCATAGAAAAATAGTAGGACAGAACGGTGTGTGACACTTACCTTCGTTGTTGTTCAGACAATCACCGCAGTCGCACTCGTTGCACTCCGGACAATCTACGAGACAAACAAACAACGTACCATGAACACGGCGTGTACATGGATATGCACAAACAAGAAAACATGAATGCAATATGTATCTTAATCGAGATCACACCACTTAGTTGTTACTGTAGTTGTCTACTACATGCATGATGCCATGAGTTCCGTTTTATAACCTTGTTAACACAGTTGCGTATTACTATCGTCTCATAAGATAGACTAAACCGACATGAAGTAAAGCACCAACTATAACGTAGTAACAAAACATAGATCTTAGTACTACTAGATGAAGGGTTTCATTTGATAGCATTAGTAAAAATAATCTTGCGAAAATAATTTGTAGAAATTATTTTATAACCGAAAGATCGATGTTGCGGATCATAGAAATACTACGAAAACAAAGTGTGCAAAACCGATATGCAAAATATCTAAAATAATCTACGCATTTTACTGATTCCAACGATATATAATTTGTCGACAACCGACGTGTAAAACTCATAATATGGATTTTACAATACGCGGTTAAAATCTAGTGGTGTCCGAAAAGTTGTCCGAACAAGTTGTTTCGGATGGAAAAACTTCCTACGCGAAAGTTGTAGAGAATCTAATTACAAACTTAACACAAGAACCAGTATTCGAAACGGAGCTTTAGATCTATAGTTACGTAATTTCCAAAATTTGTACCGAGCTAGCTCAAACTACGTAACACGATTCAATTCGATTCAGGGATGATTACCGTGGCGTTGAAGACGCGTGTGCTGCGCGTGCAGCGGCAGAAGGAAAGCAGCGGCACTGCTCGCGTGGCTGCGCGCGAGGAAAAGAGAAGAGATTCGGCGGCTGCTGCGTGTGCGCCCGTGGAGTCCAGGGGGCGGTATTTATAGGGGCTGATTAAGCTAGGGTTTGGGGTGGCCGGGTGGGCCTTGGGCCGGCGGCGCGTGGAGAGCTGGGCTGCTGTGTCGAGCTGGGCCGTTCGGCCGGCGCGTTTTTTTCTTTTATGTTTTCTTTTAGTTGCAAGGCCCTTTTTAGCACCAAAACAAATCAGAAAAATACAAATAAAATATCTGTGGATTCCTTGTGAAAAGGACTTCATTTTGGAACAACTTTTAAAATAAAGTAAAACTTTTATAAAACTAAAGTTTGGCATACATGCCTAAGTGGCTATTAGTGCCATTTTAGGATTTGAGGTTTTGAAATAAAGTTTGAATTTCCCTAAAAAGCAAAGATGCCATGATGCTTATGAATGCAATGCATGATGTTTGAAAATTTGAAAAATTGGGATGTTACAAACCTACCCCCTTAAGATGAATCTCGTCCTCGAGATTCGGAAAGGCTAGCAAATAGGTGCGGATGGTCTTCTCGAAGATCATCTTCTCGTTCCCAAGTGGCTTCCTCCTCGGAATGATGATTCCACTGAACTTTGCAGAATCTGATTGTCTTGGTGCGAGTAAACCTCTCCGCTGTGTCCAGAATCTTGATAGGTTTCTCCTCATATGTGAGATCACTTTCTAGTTGAACCTCATCCAACGGAGCTCGTATCTCTTAGCGGTGTATCCGCCATCTCCAGGTGACACTTCTTTAATTGGGACACATGGAACACATTATGTACTTGCTGCTAATGCCTCGGGCAACTCTAACTCATAAGCTACCTCTCCCTTGCGAGCAAGGATTTTATAGGGTCCAATGAATCGCGGTGCCAATTTTCCCTTAATACCAAACCTCTTAACTCCACGTAGCGGTGAAACTCTAAGATACGCTCTATCTCCTATCTCATATGTCACCTCTCTACGCTTAGAATCCGCATAACTCTTCTCGTCTTGATTGTGCTACTTTCAGCCTGTCACGAATAAGTCGAACCTTCTCTTCAGCTTCCTTGATCAAGTCGGGTCCAAATAAACTGCGCTCTCCAACTCCATCCCATAACAACGGTGTTCTACACTTCCTGCCATACAGTGCTTCGAATGGAGCCATCTCAATGCTAGATTGATAGCTATTGTTATAGGAGAACTCGGCATATGGTAGATTCTCATCCCAACTAGATCCATAATCTAGAGCACAGGCTCTCAACATGTCCTCTAATACTTGGTTTACTCTTTCAGTCTGCCCATCAGTTTGTGGGTGAAACGCTGTACTAAACTCCAATCTAGTACCTAATGATTCATGCAATTGGCGCCAAAAGTGAGAAGTGAATTGAGTACCTCTATCAGAAACAATTCCCTTCGGAACTCCATGCGAACACACAATCTTGTTCATATAAATCTTGGCTAATTTGGCACTTGTGTATGTGGTCTTCACAGGTATGAAGTGAGCTACTTTGGTCAAATGATCAACAACAACCCAAATTGAATCATACCCAGATCTAGTCTTGGGTAATCCCGTGATGAAATCCATTCCAATCTTGTCCCACTTCCAATCGGTATGGGCAATGGTTGTAACAATCCTGCTGGTTTCGATGTTCGAGCTTTTACTCTACTACACACATCACATAGGGCAATATACTCTGCAATTTCTCTCTTCATATTGGACCACCAAAATCTATCTCGCAAGTCCATATACATCTTAGTATTACCTGGATGAATAGAATACGGAGAATCATGAGCCTCCTGGAAAATCAGCTTCCTAATCTCATGGTCATTGGGCACACATAAACGCTTCCCAAACCATAGTGTCCCTTGTTCATCCAAACGGAAACCTTCCGCTTTACCCTTGCTCATGTTCCCTTTTATTTCCTCCATCTCAATGTCTCCTTTACGGGCTTCTCCGATTCTATCAAACGAGTTGGCATCACTTCCATTGATGCTAAATATCCTTGTGGCACTATTTCCGGCCTGAGATCCTTGAATTGTTCACACAATTCCAAAGGTATCTCTCCTGCAGATTATACCGTTCACATAAACCTTACGGCTAAGTGCATCAGCTACAACATTTGCTTTTCCCGGGTGGTATTGCAAATTCATATCATAATCCTTTATGAGTTCCAACCATCTCCTTTGTCTCATATTCAGCTCCTTCTGAGTGAATATATACTTTAGACTTTTATGGTCGGTGTACACATCACAATGCTTCCCCATCAGATAATGTCTCCACACCTTTAGTGCGTGCACGACTGATGCTAGCTCCAAGTCATGGGTAGGATAATTCCTTTCATGATGCTTGAGTTGGCGCGAGGCATAAGAAACCACTCTTCCATCTTGCATCAATACACTACCAAGTCCTTGACGAGAGGCATCACAATATACTTGGAAATCCTTCGAATATCAGGCAAACATAAAACAGGTGCACTTACTAGGCGTTGCTTCAATTCTTGAAAGCTGGTCTCGCACTCCTCAGTCCAAGTGAATTTCTTCTCCTTCTTCAATAATTCAGTCATCGGTTTGGCAATCTTGGAGAAATTTTCTATGAATCTCCGGTAATATCCCGCAAGTCCTAGGAAACTCGGATTTCCCCTGCATTTTTAGGCGACTTCCACTCGATTCATGTCTGCTACCTTACTTGGATCAACTGCAACTCCTTCTGCTGAAACAATATGTCCAAGAAATCCCACTTTGTTCAACCAAAACTCGCATTTGCTAAATTTAGCATACAACTTGTGTTCCCTAAGTTTCTCCATGATCAAACGCAAATGCTTCTCATGCTCATCTTCATCTTTAGAGTATATCAATATATCATCAATGAATACCACTACGAATTTATCCAAGTACTCCATGAATACCTTGTTCATCATGGTCATAAAATATGCTGGAGCATTTGTTAGTCCAAAAGGCATAACTGTATACTCATATAAACCATACCTAGTAGTGAACGCGAGTCTTAGGTATATCCCTGCTCTCGAATCTTCAATTGGAAATAACCCGATCGAAGATCGATCTTAGAGAACACCTTTGCTCCTTTCAATTGGTCAAACAAGTCATTGATATTGGGCGGCGGGTACTTATTCTTAATGGTCACCTCATTGAGAGAGCGGAAATCCATAACTAGTCTCTTAGTAGAATCCTTCTTCTCCACAAATAAAACGAGCGCTCCCAGGATGATGAACTAGGCCGAATAAAACCCTTTTGCGAGTTGCTCCCTAAGTCTGTTTCTTAAGTTCCTTTAATTCCTCTACATCCATCTTATACGGCCTCTTAGCTATAGGTCCAGTTCCGGGCATTAATTCAATGAGAAACTCAACATCTCTATCGGGTGGCATTCCTGGCAATTCCTCTGGGAACACATCCGGATACTCTCTCACTATAAGAACATCCTCTATGCTAACCCCCTTAAGAGAATTAACCTTGGTACCTCTAAGTTCAAAGGTTGATTTGAAACGGATGCGTTTCATCTCCGGGGTTGTAAGCATTATTGATCTCTTAGCACATTCTATAACGACTTCATATTCGGTCATCCAATCCATTCCTAGGATAACATCTAAGCCTTGTGACTCCAAAACAACTAGGCTAGTGGGAAAACTATGTGCTCCAATTTGTAAGATTAAACGACGACACCCAAAGGTTGCTACCAATTCTCCACCGGGAGAACTAATTCTGATGGGTGTGTTGATGGTTTCAGTAGGTATTCTATTTCTATCCACAAATACCCTTGATATGAATGAATGTGATGCACCAGTATCAAATAGTACAAAAGCTGAAAAATTGTTGAGCAAGAACGTACCGATCACTGCATCAGGTTCATCATAAACTTCCTCCACATTGACATGATTAACATGCCCCTTCTGGAATGGGTTCGGCTTGTTCCCGTCATTCTTGTTCTTCTCGGGCGGTCTCTTGAATAATGCCCCGTCTTCTTGCAATTGAAGCACTCCACCTTGCTAATATCCCTCCGAGTGAAATCACTGTTGCGGTTCTGGTCATTACCTCTTCCCGAATTGTGATGGTTGTGACTCTTGTGGCCATTATGGTGGCGGCCATTTCCTCCATGGTTGCTTGTGTCCGTTGCTTCCATGTTTATGGTGTCCGAATTTCCATTCCCATCATTGAATGTACGTTTCTTCCGTTGCGGCCCTGAGTTGTAGTTGTTGTGCTTCCTCTTGCGGTTCTCGGCTTGCTTCTTCTTTCCCTCAAGGATTCTAGCCTTGTCCATCGGTGTCCGGAAATCGGGAACATGAACCACCGACAGGTTGAACGAGCAAGCTCATCATTCAAGCCATCCAGGAATCTCTCTTTCCTCTTTGCATCGGTATCCACATCTTCCGGCGCATAGCGTGCCAAATTGCTGAAATCCTCTATGTAGTCGGACAACTGTGCGGTAGTTCTGTCGCAGGTTGCGGAACTCCCTTCTCTTCAAGCTCATAACTCCAGATGAAACATGAGCTGTGCGAAAACCCTCTTGGAACATCTCCCAGGTGATGCCATCAATAGGATGGGTTATCTGGAAATTGTCCCACCAAGAGGCTGCGGGTCCTTCAAGTAAGTGAGCAGCAAATCTCACCTTCTCCTCATCCGTACATCCCACAGTTACCAGATCCTTACTCACAGAACGCAGCCAATCGAGAGCTATCATTGGCTCGGGTGCACTAGAGAACTTGGCGAGGCCTCAACCTCGAAACCTTGTGAGCATGTCCACATGTGGAGGTGGATTGTTGTTATTATTGTTGTTCTGGTTCTGATTGTTGTTCGCCATGAACTGAGTCATCACTTGCATCAAGCGTATGCCGTGCTGCCAACATCTGTTGCATATCATTATTGTTGTTGCCAGTGTCGTTGTTGTTGTTGTTGTTGTTGTTGTTGCCGGTGCGTGCACGTCGAGGCGGCATCTGTTTGGGTCAGCATAGATGAGTTTTAGATAGATAGAACTACAGGGAAAAGACTACCCGTACTAATCACAAACATGGCAGCAAGCATTCACACCAAACATATCACACAACAATCAAACAAGACATCCCTATAACAAAGACAGAATCTGTCCAGAATTTTACTACTGTGAAAACGTATTTTACAGAGGCACTTAAATACGTCAGAAAAATTAGCCAATTTTTGTGCATGTACAGGAACGAATTCCGCACCTAACCTGAATTTTTCGTGATTTTTGGAGTTACCAGTAAAGCATGAAAAATCGCGTGGTAAACAGCAACATCTAGAAAACTGCACCTCATTCAATTCAACATTTTATGGAAAACGCCTTTAATATTATAAATTCTCACGAAAATTCCTAACAATTTGAAGATCAAAGAATATCGGACCCAAAGAAATATCTTGGCCATACCACAAGGCGATATGGTCAATACCCTAACTATCACAAATATCGATTTCCTAACGAAGAACTAACGGCGGGCACATCCTAGTTAAACTTTGAAGAGTTTGAGGAGTTCGGGACTCTCATACACTTGCGCTTCTTCGAGCGATTGTTCATTGCAGGTCGCACATCCTCCCTTAGGATCTTCCTCGTCATCGGAAATAATGTAGGACACCTCCTCGGGGTCCTCCTCTTCATCTTCAGCGTTTGCACCACCTTTGATTCCATCACCATCCTCTTCATCTTGTTCATATTTTCGAACCAGTAATCCAATAGAGGTTTTGACTCATTAACTAAAGTGGGTAATGAACATCTACTGTTTTGAATAGAGAAGAGTGAGAAAAATGATAGATATAGAATTATGAGAAATGAAGAGCGAGAAGATAGAAGAGAAAATTAAATAAGTTTTCAGTTCCTATGGTCATCCTAATCTACTCTATTTTCTAAGGTCGCGAACCTACAGTCAACACAATGCTCTGATACCATCTGAAGCGATTCAACCCGGTAAGGATTGGATCTCTGTGCATAATGTGCTAGTCCCTGGATCGACTCGCTAGCACACACAGTTCGATGAATAAACGGAATAGCAAATGCGTCATTTATTACAATGTATGATCCGGAATATATTTATTACAACTTGCATAGCTCATGGCTAGCTCAAATAATAGAGTTCAAAGCGGAAAACAAATAACTTCAAAGAGCTCCATCACGCCACAAGCGAACATGTTGAGTGGAAGCTCGCGACCTAAAAGCGATACCTTACTCGTCCTCGGAGTAACCTGCAACATAAAACGTTGCGGCCACGCGAGAGTCAATACATTTGGAATTGTATTGGCAAATGTCACTATTTGGTGGATATATATAATGGCGCCTAACAACTACGTGCTCATTTGGCAGTCTGGAGTTTAGGCTCATTTGCGGAAAGCAATATTTTCCCTATCTTTTATAAATCATTTTATTTCTTTAGAAACATCGTTTAAAAACATATTAGCACAACCCATCTGCTGCAGCAAGACAGATCGGCTTCATATGCTCATAAACATCTATGGACATGCTAGCATAGACTCATGTAGACACAAGCCAGCCTAGCTTTGCATGCTCCTAAACCCATTGTTTGTCCCATCAAGTTTTATTAAGAAATTGGAATGCTGAGATCTTCCAAACGTAGTAACATGCCTAGTTGCTCATAGTTGTCCGTAACCGGGGACACGGCTAAGTACTTAGTTTGACACTCTCGAGAGGATTGTACACTTTACCCACATGACCTAGTCGACCCCTTTTACCATGATGCTCAATTTGCTCAAATGGTCGGGAAAAGACTAAGCCGAGACCGTTTTCGGAAGTAGGACCCCAAGCCATCCGGACGGACCCATACCAACCTACACGGCTACATCCGCTAGTCACGTCAGGTCGGGTTCCTACAACTTACTTAGTCAAGCCAGAGCCCATATGACATGCGGCTGTACACGGAAGCTACTAAACAAGAAACCTGTCCAATCTCTTTGATCCCTGGGCGGCAATCCGTTCTGAAGCGATTCAACCCGGTAAGGATTGGATCTCTGTGCATAATGTGCTAGTCCCTGGATCGACTCGCTAGCACACACAGTTCGATGAATAAACAGAATAGCAAATGCGTCATTTATTACAATGTATGATCCAGAATATATTTATTACAATTTGCATAGCTCATGGCTAGCTCAAATAATAGAGTTCAAAGCGGAAAACAAATAACTTCAAAGAGCTCCATCACGCCACGAGCGAACATGTTGAGTGGAAGCTCGCGACCTAAAAGCGATACCTTACTCGTCCTCGGAGTAACTCTGCAACATAAAACGTTGCGGCCACGCGAGGTCAATACATTTGGAATTGTATTGGCAAATGTCACTATTTGGTGGATATATATAATGGCGCCTAACAACTACGTGCTCATTTGGCACCTGGAGTTTAGGCTCATTTGCGGAAAGCAATATTTTCCCTATCTTTTATAAATCATTTTATTTCTTTAGAAACATCGTTTAAAAACATATTAGCACAACCCATGCTGCAGCAAGACAGTCGGCTTCATATGCTCATAAACATCTATGGACATGCTAGCATAGACTCATGTAGACACAAGCCAGCCTAGCTTTGCATGCTCCTAAACCCATTGTTTGTCCCATCAAGTTTTATTAAGAAATTGGAATGCTGAGATCTTCCAAACAGTAACATGCCTAGTTGCTCATAGTTGTCCGTAACCGGGGACACGGCTAAGTACTTAGTTTGACACTCTCGAGAGGATTGTACACTTTACCCACATGACCTAGTCAGCCCCTTTTACCATGATGCTCAATTTGCTCAAATGGTCGGGAAAAGACTAAGCCGAGACCGTTTTCAGAAGTAGGACCCCAAGCCATCTGGACGGACCCATACCAACCTACACAGCTACATCTGCTAGTCACGTCAGGTCGGGTTCCTACAACTTACTTAGTCAAGCCAGAGCCCATATGACATGCGGCTGTACACGGAAGCTACTAAACAAGAAACCTGTCCAATCTCTTTGATCCCTGGGCGGCAATCCCCACCATTGTTCACCGTGCAGACGCTCCCGTCTTACCAATCCGCCCAGGTGTTTCATTATTCAGGTTGTTTTCATTATATCAAACATATACTTTTATTCATCTAAACTATATCATGATAACCCAATCCACGCATCTAAGATAGCATTGCTAAGCAATCAACAATACGGTGGCGACAAAAGAATCAAGTGTTGAACATGTGGTTGTTCTAATAGGTGTTCATAGCATAGCAATATATATTTTTAAAACAATCCTACACATGGATAGCTACTGAAAATAACTACAAAGTGCATAGAAAAATAGTAGGACAGAACGGTGTGTGACACTTGCCTTCGTTGTTGTTCAGACAATCACCGTAGTCTTACTCGTTGCACTCCGGACAATCTACGGACAAACAAACAACGTACCATGAACACGGCGTGTACATGGATATGCACAAACAAGAAAACATGAATGCAATATGTATCTTAATCGAGATCACACCACTTAGTTGTTCTGTAGTTGTCTACTACATGCATGATGCCATGAGTTCCGTTTTATAACCTTGTTAACACGAGTTGCGTATTACTATCGTCTCATAAGATAGACTAAACCGACATGAAGTAAAGCACCAACTATAACGTAGTAACAAAACATAGATCTTAGTACTACTAGATGAAGGGTTTCATTTGATAGCATTAGTAAAAATAATCTTGCGAAAATAATTTGTAGAAATTATTTTATAACCGAAGATCGATGTTGCGGATCATAGAAATACTACGAAAACAAAGTGTGCAAAACCGATATGCAAAATATCTAAAATAATCTACGCATTTTACTGATTCCAACGATATATAATTTGTCGACAACCGACGTGTAAAACTCATAATATGGATTTTACAATACGCGGTTAAAATCTAGTGGTGTCCGAAAAGTTGTCCGAACAAGTTGCTTCGGATGAAAAACTTCCTACACGAAAGTTGTAGAGAATCTAATTACAAACTTAACACAAGAACCAGTATTCGAAACGGAGCTTTAGATCTATAGTTACGTAATTTCCAAAATTTGTACCGAGCTAGCTCAAACTACGTAACACGATTCAATTCGATTCAGGGATGATTACCGTGGCGTTGAAGACGCGTGTGCTGCGCGTGCAGCGGCAGAAGGAAAGCAGCGGCACTGCTCGCGTGGCTGCGCGCGAGGAAAAGAGAAGAGATTCGGCGGCTGCTGCGTGTGCGCCCGTGGAGTCCAGGGGGCGGTATTTATAGGGGCTGATTAAGCTAGGGTTTGGGGTGGCCGGGTGGGCCTTGGGCCGGCGGCGCGTGGAGAGCTGGGCTGCTGTGTCGAGCTGGGCCGTTCGGCCGGCGCGTTTTTTTTTCTTTTATGTTTTCTTTTAGTTGCAAGGCCCTTTTTAGCACCAAAACAAATCAGAAAAATACAAATAAAATATCTGTGGATTCCTTGTGAAAAGGACTTCATTTTGGAACAACTTTTAAAATAAAGTAAAACTTTTATAAAACTAAAGTTTGGCATACATGCCTAAGTGGCTATTAGTGCCATTTTAGGATTTGAGGTTTTGAAATAAAGTTTGAATTTCCCTAAAAAGCAAAGATGCCATGATGCTTATGAATGCAATGCATGATGTTTGAAAATTTGAAAAATTGGGATGTTACAATTAAAGATAGAACCATATGTGTTCATACGAAACAGCAGAGCGTGTCTGTCTCCCACACAAGCATGTATTTATTCAGAGAATGAAAATAACAAAACGAAAATAAAAGCACACAGACGCTCCAAGTAAAGCACATAAGATGTGACAGAATAAAAATATAGTTTCACTAGAGGTGACACTACAAGAAAAGTTTCCATGGCCGACGAAGTTGAAGTCGCGCCGTGGTTGCTGGTGTACCATGGCCGACGATTTTGGGTCCCTCCGTGGTGCATGTCAAAACTTTTTTTTTCTCGTTTTTGAGGCCACCTAGCCCGACGAAAGCGGCCAAAACGTCGCGTATGGTGGCCCGGGACGTGGTGCATCGCCTTGAATTCTCGGGATTCGCCGTAG
>NC_061509.1:81521725-81564799 GCF_022539505.1 Lolium rigidum | reverse complement strand
GAAAAATTCGTCTTTACGGACTCGTTCTGTTTTGACAGATTCTGCCTTTTATTTCGCATTGCCTGTTTTGCTATGTTTGATGGATTTCTTTGTTCCATTAACTTTCGGTAGCTTTGTGCAATGTCCGGAAGTGTTAAGAATGATTATGTCACCTCTGAATATATGAATTTTCAATTATGCACTAACCCTCTAATGAGTTTGTTTCGAGTTTGGTGTGGAGGAAGTTTTCAAGGGTCAAGAGAGGAGGATGATACAATATGATCAAGAAGAGTGAAAAGTCTAAGCTTGGGGATGCCCCTGTTTCATCCCTGCATATTTTAAGAAGACTCAAGCATCTAAGCTTGGGGATGCCCAAGGCATCCCCTTCTTCATCGACAACTTATCGAGTCACCTCTAGTGAAACTATATTTTTATTCAGTCACATCTTATGTGCTTTGCTTGGAGCGTCTGTTTGCTTTTATTTTTGTTTTTGTTTGAATAAAATCGGATCCTAGCATTCTTTGTGTGGGAGAGAGACACGCTCCGCTGTTGCATATGAACACATATGTTCTTAGTTTTATTCTTAATGTTCATTGCGAAGGTTGAACTACTTCGTTCATTGATATATGTTTGGAAACGGAAAATGCTGCATGTGGTAATTGGTATAATGTCTTGAATAATTTGATACTTGGCAATTGTTGTGCTCATATAGATCATGTTTAAGGTCTTGCATCATGTACTTTGTACCTATTAATGAAGAACTACATAGAGCTTGTTAAAATTTGGTTTGCATGATTGGTCTCTAGAGTCTAGATATTTTCTCGGTTAAGGTGTTTGAACAACAAGGAGACGATGTAAAGTCTTATAATACTTACAATATGTTCATATGTGAGTCTTGCTGCACCGATTTATACTTGAGTTTGCTTCAAACAACCTTGCTAGCCTAGCCTTGTATTGAGAGGGATTCTTCTCGTGCATGCAAATCCTTGATCCAAAAACTATGCCATTTGTGTCCACCATACCTACCTACTACATGGTATATCTCTGCCATTCCAAAGTACATTACTTGAGTGCTACTTTTAAACTTCTATTCTTTGCCTTTACAATACATAGCTCATGGGAAAATATCCTTAAAACCACTTCTGGTGAAGAATATGTACTTATGTATCTTATTTCTTAATAAGTTGCTTGTTGAGCGGTAACCATGTTTCTGGGGACGCCATCAACTTTTACCTTTGTTGAATATCATGTGAGTTGCTATGCATGTTCGTCTTGTCTGAAGTAAGGGCGATTTTCATGATCAAATGGTTTGAGTATGCATATTTTTAGAGAAGAACATTGGGCCGCTAACTAAAGCCATGAATCATGGTGGAAGTTTCAGTTTGGACACAAATCCTCAATCTCTTATGAGAATATTAACTGTTGTTGAATGCTTAAGCATTAAAAGAGGAGTCCATTATCTGTTGTCTATGTTTTCCCGGTATGGATGTCTAAGTTGAGAATAATCAAAAGCGAGAAATCCAATGCGAAATTTCTCCTTAGACCTCTGTACAGGCGACATAGGGGTACCCCTTTGTGACACTTGGTTGAAACATATGCTATGCAATGATAATCCGTGTTAATCCAAGCTAATTAGGACAAGGTGCGAGCACTATTAGTATTCTATGCATGAGGCTTGCAACTTATAGGATATCTTATACATAACACATATGATTTATTACTACCGTTGACAAAATTGTTTCTACGTTTTCAAAATGAAAAGCTCTAGCATAAAAATAGTAATCCATGCTTCCCTCTGCGAAGGGCCTATCTTCTACTTTATTGTTGAGTCAGTTTACCTACTTCTTTCTATCTTAGAAGCAAACACTTGTGTCAACTGTGTGCATTTATTCTTACATGTTTACCTATTGCACTTGTTATATTACTTTGTGTTGACAACTATCCATGAGATATACATGTTGAAGTTGAAAGCAACCGCTGAAACTTATATCTTCCTTTGTGTTGTTTCAAAGCTTTCTACTAAGAATTTATTGCTTTATGAGTAACTCTTATGCAAGTCTTATTGATGCTTGTCTTGAAAGTACTATTCATGAAAAGTCTTTGCTATATGATTCAGTTGTTTACTCATTGTCTTCATAATTGCTTCGAATCGCTGCATTCATCTCATGTGCTTTACAATAGTATTGATCAAGATTATGATAGCATGTCACTTCAGAAATTATCCTTGCTATCGTTTACCTACTCGAGGGCGAGTAGGAACTAAGTGATACGTCTCCGACGTATCGATAATTTCTTGTGTTCCATGCCACATTATTGATGTTATCTACATGTTTTATGCACACTTTATGTCATATTCGTGCATTTTCTGGAACTAACCTATTAACAAGATGCCGAAGTGCCGCTTCCTATTTTCTGCTGTTTTTGGTTTCGAAATCCTAGTAACGAAATATTCTCGGAATCGGACGAAATCAACGCCAAAGATCTTAGAATCCCCGGAAGCATCCGAACACACCGGAGAGGTCAGAGGGGGCCACAGGGCCACCAAACCCTAGGCTGGCGCGGCCAGAGGGGGGGCCGCGCCGCCCTATGGTGTGGCCCCCCTGTCAGCCCTCCTGCGCCGCCTCTTCGCCTATATAAAGCCCCTGGATCGAAAACCCTGAGAGGTAGAACCACGATACGGAAAACCTTCCAGAGCCGCCGCCATCGCGAAGCCAAGATCTGGGGGACAGGAGTCTCTGTTCCGGCACCCTGCCGGAGCGGGGAAGTGCCCCCGGAAGGCTTCTCCATCGACACCGCTGCCATCTCCACCGCCATCTTCATCACCGCTGCTGCTCCCATGAGGAGGGAGTAGTTCTCCATCGAGGCTCGGGGCTGTACCGGTAGCTATGTGGTTCATCTCTCTCCTATGTGCTTCAATACAATAATCTCATGAGCTGCCTTACATGATTGAGATTCATATGATGATGCTTGTAATCTAGATGTCATTATGCTAGTCAAGTGAGTTTTACTTATGTGATCTCCGGAGACTCCTTGTCCCACGTGTGTAAAGGTGACAGTGTGTGCACCGTATGGGTCTCTTAGGCTATATTTCACAGAATACTTATTCACCTGTTGAATGGCATAGTGAGGTGCTTATTTATATCTCTTTATGATTGCAATGTGTTTGTATCACAATTTATCTATGTGCTACTCTAGTGATGTGTTATTAAAGTAGTTTTATTCCTCCCGCACGTGTGCAAAGGTGACAGATGTGTGCACCGTGTTAGTACTTGGTTTATGCTATGATCATGATCTCTTGTAGATTGCGAAGTTAACTATTGCTATGATAATATTGATGTGATCTACTCCTCCTACATATGCATGAAGGTGACAAGTGTGCATGCTATGCTAGTACTTGGTTTAGTCTCGTTGATCTATCTTACACTAAAGGTTACTAAAATATGAGCATTATTGTGGAGCTTGTTAACTCCGGCATTGAGGGTTCGTGTAATCCTACGCAATGTGTTCATCATCCAACAAAAGTGTAGAGTATGCATTTATCTATTCTGTTATGTGATCAATGTTGAGAGTGTCCACTAGTGAAAGTGTAATCCCTAGGCCTTGTTCCTAAATACTGCTATCGCTGCTTGTTTACTGTTTTACTGCGTTACTACTACTGCAATACTACCACCATCAACTACACGCCAGCAAGCTATTTTCTGGCACCATTGCTACTGCTCATACTTATTTATACCACCTGTATTTCACTATCTCTTCGCCGAACTAGTGCACCTATTAGGTGTGTTGGGGACACAAGAGACTTCTTGCTTTGTGGTTGCGGGGTTGCATGAGAGGGATATCTTTGACCTCTTCCTCCCCGAGTTCGATAAACCTTGGGTGATCCACTTAAGGGAAAACTTGCTGCTGTTCTACAAACCTCTGCTCTTGGAGGCCCAACACTCGTCTACAGGAAAGGAGGGGGAACGTAGACATCAAGCACTTTTCACGGCGCCGTTGCCGGGGAGGAAAGGTAAAAAGGCACTCATACTACGGTCTCAGGTAAAGTATTTTTCTGGCGCCGTCGTGTGTGTGCTCGAAGCTATTTCCTTTAGATCCTGCAATTGCATCTTGTTGTTTCTTGTTTACACTAGTTTGGCATAATGTACAAGAGTGAGCTTCTTATTCTATTTCCTGATTTAAAACATGGATTGTTTGATGCGAAAATTAAAAAACCTATGAAATCTTATTTGCATGCTGGTAGTAATATTAGTATGAACGCTTTGAACACCATTGTTGCTAATGATATAGAAAGTTCTAAGCTTGGGGAAGCTGGTTTTCATGATCTTTTTAGTCCCCCAAGCATTGAGGAGAAAATTTTCTTTGATGGTACTTTGCCTCCTATTTATGATGATTATAATGATAGTGGTCTTTTGGTGCCACCTACTATGGAGAGTAAACTTTGTTGCGATTATACTATGCCTCCTACACTTGATGAGAATAATAATGATAGCTACTTTGTTGAATTTGCTCCCACTACAACTAATAAAATTGATTATGCTTATGTGGAGAGTAATTATTTTATGCATGAGACTCATGATAAGAATGCTTTATGTGATAGTTATATTGTTGAGTTTGTCCATGATGCCTCTGAAAGTTATTATGAGAGAGGAAAATATGGTTGTAGAAATTTTCATGTTACTAAAACACCTCTCAATGTGCTGAAATTTTTGAAGCTACACTTGTTTTATCTTCCTATGCTTGTTACTTTGCTCTTCATGAACTTGTTTATTTACAAGATTCCTATGCATAGGAAGCATGTTAGACTTAAATGTGTTTTGAATTTGCCTCTTGATGCTCTCTTTTGCTTCACATACTATTTCTTGCGAGTGCATCATTAAAACTGCCGAGCCCATCTTAATGGCTATAAAGAAAGAACTTCTTGGGAGATAACCCATGTGTTATTTTGCTACAGTACTTTGTTTTATATTTGTGTCTTGGAAGTTGTTTACTACTGTAGCAACCTCTCCTTATCTTAGTTTTGTGTTTTGTTGTGCCAAGTAAAGTCTCTATGGTAAAGTTGATGCTAGATTTGGATTGCTGCGCAGAAACAGCATTGCTGTCTGTCACGAATCTGGGTCTAATTCTCTGTAGGTAACTCAGAAAATTATGCCAACTTACGTGAGTGATCCTCAGATATGTACGCAACTTTCATTAGTTTTGAGTTTTTCCATTTGAGCAAGTCCGGTGCCATTTTAAAATTCGTATTTACGGACTGTTCTGTTTTTGACAGATTCTGCCTTTTATTTCGCATTGCCGCTTTTGCTATGTTGAATGAGTTTCTTTGTTCCATTAACTTTCAGAAGCTTTGTGCAATGTCCGAAGTGTTAAGAATGATTGTGTCACCTCTCGAACATGTGAATTTTTGATTATGCACTAACCCTCTAATGAGTTTGCTTAAAGTTTGGTGTGGAGGAAGTTTTCAAGGGTCAAGAGAGGAGGATGATATACTATGATCAAGAAGAGTGAAGAGTCTAAGCTTGGGGATGCCCCGGTGGTTCATCCCTGCATATATCAAGAAGACTCAAGCGTCTAAGCTTGGGGATGCCCAAGGCATCCCCTTCTTCATCGATAAATTATCAGGTTCCTTCTCTTGAAACTATATTTTTATTCGGTCACATCTTATGTGCTTTACTTGGAGCGTCTGTGTGCTTTTGTTTTTGTTATTGTTTGAATAAATTGGATTACATCATGCTTGTGTGGGAGAGAGACATGCTCCGCTGGTTCATATGAACACATGTGTTCTTAGCTCATAATATTCATGGCGAAGTTTCCTCTTCGTTAAATTGTTATATGGTTGGAATTGGAAAATGATACATGTAGTAATTGCTATAATGTCTTGGGTAATGTGATACTTGGCAATTGTTGTGCTCATGTTTAAGCTCTTGCATCATATGCTTTGCACCTATTAATGAAGAAATACATAGAGCATGCTAAAATTTGGTTTGCATATTTGGTTTCTCTAAGGTCTAGATAATTTCTAGTATTGAGTTTGAACAACAAGGAAGACGGTGTAGAGTCTTATAATGTTTACAATATGTCTTTTATGTGAGTTTTGCTGTACCGTTCATCCTTGTGTTTGTTTCAAATAACCTTGCTAGCCTAAACCTTGTATCGAGAGGGAATACTTCTCATGCATCCAAAATACTTGAGCCAACCACTATGCCATTTGTGTCCACCATACCTACCTATACTACATGGTATTTTCCCGCCATTCCAAAGTAAATTGCTTGAGTGCTACCTTTAAAATTCCATCATTCACCTTTGCAATATATAGCTCATGGGACAAATAGCTTAAAAACTATTGTGGTATTGAATATGTAATTATGCACTTTATCTCTTATTAAGTTGCTTGTTGTGCGATAACCATGTTTACCGGGGAACGCCATCAACTCATTGTTGAATTTCATGTGAGTTGCTATGCATGTTCGTCTTGTCCGAAGTAAGGGCGATCTACACCGAGTTGAATGGTTTGAGCATGCATATTGTGAGAGAAGAACATTGGGCCGCTAACTAAAGCCATGATTCATGGTGGAAGTTTCAGTTTTGGACAAATATCCTCAAATCTCTAATGAGAAAAGAATTAATTGTTGTCAAATGCTTAAAGCATTAAAAGAGGAGTCCATTATCTCGTTGTCTATGTTGTCCCGGTATGGATGTCTAAGTTGAGAATAATCAAAAGCGAGAAATCCAAATGCGAGCTTTCTCCTTAGACCTTTGTACGAGCGGCATAGAGGTACCCCTTTGTGAAACTTGGTTAAAGCATATGTATTGCGGTGATAATCCGGGTAGTCCAAGCTAATTAGGACAAGGTGCGGGCACTATTGGTACACTATGCATGAGGCTTGCAACTTATAAGATATAATTTACATGATGCATATGCTTTATTACTACCGTTGACAAAATTGTTTCATGTTTTCAAAATCAAAGCTCTAGCACAAATATAGCAATCGATGCTTTTCCTCTATAAGGACCATTCTTTTACTTTTATTGTTGAGTCAGTTCACCTATTTCTCTCCACCTCAAGAAGCAAACACTTGTGTGAACTGTGCATTGATTCCTACATACTTGCTTATTGCACTTATTATGTTACTCTATGTTGACAATATCCATGAGATATACATGTTACAAGTTGAAAGCAACCGCTGAAACTTAATCTTCTTTTGTGTTGCTTCAATACCTTTACTTTGAATTATTGCTTTATGAGTTAACTCTTATGCAAGACTTATTGATGCTTGTCTTGAAGTGCTATTCATGAAAAGTCTTTGCTTTATGATTCACTTGTTTACTCATGTCATATATATTGTTTTGATCGTCGCATTCACTACATATGCTTTACAAATTGTATGATCAAGATTATGATGGCATGTCACTCCGGAAATTATCCGTGTTATCGTTTTACCTGCTCGGGACGAGCGTAACTAAGCTTGGGGATGCTCGATACGTCTCCGACGTATCGATAATTTCTTGTGTTCCATGCCACATTATTGATGTTATCTACATGTTTTATGCACACTTTATGTCATATTCGTGCATTTTCCGGAACTAACCTATTAACAAGATGCCGAAGTGCCGCGTTCTCGTTTTCTCGCTGTTTTTGGTTTCAGAAATCCTAGTAACGAAATATTCTCGGAATCGGACGAAATCAACGCCAAAGATCTTAGAATCCCCGGAAGCATCCAGAACACACCGGAGAGGTCGAGAGGGGGCCACGGGGCCACCAAACCCTAAGCCGGCGCGGCCGAGAGGGGGCCGCGCCGCCCTATGGTGTGGCCCCCGTCAGCCCTCCCGCGCCGCCTCTTCGCCTATATAAAGCCCCTGGATCGAAAACCCTGAGAAGAAGAACCACGATACGGAAAACCTTCCAGAGCCGCCGCCATCGCGAAGCCAAGATCTGGGGGACAGGAGTCTCTGTTCCGGCACCCCGCCGGAGCGGGGAAGTGCCCCCGGAAGGCTTCTCCATCGACACCGCTGCCATCTCCACCGCCATCTTCATCACCGCTGCTGCTCCCATGAGGAGGGAGTAGTTCTCCATCGAGGCTCGGGGCTGTACCGGTAGCTATGTGGTTCATCTCTCTCCTATGTGCTTCAATACAATAATCTCATGAGCTGCCTTACATGATTGAGATTCATATGATGATGCTTGTAATCTAGATGTCATTATGCTAGTCAAGTGAGTTTTACTTATGTGATCTCCGGAGACTCCTTGTCCCACGTGTGTAAAGGTGACATTGTGTGCACCGTATGGGTCTCTTAGGCTAGATTTCACAGAATACTTATTCACTGTTGAATGGCATAGTGAGGTGCTTATTTATATCTCTTTATGATTGCAATGTGTTTGTATCACAATTTATCTATGTGCTACTCTAGTGATGTGTTATTAAAGTAGTTTTATTCCTCCTGCACGTGTGCAAAGGTGACAGTGTGTGCACCGTGTTAGTACTTGGTTTATGCTATGATCATGATCTCTTGTAGATTGCGAAGTTAACTATTGCTATGATAATATTGATGTGATCTATTCCTCCTACATATGCATGAAGGTGACAAGTGTGCATGCTATGCTAGTACTTGGTTTAGTCTCGTTGATCTATCTTACACTAAAGGTTACTAAAATATGAGCATTATTGTGGAGCTTGTTAACTCCGGCATTGAGGGTTCGTGTAATCCTACGCAATGTGTTCATCATCCAACAAAAGTGTAGAGTATGCATTTATCTATTCTGTTATGTGATCAATGTTGAGAGTGTCCACTAGTGAAAGTGTAATCCCTAGGCCTTGTTCCTAAATATCGCTATCGCTGCTTGTTTACTCGTTTTACTGCGTTACTACTGCTGCAATACTACCACCATCAACTACACGCCAGCAAGCTATTTTCTGGCACCATTGCTACTGCTCATACTTATTTATACCACCTGTATTTCACTATCTCTTCGCCGAACTAGTGCACCTATTAGGTGTGTTGGGGACACAAGAGACTTCTTGCTTTGTGGTTGCAGGGTTGCATGAGAGGGATATCTTTGACCTCTTCCTCCCTGAGTTCGATAAACCTTGGGTGATCCACTTAAGGGAAAACTTGCTGCTGTTCTACAAACCTCTGCTCTTGGAGGCCCAACACTGTCTACAGGAAAGGAGGGGGAACGTAGACATCACTAAGCTTGGGGATGCTTGATACGTCTCAAACGTATCTATAATTTCTTATGTTCCATGCTACTTTTATGATGATACTCACATGTTTTATACACATTATATGTCATTATTATGCATTTTCCGGCACTAACCTATTGACGAGATGCCGAAGAGCCAGCTTGTTGTTTTCTGCTGTTTTTGGTTTCAGAAATCCTAGTAAGGAAATATTCTCGGAATTGGACGAAATCAACGTCCAGGGGCTTATTTTTCCACGAAGCTTCCAGAAGACCGAGGGAGAAACGAAGTGGGGCCACGGGGCGCCGCCACACTAGGGCGGCGCGGCCTAAGGGGGGCCCGCACGGCCCTAGCGTGTGGGGCCCCCGTGACTCCTCCGACTCCGCCCTTCCGCCTACTTAAAGCCTTCGTCGCGAAACCCTCTGTATCGAGAGCCACGATACGGAAAACCTTCCATAGACGCCGCCGCCGCCAATCCCATCTCGGGGGATTCAGGAGATCGCCTCCGGCACCCTTCCGGAGAGGGGAATCATCTCCCGGAGGGCTCTTCATCGCCATGATCGCCTCCGGATCGATGTGTGAGTAGTTCACCCCTGGACTATGGGTCCATAGCAGTAGCTAGATGGTTGTCTTCTCCTCATTGTGCTATCATGTTAGATCTTGTGAGCTGCCTATCATGATCAAGATCATCTATTTGTAATGCTACATGTTGTGTTTGTTGGGATCCAATGAATATTGAATACTATGTCAAGTTGATTATCAATCTATCATATATGTTGTTTATGTTCTTGCATGCTCTCCGTTGCTAGTAGAGGCTCTGGCCAAGTTGATACTTGTAACTCCAAGAGGGAGTATTTATGCTCGATAGTGGGTTCATGTCTCCATTGAATGCGGGACAGATGATGAGAAAGTTCTAAGGTTGTGGATGTGCTGTTGCTACTAGGGATAAAACATCGATGCTTTGTCTAAGGATATTTGTGTTGATTACATTACGCACCATACTTAATGCAATTGTCTCGTTGTTTACAACTTAATACCGGAAGGGGTTCGGATGATAACCTCGAAAGTGGACTATTTAGGCATAGATGCATGCTGGATAGCGGTCTATATACTTTGTCGTAATGCCCTGATTAAATCTCATAGTACTCATCATGATATATGTATGTGCATTGTTATGCCTTCTTTATTTGTCAATTGCCCAACTGTAATTTGTTAACCCAACATGCTATTTATCTTATGGGAGAGACACCACTAGTGAACTGTGGACCCCGGTCCATTCTTTACATCTGAAATACAATCTACTGCAATACTTGTTCTTTACTGTTCTTCGCAAACAAACATCATCTTCCACACTATACAATTAATCCTTTGTTTACAGCAAGCCGGTGAGATTGACAACCTCACTGTTACGTTGGGGCAAAGTACTTTGATTGTGTTGTGCAGAGTTCCACGTCGGCGCCGGAATCCCCGGTGTTGCGCCGCACTACACTTCGCCGCCATCAACCTTCAACGTGCTTCTTGGCTCCTACTGGTTCGATAAACCTTGGTTTCTTACTGAGGGAAAACTTGCTACTGTACGCATCACACCTTCCTCTTGGGGTTCCCAACGGACGTGTGTTAACTGCACGCATCACCTACTATGTGATATTTTTCTGCCATTCCAAGTAAATACTTCATGTGCTACCTTTAAACAATTTAAAACTTTATTACTCCTTATTGTGTCAATGTTTTATAGCTCATGAGGAAGTATGTGGTGTTTTATCTTTCAATCTTGTTGGGAGACTTTCACCAATGGACTAGTGGCATATACATCCGCTTATCCAGTAGTTTTGCAAAAAGAGCTGGCAACAGGGTGCCCAGCCCCAATTAATTAACTTTCATTAATAATTCTCTTCACATGTTTTGCCCTGATTTATCAGTAAGCAACTTAATTTTGCAATAGACACTCCTCCATGGTATGTGAAATGTTGGAAGGCACCCGAGGATTCGGTTAGCCATGGATTGTGAAAGCAAAAGCTTGGGAGGAGTGTCATCTATAAATAAAACTAAAATACATGTGTAAACAAAAGAGAAGAGGGATGATCTACCTTTCTGGTAGAGATAACGTCCTTCATCGGAGCCGCTCTTTGAAAGTCTGTTTGACAAGGGGGTTAGAATGCCCACTACCATTCGTTGACAACAACAAACACCTCTCAAAACTTTATTTTTAAGCTCTCTATATGATTTCAAAACTTGAAAAGCTCTAGCACATGATTTAATCCCTGCTGGTCTTTCTTTTACTTTATGTTGAGTCAGTTTACCTACTTCTTTCTATCTTAGAAGCAAACACTTGTGTCAACTGTGTGCATTGATTCTTACATGTTTACTTATTGCACTCATCATATTACTTTGTGTTGACAATTATCCATGAGATATACACGTTGAAAGCAATTGCTGAAACTTAAATCTTCCTTTGTGTTGCTTCAAAACCTCTTATTAAGAATCTATTGCTTTATGAGTTAACTCTTATGCAAGACTTTTTGATGCTTGTCTTGAAAGTACTATTCATGAAAAGTTTTTGCTATATGATTCAGTTGTTTAGTCATTATCTTTTTGTTAGCAAACTATATACCATTGCTTTGAGTCACTTCATTCATCTCATATGCTTTACAATAGTATTGATCAAGATTATGTTGGTAGCATGTCACTTCAGAAATTATTATTTTGATCGTTTACCTACTCGAGGGCGAGTAGGAACTAAGCTTGGGGATGCTTGATATGTCTCCAACGTATCTATAATTTCTTATGTTCCATGCTAATTTTATGACAATACCTACATGTTTTACTCATACTTTATAATGTTTTTATGCATTTTCTGGGACTAACCTATTAACAAGATGCCATAGTGCCAGTTCCTGTTTTCTGCTGTTTTTTATTTCAGAAAAGCTAGTTTACAAATATTCTCGGAATTGGATGAAACAAAAGCCCACGGCCCTATTTTCCACGGAGTGTTCCAGAAGTCCGAAGAAGAGTCGAGGAAGGCCAGCAGGGGGCCCACACCATAGGGCGGCGCGGCAGTGGGGTCCCCCTCGCCGTGATGTGGGGAGGGAGCCCCTGGCTCCCCCGACTCTGCCCCTTCGCCTATTTATTCCTTTGTCCCCGAAAACCCTAACACCGAGAGCCAAAATACGAGAACAGTTCCAGAGACGCCGCCGCCGTCAACCCTATCTCGGGGGGTTCAGAAGATCTCCTCCGGCACCCTGCCGTAGAGGGGAATCATCACCGGAGGGCTCTACATCATCATGCCCGCCTCCGGACTGATGCGTGAGTAGTTCATCCTTGGACTATGGGTCCATAGCAGTAGCTAGATGGTTGTCTTCTCCTCTTGTGCCATCATGTTTAGATTTTGTGAGCTGCCTATCATGATCAAGATCATCTATTTGTAATGCTACATGTTGTGTTTGTTGGGATCCGATGAATATGGAATACTATGTCAAGTTGATTATTGATCTATCACATATATGTTATTTATGATCTTGCATGCTCTCCGTTGCTAGTAGAGGCTCTGGCCAAGTTGATACTTGTAACCCCAAGAGGGAGTATTTATGCTAGATAGTGGGTTCATGTCTCCATTGAATGCGGGGGTGACAACAACCCCTAAGGTTGTGGATGTCTTGTTGCCACTAGGGATAAAACGTCAATGCTTTGTCTAAGGATATTTGTATTGTTTACATTACGCACAGTACTTAATGCAATTGTCCGTTGTTTGCAACTTAATACTTGGAAGGGTGCGGATGCTAACCCGAAGGTGGACTTTTTAGGCATAGATGCATGCTGGATGGCGGTCTATGTTCTTTGTCGTCATGCCCTAAGTAAATCTCATAGTATTCATCATGATATGTATGTGCATTGTTATGCCCTCTCTATTTGTCAATTGCCCAACTGTAATTTGTTCACCCAACATGTTATTTATCTTATTGGAGAGACACCACTAGTGAACTGTGGACCCCGGTCCATTCTTTTACATCTGAAATACAACCTACTGCAATCATTGTTCTCTTTTGTTTTCTGCAAGCAAACATCATTCTCCACACCATACGTTTAATCCTTTGTTTTCAGCAAGCCGGTGGATTGACAACCTCACTGTTAAGTTGGGGCAAAGTAGTTTGATTGTGTTGTGCAGGTTTCACGTTGGCACCGGAATCCCTAGTGTTGCGCCGCACTACACTCCTTCACCAACAACCTTCACGTGATCTTCATCTCCTACTGGTTCGATAACCTTGGTTTCTTACTGAGGGAAAACTCACTGTTGTACTCATCATACCTTCCTCTTGGGGTTCCCAACGGACGTGTGCTTTACCGTCACAAGCATCTCTCCAAACGGACAATGGCACTGAGTTCCTCAACTCCCAAGTTGATACTCTTCTCACCACCCATGGCACTTCCTTGCATCTCTCGTGTCCCTACACATCTCAGCAAATTGCAAAGCCGAACGTGCAATTCGTACCATCAATGATACTATGCGAACACTCATGTTTCACGCCTATCTCCCTGCGAATTTCTGGGAGGAAGCACTAGCCATGCCACCTATGTCTTAAACCGGCGCCCATGAAAGGTTGTTGGCTCGCATATTCCTTACACATGCCTGTTTGGTCGCTCTCCACCATATGATATGTTACGCATTTTTGGCTGTCTTTGCTATCCCAATGTTGCTTCCACTGCCAAACACAAGCTTCGGCCCCGTTCTGTTCCCTGTGTGTTTCTTGGTTACCCTTCACAACACCGAGGTTACCGCTGTATCGGGACGCATAATAATTTCGAGACATGTTGTCTTCGATGAAGCTATTTTCCCCTTTCACAAGGCTGCCATGGTGACCGCCTCATCCATACCATTGCCTTGACTTCCTCGTCACCGACATACGGACGCCGCCTGCCGTGCCTCCACGATAGCCAGCCGCGCTGCCCCGAGAGCCTACCACGCCCCCCCGGCAGCCTGCCACGGCTCGTTCTCTCGCTGCGACGGGGCAGCCCTCTTCATCACCTGCCGCGCCTCCACAGCAGCCTGCCGTGGCCCAGTCTTCTGCCGCGGCAGGGCAGCCCCGCACGTGGCTTCTTCATCGGCCCGGCCTCGCGCGCCGTTGGCCCCGGACAACCTCTCCGCTCCTCCGCCAACCACAACACGGTCTGGTCGTCTTGTTCACCCTGTTGATCGGCTGGATCTCTCCGTGGTGGATGACATCATTGTTCCTATACCGTCCACTTTCCATCAGGCCATGCAGCATCCTCAGTGGCGCCAAGCTATGTCTGAAGAGCATCAATCCCTGGTTGACAACGGCACCTGGTCCCTTGTACCACATCCACCTTGTGCTAACATCATCACAGGTAAGTGAATTTATCGACATAAGTTCCATGACTGTGCTCTTGCTCGTCACAAGGCACGATGGGTTGTTCGTGGTTTTTCTCGAGCGTCCCGGCATTGACGATGATGAGACATTCAACCCGGTTGTCAAGCCGGCTACGATTCGACTAGTGATCCACATTGCTTGTCTCTAGCTCTTGGTCCATACATCAGCTCGATGTCAAGAATGCTTTTCCGAATAGCTATCTTGATGAAGTTGTCTACTGTCGGCAGCCTCCTGGATTTGTGGATGCTTCTAGACCTGATCATGTTTGTCAGTCTGCACAAGTCTCTATATGGATAGAAGCAAGCTCCACATGCCCGGTACCAACGGTTCCTTGCGTACATTGTCATTTTGGGATTTCATTGCTTCTTTGACGGACACTTCCTGTTTGTTCTTTCTTCAAGATCGGACACGGCTTATCGACAACATCATAGTCACTGCATCGACTACTAACTTTCGCGGCGTCTTCTCATCCGCCTTCACGGTGAATTTGTCATGACCGATCTCGGCGAACTTCACTTCTTCCTCGGCATTGCGAGTGCGCCCGCACGTCCGACAACATTTTTCTCTCCTAGCGAAAGTATGTTTTTGACCTCTTACATCGCGCCAGGCATGACTGATTGTCATCCCACCGTGACGTTGATCGACACTCGGTCGAAGCTCTCTAACACCGATGGTGCTCTTCTTGATGATGCTACGGATTACATGAGTCCGGCTGGTGCACTTCGGTATCTCACGGCTGACTCGTCCGGACATTTCCTATGTTGTTCAACAGATTTGCCTCCATATGCATGCTCCACGGAAGCCTCATCTTGCTCTTGTGAAGCGTGTTCTCCGGTATGTTCGCGGCACTCTGGATTTTGGATTGCATCTCCGTGCCTCCTCCTCGACTACGCTCACAGCTTATTTTGATGTTGACTGGGCTGGCTACCCTGATACTCGTCGCTCCACGTCGGGACACTGCGTCTACTATGGTGATAGTTTGATCTCCTGGTCATCTAAGCGCTAAACCACCGTGTCCTCGATCCAATGCCGAAGCTGAGTATCGTGATATTGTTGGCTTCACCAATTACTACAGGAACTTCATCGACCCCTTCGCTCTGCTACACTTGTCTCATCGCGACAATGCTTCTGCTATATACATGTCATCCAATCCGGTGTAGCAATGTAGAACCATGCATATTGAGATTGACATACACTTCGTCCGCGAGAAGGTTTCCATTGGTGAAGCTCGAGTTCTCCATGTTCCTTCTGCTCTTCAGTTTGCGGATGTCATGACAAAAGGACTACCGACTTAGCTCTTTTTTGATTTTCGGTCCGGTCTCTACGTCCGAGAACCTCCCGCTATGACTGCAGGGGGATGTTAGCATATGTATTAGGTGTATATACGTATTGTACCCTCTCATGTATTGTACTATGACTCTTGGCCTTGTGCCCATATATATAAACCGGAACCCCCTCGTTATCACGTGTGAGAGGCTTCCCCCAAACCCTAGCTCTAGTTCTACAGAAACAATATTAAACCAATATAACTCAATTGTCTTGATGAAATATATTAATGCATAAGTGAAACATATGTGAAGTGCAGACCCACTACGTAGTACTAACTACCAAACCCTAACCCATCTTTAGGGCATCCATTTTTGGGGCTTCATCATTTTTCTGGACTCATTTTCCTTGGAAGTCTGACCCACTAGATTTGAATATTTGCTCTACCATGAAAGCACACCATAGAATTTTCATTGACATTCAAAAATTGGTTTCAAGCTTCCCGAACTAATTTGGTCTAAATCTAATAAGCTATAACTTAGTCTAGTCACTTTTCTATGCTACTTCGCCATGTGCTATTTTCGTTCATCCCGACCGATCTATCTCGGAAAACTAGTGAAACCGATAAGAAACTTGAGTGGAACAATATTAAAACCAGTATAACTTTGAAACCTCAATGTTACTCTAAGGAAACATGAAACCTTTGGGAAACCTCGATGCGATATATTGAAAACTTGAGTGAAGCATTAATAAACATGAAAGAAAACTCTAATTTATTTTTCATTTTTCATTTCACGTACTGAACTCAAGTTTTCAGTTGGTCAAAATAGTTCTAGAATATTTAATTTTTCATTTTACGAAAATATGATGAATCTTCTATGAACCCACTTACTAATTTTTGAATAAAAAATTGTACAATTCCAAAGATAAAGTTATAAAAAGTCTCTAGTACCAATCTGTATCACAAGTTTTTGAAATATATTGAAAATGGAGTGAAACTAATAAGAAACTTGAGCGAAACAATAGTTAAACTAACTTTGAAACCTGAGTGAAACTCCGAGGAAATATGAATCCTTTGGGGAACATCGATGAGACATATCAGAAAATTGAGGGATAGATAACTCTAATTTCGTAACCACACAACTTTAACCGGTTCTCACGAAACAAAACTACCACACAACTCTTGGGGCATCCCTTCGATTGGAAAATTATGGTATTTCTAGTATACTTCCTCGAGAAACATTGAATTACTAGTTTTAAATATGAGCTCTCTCATACACTCACTCGCTGATTTTATCCTAGCACCTCCGATAGAAACAAATTTTGAATGTTGATGATTTAGAAAATGTTTTCTCCTTTGATCAAATGATTAGTATTTTCACAAGAGCTTCAGTAATGGTTTACTCACGTTTCAATATGTCTCAACAAGGTTTCCGATGGGTTCCATTTAAACCTAGACCTTGCTTGAAGTTTCAAAGAATTAATAATCGCTCGTCTCGCATATGTTTCACCAATTTTTTTATTTGTTTCACTTAAAAACACATTGTAAATCAGAAAGGATAATAAGAGTACCCACATCTCGTCTTGCACTCGAACCTGGGTTAAAAACCAAGATGGATAATGCAAAAAAAAATCATACACATTTAGAAGTTTGTGTGCCCCCCTACAGGACATTCATTTTTATCATAGGTTAATACATAATTCATACAAGTAACATCCACCAATATTTTTTATAAATTATTTCTTCCAAGGTATGTTCAACAATATTTTCCAGAGAAAATTTCATCTAGGAATAAATCGGTTTCATACCCAGATCCATACTTTGTGAAAAGCAAACAGAGATCAAGCAGTTACATAGCAGTTTCATACCTAGATTATACACATATCTAGCGAGATTACGCGTGAAGGTCTTTTGTATGATTTTTCTCGGAGTTCTTTGTATACAAATTCATATAAGAATTTTGGATATAGATTCATACAAGAACCAAGGATTCATACAAGAATTCCTACAAGATTTACAGCAAAGTATTTTTTTAAACATGTATTATTTCATTTAAGATTTACAGCAGATCCATACAAGATCCATCAGTAATATTTCGTAAGCATTTAAAGATCCATACCCAATTCAGATAGGACCGAAATATTCGTCAATGATTCACAACTGGAATATTCAAAATCGTAATTTGTACATAGAAAAATCATCATGGATTAATAGAAGGATTGGTAAATAAAGAGATCTTTTCATAGTTTCATGAAAACAACTATGAATGAATCAAAACAAGTCGTATGAATTTGACAGAATAATCACAATGGAAGAAATTTGATAGAATAGTTACACAGGAGAATTGAGAAAATATCCATACACAAGATTCTCCACTCGGATCTTGAAAGAAACATGAGTGGCAGTGTTTCCGGATTCACTCCTTTTCTTCCTATGGTACATTGTCATTCTTAAATAAAAGCTCTTTGCTATAAAAAAAAAAGCTCTTTCAGTTAAGCCACGAGTACCAATACATGATATTCACAACCAAGGAGTGTTTACATACAATGCTCTAGAGAATAAAAACAACAAATAGAAAAATGTTGATGGAGCAAACCATCTAGAACAAGGAGAATAATATGATAGTAATGAAGCACGTCTATTTTGAAGCATCAGTTTCATGCTAGCTTACATAATTCATACAAGCCCAAACATAGAATTTGGAAATGCAAAATAGGAGACTTCCTGCTTGGTCTGTAGCAAAATTTTACTTCAAAAAAAGAGTACCGAATTGCTTGGATTGCATCTACATATTTCACCATGAAAAATTGCAAATTTTGATTTGTATCGGAACCTAAGTGAGATGATGACGTGAGGCACTTCTTTTCATTCGGTGGTGAGTGCTACCGTCGCTGCCGAGAAAGGCCGCTTGGGGCGAGCTGCACCAAACGCCCTTGCTGCCTACCTCCTGGTGATTATACCCCGTTGCTGATGGGCGCCGCTGGTTAACTATCGTTGCCGCTTCTCTCGGCCTCTTGGTGGTCCTCCAGATAAATCAGGATGGCGGCTCATGTCGGCAGTGAGGCGGCGCCCCAGATCCGCTCTGGTCGTCGTTCCGCTGCTCAACGCGGCCACGGAGGGCTGAGCGACGCCTCCCTGGTATGTGCTCCACGCCGTTTTCGATCTGTTTCACAAAAACATATCAGTTTCATACTTTTTCCAATCTGTAAAGAAGAAATAGCATATTTCACATAACACATGAAAGAAAAAAATATCTAGAAAATATGTTACTTCACCTATTTTCTGCCAAGAATCATACATAACTCATATGCTTTTTAGATTATCAAATCCGCTATTTTCCTTTCTAGATTGAATGCAAAACCATACAAGATCCATAGAAAATTTCAAGATCGGTTCATAAAAGTTGCACATATTTCCTATCTAGATTTTCAGTATACAAGAATTTCTGTTGACAATCATGTATTTTGTGATTTCAAATCTGAGGGATGGAGAAGGAACCGACCGGGTCCCAAGGAAAATACATGAACCATATATGGAAGTTCTGCATCAAATGGAAGCAACAAAGCAGATCTAAAGAAACCGTGAAAGAGGAAACAATCCATGTATTTGGATCGTTGGCCATGACCCAGCTATGGAAAGGCAACTTGCACAGCAACTTGCCTCGTTTTCCTCTCTCAGCCACTCACGCAGGGGAGGGCCGGCTATCCGGGGGCGGCTGAGGAGTACCGGAGCTGCTCCTCTCCAGCACGTTGTGGCGACCGAGAACGACCGAAGCATCCTCGAAGTGCCATGCCTCAAGTGTCCGTCGACCTTAGACTGCGGTGTAGAGGGGGACCGCCCGCCTTCAGCAGCTTGTTGTGGTCGAGGAGGACGGGATCTCGTCGGCCTCCAGCTCCGCACCTCACGCCTCGCCGCCACCACGTGCCTCGGCTTGTCAATGGAGAAGATGGAGGCGGTGGGATGGGATGAGAAATGCTGGGAGTAGCGGGTTAGGTTTTCCTATTCCAGAGCTGGACTGGGGCTTAATTCAACGTTTATGTGGGTTCTATATGCAAAAGGTTCGAACCTTTGACCGGTGGACTTTTACACGAATCTCCAACAAATATGCGGTACAGATAGTGCCGAGTACCAAAGGAGGCCAGGAAAATCCGGCAATTTTCACGGAAATAACCCTTTGGACAAAAGAATACACAAAATGACCTTCTGGTGAAACTACTTCACTCCACTAACCCTTTTATGTGGCGCCTATGCGAGCGACGTCACACTTCACTGTGTGGCGTCCATGCAAACGTTGCCACACATCTTACATGCGTGGCCTGCAGCTGCCAGCGTGGAAGGCATATGTGGCACCTATGACAAAAACGCCACACAACCCTTTATATATAGTGTTTGTCTAAAGTTAACATAACACTATGGTAGCTCAGTTGGGTGAAGCATTTGCTGCTAAATACAAGGTCTTGGTTCAAATCCTCACACTTGCTAATTTTATTTTTATTTTAAATAATTGTGCTACATGTTGTAGTATGATTCAAAACATGAAACCCATCCTTGTATTGCTTTTTTACACTTTTTATCATATTTTTTCCATCGAACTAAAAATGTCTATGTACTGAAAATTGTTCTGAATATGAATCCAATGTAATGCTTCGATCATATAATCCAGCATGTCTATGTACCGAAATCATGGAAAAAAATAGCGCGCTATTTCAACGCTAATAGCACGCTATAGCATATCTAGAGAGCCGACGCTACTCTATTTCGGCGCTATAGCGCGCTATTCGCGTTAATAGCACGCTATAACATGCTAATAGAGTATTTTTAGACCCACGCTATTTTGTTATAGCGCGGTATATTTTCCTTGACCGAAATCCGCAGGTATCGATTCTGAGACGCCCGACACAACGTGCACGACGAATCACACACGTGATGCCAGAGGAATTACCATGAGCGGTTACATTACAATATGTTTACAATAGAGCCTACAAAAAACATATATTACAACGACTCCAACGAGTCAAGATACAAATATACAATACAAAGATCCAAATCATATAGAAGATCAAATACGTCCGAGTACGGACAAGATACAAATTAGACTAAGAGTCCTGAAGATAAACGACGACGTCCATAACGCTGCCTAGGCCATGCCGGAAGGGTAACCTTGCTAACGTCATCTTCATCGAACATGTCTTCATACCTGCCCGGTTATGTCCCAAAGCATCAATAAGTACAGATTCGTACTTAACAAGACTTCAACACACATAAGCATTCGTCAACCAGTCGTTCTTTGTACTTGAGGCACGCATGAGACTTAGAGGACGTCATATGCAATATAGTGGGGTTAAGTGGCAGCGCGCAAGTACTAAAAACCTATAGAGACACTCACAAGTTACATGTGCTAGAAATAGATGAGAGAGCGCACTAACAATTCTATACTCTGCAAACATAACCTAGCTGATGTGTCCCCCCCCCCTCGCAAAGGAAGTACTTGCAAAAGCACTCACACGGTTGACAAGTTTTATTAAGTATCAGTTGTAGTAATGCTAAATTACTACGCAAGTTATTAACAAATTATTAACAACAATATAAAGGTGTAAGTTGTTCTCTGATCGAGTTAAACAACTCCAAGTCGTCCATAACCGCGGATACGGTTTGAGCCAGTATGTGCTTAGTACATGTATCAGATAACAGCATGTAGCAGAAATAAGCACAAGATAAGATATGATACATGTACTAAGCACATACTGGCTCGCTGCAGGTCCTTCTCTTGCGTGCACTAGTCCCTAATGTAACCATACGCATGCTCGAACCCGCTTAATTAAGACGGAGTCTCACAACAAGACTGTTTCAAGTTCAACAAGAAAGTCTAAGGGGGCACCCGACTAAGTTACCCGTATCGAAGTTCGGCCGCACTCCGAAGCGAACTCAGGGTTGCGTAGGCATCTAGGCGGGCACTAACGGCTAGGCACTAGATAAGTCGTCTAGCAAAGATGCAGTACAATACAAAATATAAACACCCAATGGCAACATGAAGTAAACACCCGACGGCAACAATATATAAACATGCATGCACCAAATAAAACCAAGGTTGTGGTCCCCTTTTCAACGGACTTGAGAAAAAGTAATGGGTGAGGGGGATTGCAGTGAATCCCCACGCACGGGTAGAGCGCTTAATCTCGGAACAGACAACAAGAACTCCGGTCCTAGAGGACATTAGCGAGACAAAGATCCGATGCTTTCACAAAGGGGAACATAGATGCAACTGCTTATAATTTTAGTTGTTAATATTAAGGTAAAGCATGATTATCTCCAACAATTGATGTAGCATGTGATAACCTCCCAACAAACCCAACAAATACAGAAATAACAGCAGATCCCTAATCATGCGCTACGACTCGCAAGGCTCAAACAACAAACAACAACGATAGGTAGCGAATATGTAACACGACTCATATGGATAATAGTGGAATAGAATACGTGACTTGAAAAAAAACGCAACATAAGGATAGAAAGAGAGAAACGAGAATGAAACTGTAAAATAGGTAAAGGAGGTGGGCTCGCCTGTGAAAAGTTATTGAAGAACTTGTCGTATCTCACAACACCACTTCGTGATCCTATCTGAGAAGAAGTAAATGATGGAACAAACAACGGATGCAAGACTTACTAATACGGAAGAAGAATCGGCATGATCAAGATATGATAGGCATGACATGGCAATGCACCTTATCCAATTTAAGCGGGATCGGAGTCCCGGACAAATAAATAAGGGTTGGAGTTGCATTTTCTACCAGCAGAGTTAAATGTTGATTAGTATGACATAACATGGCAGGGGTGCTCTACTTCAATATTAAACGGAGCGGGAAAGCCTTAGTCCGTGTCCAAATTACTCCACATATATGTTAGGTGAACATGCATAACTACCACAACGCGACATGATGGGAGATGGAAACAGATTATGGCATATTCATGTTCCTCATATATTTCTAATGCATTTTGATATAAAACTTGTTGGATTTGGAGTTGTAGAATTTTAGTTATGAATTTGTACAAGTTTGCAAATTTTAATTAATACAAATTAAAATTTGTCAAATTTTAATTGTTCAAAAGTTGAAACAAATTTTATAAACATGTAGATTAGGTTTTTCTGATATTCCAAGATATAACATTTGTAAGAATTGAAGTTTGAAAAATTGGATCTTAAATCAAAACAGATACATGCTGAGAGAAAAAAAAAGATAAGGATGAGAATTTTGATTCCTGGAATTTTTGCACCGGATCTGAATTTCTACCTTAGTGGATTGGAACTAGATTGGACGCGGTACAACTGAGTTACGCGTTCGGATTTTTTTATGCAACAAGCTTCAGGAAACAAATACTCCTCCAGGTTAACTGAACTTTATCGTGTTGTCTCAAGACTGAAGAACAACGACAGATGGTTTTAACTGAACTCGTAAACAGACAAACACAAACGGCGCAGAACTCGAACTTGCTCTGCTGGTGGGATGCCAAGGGAAAGAACCACTGGCTATGGTTTCATATTTGGATACAATAGAGTGCGTTGCTTATACAAACAAACAGAAAGGGATATTTCAGGTAGCCACCATAAGCAAGCAGGCTGCTCAAACGATCGATCCATGCCGTAGCTAGCTAGCTTAAGCAAGCAGGCTAGCAGGTGAATCAATTCATGAGTTACTAGCTAGGTTGGACGGATACACGCGCGCGTCCTTGCAAGCTCGGCGGACGGGAACGATGACAGAGACCACGAACCGGCGGCGAGAAAAACATGCACATGATGTGCAAGAGGGGATGCAACGACACGGAGAAGTCGTGCGCACGTAGGCGCATCAACAGAAGCAACAAAGCAGCGTCAGCTCATGGCCGTGCTCATCACTGACGGTGTCCACGGCAGCGTGCTTGGACGCGATCGGAAACGCGGTAAATACAGGGTGCGGACCTTATGGCGCCCGGACCTTATCCCGGCCGCCCGATACGGATGGAGATTCGTGCTTTGCCATTTTGCAAAATGAATCCTGTACCTTTTTCTAATCGTGACGCGGTCTGACGAGGTCTTCGTATAAAATCCCCCCGGTCCCTGTAGAAACCCTAACCTAACCCAAATACTCCCAGATCGAGCTGCCCGCAGCCCCTCCACTCTCCCTCTCGGCCGCCTCCCCTCTCCCTCCTGGACAGCAGCGCCCTCCCGGTCGGCCTCAACCACACCCGTCGCCGATGTCCGCCGCCTCGTCGCCCATGTCCCTCCTCCGGTGAGGGCGTCCTCCACCACGCCCGTCTCCAAGCTGGAGATCTCCGCCGCCACCCGTCGCACCGCGGATCTCCGGCGTGGGAGACGCCACCTCATCGCCCTCCCCGGTTTTCCCGCGGCGCTGCATCGTCGAAGCCGTCGCTCGCACACCGCCTGGTCCCTGCGGCTTTCTCAAGCGTTGGAGACACGGCCGGCGAGATCTAGACCGCCGCAAGCCGGCAGGGCCGAGCCGGCTTGAGATCTATTTTTGTTTCTTTTCTTCCCTTTTTTCTTTTTTAGGATCTTTTGTTATTTCTTGATTTGGATTTAGTCTGTTATTTGTGGATCCCTTTTGTACTGTGAATGGATCCCTTTTGTTTCGTGTATGAAATCCTGCACGGATTTGATGGATCTTTACCAGAAAACGCTAAGATCTTCGTCTACTGTGACTGGATCCCTTTTGTTCCATGTATGTATCGTGCACTGATTTCTTGGATATTTACCAGGAAACATGAAGATCTTTTTCTACTATGTAGATACACATCTTCAAATTCTGAAGAACTTTTGAATGACAATAATAGATCCATATTAAAACTTGTTAAGAACTTTTGTAAAAACAACAGCAAATCTGAAGAACTTTAGAGTGACACAAATGGATCCACACAGAGGTTGTGTGGAACTTTATCACAGCAGCAAGGATTTGTAACAGCAAATTTGACAAAATGTAGGACCTTTTGCAAAAAAGAATCACCAATCTTGATGCAGTGGATGGTTGGAGATATGGTCCTGGCGCCATAAGGTCCTGGCGAAATGCGCGTCCTCGGAAACGAACCTAGCGAGAAACAAAGAAGCAGGGAAAGGGATGGATTGAGGCGGCTGCTCACCGAGAGGTTGCTGCTTTGGTCGTACGGGTCGAAGGAGACGGTGCTAGCACGGCGCAGCGAGGCCCATGGCGACGGCAAGGACAGCGAACTCCGGCGTACCTCGGACAGAAAAGGGCGACGGTTCCGTCAGAATTAAGCTATGCCAAACAGCGAGCAAACATGACAGAGAAGAGAGGGAAAAAGAGGCGCCATCTCACCAAGAAAATGATGAACGCCTCGGCGGGGGCGGACGAGGTCGGAGGCAGTCGGAAATCTCGCCGGTGCGTGGTGGCCGGAGAGGATATGGACGTCGATTTCGTGGCCGATTGGATGCGTTCGTCTGTCGACGAGCTTCAGCGTCTCATGGAGAAGCTGGAGGTGGTCTCGGGTTGGCGGGTGGTGGCCGGAAGCGACGGCGAACTGGGGGCCGGTGCTTGACTGAATTTCGATTGGCTCTCTGCTATGCGTGCAAGAGGGAAGAACGGGGGGCCTCTGGTGGCGGCGGGGTTTGATGGAACTTTGGAGGGATTAAAAGGGGAGGAGGGAGCTCGGTGGTGCGCTGTGACGTCGGCCGCGTGGAGGAAGAAGCACGTCTTGGTGCATGACGAAGTGGACAGAGACGAGCGTCTCCTTGCTCGATGAAGATATTATTGGGCTTTGGTCCTTGCTAGTCTGCTGTGGAGGAGAAGCCCGAATGGGCTAGAACCTAGAAGAGGCATAGGCCTTTGCAAATTTTCTGAAAATCTTGCTTGATTTTGCAGAGAGAAAAAATAGAGATGTAGAAAAGAAGAGGAAGAGGACAAAACGCTTTTGTAAACAATTTCAAAATATTGAAATTTAATATGGAGAAAAATTTACAAGGCTTCAGTTTATAGGGTTTTATCAAATGAAAAGATATTGAGGAGTGTTTTCATATAGAACCATATGAGAGGAAAAAAAATTTAATTTTATTTAAATAATTAGTACAAATACCCGTGCATTGCAACGGGTACTCAAATTTCATTTCTTAATGCACATATGCAATTCACAACTCGCTATGAAAATTCAAAATAAATCAGGAATATCGTCATGTACTACATCATGATAATATTGAATACAATAATCCCAAGCGCCTCTCAAAAGTAAGAAGACAACATCCTTTATTTAAGAAGATTCGGAGAAATTGTGTTTACAACCAGAAGAGCAAAACAAATGAATTAAAGCTCATTTTCTCCAATCCTTGAAATCCTAGCATTGCTTTGCTACATGTCCTGATACATCAAAATTGCTCCCGCTGTATATTACATGTCCCATACATCAAATTCGCTTGAAGAAAAAAGGTTTGAAAAACTCTTTTCTTGTCCATATTTTAAATCCTTTTTCTTAGCAATATGAACTGGTGTTGCTTCTAAAATATCAAGGAAAATAAATTATTAAAGCTAACTTATATTGCTTGTTAAGTCGAATAGCTTAAACGCTATTTGGTTGATCCAGACCAAAAGCCTCACGAGAGGCAAGCTGTAAAACATAGAAATAATATGATTATTCATCACTGATGTATGCTTCTTACCTGCTAGGCACAAAATGTAAAGAAAAAAGGAAGAATCATCAATTTAGTAATACCAAGGCTTCTTAATAATAAATGTCTACATAGCCTACTGGTAAAAATAAATATATTTAAAATTGAGGCCTTTCACCAAGAATATCTTGAGTGGATAGGTGTTAATTTGGCTTCATTCAGTACATAAATTTATTGGTTTATCAAGTGAATGTATAGCACACTACTGAAGTATGAACAGAAAGATAGAAGATCAAACCAGAAGTCCGGCTTTTTGTGAAACACTGTATTTAATAAGAAAGTGAACCTTGAAACATGACATATGCATTGTCACCAAGGGAAATATTTGGGCACCACTGAAAATGAAAAGGATAAGAGTCGCTCTCTGTGATATTATAGAGTGGAGATACCAAAAGTGGAGAGATGCACTAAAAATCCACTGATCATGAACAGAGGATTTTCAACCAAAATCATCGTCTTCAAACAACCAAACAAAAATATGTACACGGTATGTTCATGTTTTACGTTTTCTCCAAACACACTAATCAAGCCATTGATGAAGATTAATAGAATTTAACTAATCCATTATTATGCACCTACCCATTGAGTAACAGTAAAACATAACCAGCAGGACCTCACCACAGCGTTTTGACATTTCAGGCCGTCCGATCACACTGCTGGACGTTCCAGATCAGTTGATCATTCCCACGCCCGTCCCTCACATTGTCAGGCCGTCAAACCGTTTAATGCACATGGGCTGGTAGGCTCAACATCTCCGGGCCGCTACTCCGGAGATCGACCTGGGTGGCCTGGCTTTAATTGGGCCGAGACGTCGTGTTCGTGGGCCTATCCGCCAGCCGAATCGCCACTCCCTGCTCATCCGCTTGTTCTTCGAAATACCTGCCTCCCCTACCGTCGACGATGGCCGCTCGCTCGGGCAAACCCTATACACCGACCAGGTCGGCGCGTACCGCGCGCCGCACACCCCGTGCGCGGTACGGGCCGGCTCAGTTAGGTGCGGGCTGCCTCCTTTTTCGATTTTTCTTTTCTTTTCTTTTCTTATTTTATGTTTCTTATTTTTCCTGTTTTCTTTTCTGTTTTCGTTTTTCTTTCATTTTTTCCGTTTCCTTTTTTTCTTTTATTTTTTAGATTCGAAAAATAGAAATATTTTAAAAAATTAAATCAAAAAAATGTTCAAATATAAAAAACCGTTCAAAATCTGAAAACCGTTCAAATTTAAAAATCGTTCAAACATGAAAATTGTTCAAACATGAAAAGTGTTCAAATTTAAAAACCGTTCAAATTTAAAAATCGTTCAAACTTGAAAATTGTTCAAACATGAAAAAAGTTCAAATTTAAAAACCGTTCAAATTTAAAAACCGTTCAAACGTGAAAAATGTTCAAATTTTGAAAAATATAATTTTTTGAAAAATATTCAAAATATAAAATCGTTCAAATTTTAAAACTGTTGAATTTAAAAATGTTCATATTTTGAAAAAATCTTGAAAAATAATTTCATAAAAAATGTTAGATTTTGAAAAAGAAAAATATTAATAACAGAAAAAAAACAGAAGAAAGAGAAAAAGAAAAAAAGAAAAAAAAACGTACCTGAGCTAATGGATCGCGGCCCAAACTACCCGACCTGGTCGCTGGGGTGTGCGGCACCCCGCCCGCGCCGACCAGGTCGGCGTATAGCAGTTCCCCTCGCTCGTGCCCCTTGCTCCAGTCTAACCTTCCCAATTCCACAAGAAGAAGAGGAGGAGGTGGAGAATAGGCGTACATGAGCTCTGGATCGCGGGGGAACGGCCGTGGTGAGGCGAGTGCGCGACCTGTGCTGCATGATGAGCGCAGACTCTCCAGCTGCTCTCTCTTCCCACAAGACTGGATCCTATGTTCGGTGGGTTAGGCGCCCGCCACGACGATAGCTCTTGGCGGCCGCGCCTTCCTCCAGCGTAAGGGATTGGTTAGAAATTGTTAGACGGTGCGTCTCAAGGCCTCGCTTGTCTCTCCAGTCTCCACTGGGTCATGGTGACCACCGGGATAGGGCTAGCAACATAGATTTGACTAGCAAAAGTGCCCGTGCGTTGCATCGGGTAAAAAAAAAATTCAAACACTACAAGGTATCAACTGTGATGACAATTCTCCTACCTTGTACTATCATCGATGAAAGTGGTCACTTGTTCTCCAATTCACGATAAAACATGGTTAAAAAACAATGCATTACAACAGAATAACCTTGCCTCTACACAAATTTTGGCTGAAAGTAGGTTAACCCACCTAATTGAATTCCAGTGTGTGGCCACACATTTTTTAATTCTTTTATTTTAACCCCTGAAATAGCTATATAGGAAGTCCCACGTCAGGGGATGTTTTCTTTTTTCCTTGAATCATTGTCTTTTGTCAACTTGCGATCTGCGAAATTAAAAATATTGCGCTACTCTAATATTATACACTACATTTATAAAAAAAATTACCAAGTAGAATAGCTGTTAGGCCTATTAGGGTTACAACCTTGCAGGTTTGAAAATTTGATGAATCTCAAATCTAAAGGTATGATTGCTGCACCCCCATGGGGCTCAACGAGGCTATCCACGGCAGCCACCCGGCACGCACGGGCTGGGCAGTGGCCTAGCTCGGTCTGCCACGTGGCGTTATATGGTTGGCTCAAACGAGGGGAAAAGGAGGCAAACCCTACCCAGTTCCCGCAGCTGCCGGCCTCTTCTCCAATCCCACCCCACGTCTCCTCCTATTCCCTCGCGCCGCCAGTGCTCCAACCCGCGCCTCCGCCATCCATCACGCCGCCACGCCCGCTGCCGCCACATCAGGTGCTCCCCGCTGCCGCCTCGGAGAGCAAGCGGCGTTGGAGGAGGAGGAGGCCGCCGGCGCCTGGAGCTCCGCCCTCCACCCTCGACGGCGAGGTTGGACATGACACATCTGAGGTGGTGCGGCTCGGGAAGACGTGCGAGGGCACCGGAAGCGCCTCGAGCTCCACCTCGACTTACCGCCTCGTGCCCCTGAGCTCCGCCTCGAGCTCCACCTCAACCTTGCGCCCCTGAGATCCGCCTCGAGCTCCACCTCGACCTTGCGTCGTCGTCCTGCCGGAAGCACAGCTGCTTCCGTCGCTGGTGGTGTGAGCTCAGAGAAAGAGCATGAGGCATCGAGCTTTGCCTCTTCCGTCCCCAGCTGTGGAGGCCCAAGATCCACAACCTCCAGCCCTGGGCGTCCTCTTCCCTTACATGGTCACAGGTCGATGAGGACGATGAGAGGCAGCAGAACGGCTTGCTCTCCTACGCCTCCTCATTTAGGTCTCTCTCCCCGACCCTCCTCTCTGTCTATCTGGATCTCCTTCATCAGCTAGCTCGGGAATAAGCAATATAATGATATTTATATATTTTGGTATTTCCTCTGTAGAGATGGATGGATTTGGGTATTTCCCCTGTAGAGATAGACGAGGGTGCCGAGGCGAGATGGTTCCATGTGGACTGTAAGATCATCCTCCTTTTGTTCATGGCAGCCTGCGAGCTTTCTCCATCTCTGTTCTGTAGCACATATTTGTTGGATGCTACTAACAAATCGATGATTGATCGTTCTGGCTAGATGTGCTTCTAAAAAGAGATACTGAGGACCAGTTTTTTTATGTAGTTCTTTCACTACAGCTGATGTCTGGATTGGTATTCTTGCAATCTTACCTGAAGGGAAGGGACTACATGTACATGGGAGAATCTCAGAATTATTTGCTATGGTAATAATTGTTATATTGAGATATCGGAAATGATATTTTAGCTTACACACCATAGTGATTAAAGTATAACTTTGCCTAGCTGTTTTTGTTTCTAGTGCACTAAAAATAGTACAGTCATGTATACCAATTTAGACTATTCATCTATATTGAAAGTTATGATTTTATATTTCAGAGATTAAATGAGATTGAGTATGGAGAAAGAGTTCATGTTGATCCCTAGAGCTATGAAGTGTTCTCTTCCATTTCCTGGTCAGATTGTTGGATATCAAGTAATATAGCTACTGTATTTCTTTGCTTTGGTAAAATTCAGCTAGGATATCTCTGAAATAGTTCAACTAGGAACATATCTTATATGCTATTTTTTCTTATGTTTGGATATCTCTGAAGTCGCATGTTGTCCCTCATCACCATGCCAAGGATAGGTGGGTGGCTATGGGTTTGTTCCTCTCCTCTGTTGAGTGCGCCTGCCTGTCTCAATCATGTTAATGTGATGTCAATACGTTCAGGGGACTCATCATGTTTGGTTGTGGGGACTCATCATGGTATCTTGAGGGAAAAGGTTTAGAAATCCATTAAAACTGAATCTTAGGTGAGTTCTCAGTTTCAAGGTTCATAGCTATTATTTGGAGTTATCTGTTAATTCCTCATATTATCATGTTTATCTGTCCTGGTTTTCAAGGCTTCCTTTCTGATCTATATTAGCGACATGGGAAAGAAATAACTAATTCACACTCTTCTACTATTGCAGATTCGCTTTAAAACTATTTTAATGTTAGCAAGAATTAACTAATTCATTTTTATTCTACCATTGCAGGTTTGCTTCAAAGACTATTATCACCAGATCAACAATTGGCAGATTTTTTTAACCTCCCCTTGCAAGATTTTCAATATGGTTCTACTGTTTCCACATGAAGCTTATTACTTAATGAAATATACCGTTTATTATGTACAAAGATTGATTGACATCAACTCTCTGATGTACGGGTATGCACAACAGCTTACAAGCTTTATAGGTATGCACAACAACCTTCAGATCAAACATCTCAACTACTGTCAAAATTGGCATGCCTCCTATTATGTTTTTGAACTGGCTGATCTGAAAGTAACGACTAATCCAAGCATGACCTGAGGATAGTCTCTCTTAGGACGCATCCAAGCCGTCTTGCGGTACAACTAAGGTATTTACATTGTTGGATGCAAGCTCGATCAAACGACCAGAAAGCGACTCTAACAAGTATTTCAGGAATTACGTTAGAATTTAACATATTTAGAGCTCAAACAACAATTATGCTTAATTTCTTTCCACCTAAATGAACAAGCAGGGCATTTTCTACCAACTTAATAAGAGCTCAGAGATGAATAATAGATTTTGTCTGAAATGTTATTTCTGTGCTATAGTTGTTTGAGAAGTAATTCTTTCCTGGTTTTCTATGCATTAGAAAATCAAGAAGTTAATTCAAGAATCCCTATTTCAAAGAGCCTTGTTTCAGGAGTTGCCTCCTCTGGTTGGGTCTGAAGAGATTGGTTCAGCTACCGTTGATCCAGATCAGCCACCTGCCCTGCCTAATGATAAAAGGTAGCTTCTATTCTTAGTGAGGACAGTCTGATGCATAGGCATGTGTCGTAAATATTTATGTCCTATCATGACTGAAGTTTTATGTAAAAAATTTTGTAGGCATATACCGTTGTCATATTCAAGCGCACCTTTTCTTTCGTTCTACTAATATAAAGAAAATTTCTACTGCTGACACTAGAAGCATGTAATGCTGGATTAAAGATAACTCATGTTTAATACTCGTCGGATTTTTATCTCGTTTTTCTAGGTTATAATCAGAATGTTCATGCATCAATAAGCATTTTGTATCATGAAGCACTCCAAGAGGTCTCTGTTTTCTTTATGGATGTTGTTCTTTGCTAAATTTAGCATATATATATATGCTTTGAAATGTGGATGTGATTGGATTTCTACCTACAAGATTCTAAAAAATAAAATGATATATAAACAATATTGCATAGGACATATTATGCAATGAGACACGCATAGGTATAGCAGGCTGATATGTAAATTATGTTGCATAGGAAGATGGAGACAGTATGTAAGCTATTTCCTCACTAATTTGTTGCTATTTCTTTCTTAAACATCGAACTGATTTTTAAATAAACCGATTCAGCAAAAAACATAGTTTTGTATCTTATCATTTGAAGAATTATTTTATCATATAATGGACAGGTTGGATGTAGGTCAGGGCCACCCTTCCATTTTCCTGTTAATGTTCATTAGTTTTATCATATAATGGCCAGGTTGGATGTAGGTCAGGGCCTATTAACTAAGGGAGAAAATCTTACCATTTCCCATAATTGGACTTTTTATTTCATATCTTCCTTTCAATGTGACCTATATAACTCGACCACATAAAATAAATTCGTATGTAAAGTCAGTTCGTAGGCAATTAACCATGTAGTTATTATATATGTCATACATGTATTAGCTTCTGTGTTAGATGATCTTTCTTTAACTGCATATGAAATTATTAAGCTGAAAAAATGAGATTACTTTAACTTCAATTTGTGCTATGGTTGTTTTTTATTCAGATTATAAACATTGGCAACATTTCTATTGGGAATCCCTTGCTCTTTTAGTGGATGTGCAATCCATTGCAGTGGTATTTAGTGACATTTCAAGGCATGGTTTTCATATCAATATGAGGGTCGTCTAAATGAATTTATCGGGCGGGTTCTCTCCCTTCGACGAGCTCTCACCGTTGTTGTGCTTGGTCTCTCCTCCATCCTGTGCTGGCGCTCTACCCATCGCTGCTGCTATAGATATGGAGATAAATAATGACACACCGAGGTACGACTTTGTCGATTTACTGGCTACAATCCCTCATTATTCTCCTATTCTGGATGGAAAAGCTGGATTTATTTCTCATGAGTTTGTAGGGAAGAGCGGTAGCTAATTTGCAGTAGTCTTTGGAGATTGTATATTATCACAATCCCATTCTTTGTTCTCTGTACTATAAATCTGCATCTTCCTGTAATTGTGTTAGCAAGATCATCTACTGCCGGTCATTCGCCCTGTGTCACCATCGGTGACAGGACCCTCGATTGCCACGTCGCCATCCTCTTATACAATTTGTTTCTTTTTTAAATATGCTATGTGATTTTTTAATTCTTCTGGATAGTCATTGAATACATGCCACCGTATTAGTGACATAGTTTTCGGGTAATTCTGATTCTCTGTGGATAATGAATGCTATTAGTTTAGTTCTTTCCAGATGTTGGGGTGTGGCCTCGAATGCTTGGTTTTCAATGGCTGAAAGTTCTTAGGCCTGCAGCGACAACAACATTAGTGCACATGGTTTTAGTGATGCCCAAATTACACAAATAAAGTATGTTCCTCTCATCCTCAAGTTAATCATTTTAATCTTCTTCCTTATTTCTATTCTGCAGGCATGAAACACACACTGATTTGACACCTTCAGTTATTTTAGATCGGGATTGTTTTTAGTGATGACCAAATTCCACAAATAAAGTATGTTCCTATGATCCTCAAGTTTACCATTTTAACCTTCTTCCTTATTTATTTTCTGCGGGCACGAAACACACACTAATTTCTAGACACCTTCAACTATTCCAGATCTGGATTGTTTTTAGTGCTGCCCATATTCCACAAATGAAGTATGCTCCTCTGATCCTCAAGTTTATAATTTTAACCTTCTCCCTTATTTGTCGTGTGTCCCCTTATTTGGTAAAGTACACTGTTGTATGTTTGTCTACCGGTCCCGTATGTTATGAATATAATGTTGGCTTGTATTGTTGCATCGGTTGAATTTTACCATAGTGGGTTATGTTTCTCCATCAGAAGGATTATATATTTTCTCGGTACCTACTGTTTTAGTTGAGCCGGTGCAACAATTCCCTTGTGCGGCTCGCGTGGATGCTGTTTCTGCCCTTCCTTAATGTTCGCCATATGTGAATGTTTTTTTTTGCTTAATGTTGTTGTTGTTTTCTTACTTGTGTAGTTGGTTCTATCCTGTAGTGGCTTTCTCAGGAAAGAGACTTGTGAAATCATGATGCAGTGCTGCTCTCCACTTGTATGTGTTTCGTTCTAGCCTAGCGTGCCTTGGTCGGGAAAAAGACCGTTGTAAATTCATGGTTTGGTACCATTATCTACTTATTAACGTGCTTTCATGATTCATGGTGTACTGATCTTCTAATGTTGCTACTGTTTGGTGTATCTCCACTTTTGGCAGTATATATTCAGGAGTGTTAAGCTATGGTTCGTTACCAAATATATGCCCAATTTCAGTTCATCGACGTCCTCCAGTCCTTTGCTGGGACTTTTTACATATACTGTTGACTATTCAGTTTACATGTCTTGCTACTTGTCTTCTTTGTTTGGGAAACTTCATACCATAAATCTTACTTTCCGATATTCAAAGCATGGCAGCACAGAGCTGGCCTACTTGATATCCAACCCGTGGCTACTGAACTTAGTGAGCAGAAAAAACTAAGATGGTTGGCAAACTCAAAGCTGCATGGATATATCCATATGGGGAAGAGGGTACTGAAGATGATGAGTCCTCTGAGTTCCACGGCTCGAACCTGAAAAGTGTCTTTGACACATGAGTACAGTGCTCCCAGTTTTGAAAAAAAAATATTTCTGAGATTTCAAAAACCGGAAACTAAGTGCACACATACATATGAACATTCTGAAGCTATGGTAAAATTTAAGAGGAAAATATTTTGTATTTTGAGCTATAAAAAAGAAAAATTTCTAACAAAAATCTGAGTTCTCCATCGCTATACTGCACACAGCCACAATATTTTTCCTGTAGCTCACAGTACAACGAAGTTTCTACCATAACTACCCACAAGTAATCAGAAAATATGTACTCTATATATTCATGGAATAAATTTTACAATTTTGTGAAACACAGAAGTTCAATTTTCAAATGTTTCAAAAACCAGAAGTACTGGTGCTTGGGTGCACCAAATTTGGTCTTTCCCCGAAAGCACCAAATCTGGTCTTTCCACGAAAGTATTTAGCTGATGTTAAACTACGTATTCAAACCTATTGTATTATATTTTTCTACTTTCGCCATTTATGTGTAGTGATATATATTTTTTACTTTAGAGTGTGGACCAATTTTCGTAATGGTTACTGAAATCTGAATTTGTCTTGCCTTTACTATATGTTCTGTTGTGTCCAAACTTGATTTCTGCTATTTTGTGCTTTAATCTTCTGAAAATTGTTGATTTGTAATGTAAATTCACGCGCTTTGTCGCAGATCATCCTCTATATTAAATGCACCAGTTAATTCAATTTAACATTTGGTATTTTTGGTCTTGAGGCTTTAATTGAGCAGAAAGCTCTTGGTGATGGCTTTGGGGGAATATTCACCATCTTCATTCATCTAAACAGTCAAGCTCTTGTGCTCTCTAATTTTTTTCGATTAGTATCTGACATATCTTTACGATGGTCATATGCAGTAGTATACGTATTTAACATCTCTATTGTTTGTTGAGGTTCTTAGACCACTAAATATGTCACTTCTGCTCCGGTGCTCCTTCCTTGGAAAAATTCTGGGCGCATAAAACACAACAACGGTGGAAATATTTCCATACCTGTTTGTAACCGGGGGTACGATCGTAATTTAAGTGTAGGTCCACCGTCCGTATGGCCTGTGTTGTGTTGTACCTTGTTTTTGTACGTATCTACGGTCACGTGCGTATACCAGGTTTTGTTCAAAACAATGCATGCACAACGTGGGGTGGTACTTAGGCAGATGAGATCGTTAACTGGTCACATGATCTTTTTTTTTTCTTCTTCTTACGCGACGTATATATACCGTATCAATACAGACGGATATACGTAGCTAGATATGGATTCGGTGCATTTAACATAGAAAAAAAAACCAACTATGACCCTTATACTTTGTTTAGGGGGGAGCACGGGAGCAGGCCTCCTAAATATGTCAGCATCAAATGGGAAGTGGATCGATGGGCTCTGCATCAAGTGTTTACTTCCAAGCTTAATGTTTAGTGGACCTTGGTGGACACTGATGTAGTCTTCTATGTGGATTCTTAAATAGATTTATACATGAATGCTAAAGCTCCATGGTGAATCATGTGAATGCTAAAGCTCCATGGTGAATCATGGTTTTGTCTTTGATTACTGCTTCCAATCATGGTGTAGCTGAAGTAAGATGTTGATTGTGCATTAGCGCGAGTTGAGGAACCAAGTGAAAACTTTATTTATAAAACCAAGAATATTAAATGACATATATTTGTTACAAACAATCGTCCGTATCCATCGGGGGTGTAACAATCAAAGAGAGGTATTTGTTGTTTCTATTAAGTTCATACCTTCACGTGAATGTACATACCACCGAATGTAGCTGCTCCATCTGATTGTATATTATGCTATTTACCATGTCATTTATCATAGGGTGTTATTGTAATATATTTTCATGTTTTCATGACTGTCTAAGAGTTTTCTACTTTGTTCGTGATTTTATTTACTTTAATATAAAATGTTAATCGATGTGAATTTCACGGGGTCGTGCGCCAAGGCGCACATCTAAATCTAGTTATACATAAATTGGATTGGCTAAACAAGGCAAACTGCCGATTATCAAAACAACACGAAGAAAATATAGAGCCATTCAGCCGATGGCAAAGCTGGCATGGCATGAGTGTCTTTTCCGCCTCACAACTCTCTCACACTGTTGTTATCCAAACCAGTAGCTCATAATCCCCTATCTTTCTCTTCTCTATCCCAAAAATCTCCATGCCGCCGTGGTGTCCTCTGCTCCATTTGGATAGACATTGAATCCAGCTGCTAGCTAGCTGATTGCAAGCTTATGTACAATCCGGCTACCGCTTCTCAGCTCTGCACGCACGCATGTCTCGCCGCCTCGGTTGCGCGCAGCCGCGCACTCCGTGGATTCACTCATCCCGGCAGGTCGCCGCGACTCCTGGAAGCCCGCCTCCCTTCGCCCTGTCTCCTCAGACCACTTACCCTCTCTCCAGTCTTCTCGGCGCCGACTGCAGAGTAACGGTGCTCAATTAATTTGGTTTGCCTTGTGCTTGTAATCAGGACAAGAGTACAGGATGGTGCTGGCCAGGTGATATTTTTGGAGTTGCCGATTCCTTCGCTCAATCGGGCGGCCTAATTCGCCTAATCCAAAATTTTCGCCCAGCAAATCCAAATCCTCTTCAATGGTGTCCATCCGCTCAGCTGTATCCAGGGAAACTCAACCATCCCTGGGGAATCCATGGGGCGGTGCTCATGGCCGGAGCGTCGTTGGCGGCGAAAATCATGGGGCGCGGAGACAAGCGGCAGGAGCACCTACGGGGCCGACGGTAGGAGAGACGGGGGCCGTTGGAGGCAGCGATCTGGCGCCAGAACTCGACTGGTCTGCGGCTGTGCCCTATCATCAAGCTCTATTTTCTGTATCTATCAATTTGTTCGTAGAATGATTTACAGAGTCCACCGTCACTCTGAGGGTCCGTATGGAGACTGGAGAGGCGAGGTGCAGGGCCAGGCTGTTCGCCGTCGGCGTCGCTGCCTAGAATATCCAAACCATGGCGCGCCGGCTGTTCGTCGCCACGGTTTGGGCGCGCGGGGCCGGGGGCCGCTGCATGTTCCGCTATGCGCGTTGTCGGAAGGCGTTGCAGCGACGCACAGCAGCCATGGGTGGGCCGAAGACCATCGCTTGGTCAAGCGCTGTAGGACTCAGTCGTCCGGGGTGAGGCGATTGACGCGGTGGGGAGCCGGGAGGAAGGGAAAACAGTGGAGGGGGCGCGGTGGCGGAGCCGAGACTGGGTCGACGCGGACGGTGCGCGATCGAGGTCGCCGTCGACCAGGAGCGTGCGGGTGTCTGTGCCGTGCGTTCGATGGACTCGACCAGGAGCGTCTGTGCTTGTTTGCTGTGCGATTATTTTTTTTCTGAGCAGAGGACGTACCACGATCGCATTGGTACTTAATAGTAAAGATATGTACCTCAATATTTGTATTGATCCTGAGAATTTCATGCCAATTAGCAGCAACTGAAATGGCTACGGCCTGACCAATTAACTACTGATGCCTTAACCTTAGCAACTTTAGTGTACTCCGTATGTAAATGTTTTATATTGTTGAGAACTCTGTCATTTTTTCTCATATTACATGCTATGTGGGATTAAGCTATTAGAGGTTGATGACAAGTTAAGTTGCAGCACTAAAAAATTGCTTCCAGGGGTACCACAATCTGTATTTACATAAATCTGATGAGTCCCTAAAATAGTTCATTGTCATTTTAAGCTAACGGGCTTCGAAATAGGGATTCTGGATTTTCTTTGCTACTATAGGGTCAAAAGTGGAGCAACAGAATTTTTCTTACAACTGCATGAGAAGGAGCTGGTAACAGATAAATCATGTCTTCATATGTAAGGGTTTCTTTGCTATTGAACTGTCAATTACTTCAATTGGTTTGTCTTTTAGGAAAATGTGTTTTGTTTCCATTGAAAATATATGTTGATCCCATTAACACAAGTGAGTCTTTATATGTTTCAAGAAGCAGAATTGGATTCGAATCAGCTGGCTGTTGTTTCTGTAAGAATATATTTCCTTCTTTTTGTATCCCTCACGAATGATTCTGTCTTGAATAGACCTAGCACAACATGATATCATGTGCTACTTCTCCTACAAATGATTTTGTTAACCAAATCTTTATGTCGACTTGATTTGACCATATGTCATAACTTAATACCATATCGTTAGACATTTGTTCCATCAATTTGAATATAACAAGTTTGTTCTATTGAGTCAGAGTTGTTCAGTGTATATGATGTGCCACGGCCGGGGAAGCAGGATGGACTATTTCACATATGCACTTCTAATATCCCTTATGGAGATTCGCCAATAGCAGATTAGAAGAAAATCTGGAATGCTGAATGACCGCATGAGGTATGTTCTGTAAGTAGTGTACGCCTGTATCGCGCTTCTACTACGAGCTAAGAGAAGTTGCTAACTGGGCTTCATTTTTCTTCTGAAATACCTATTTTTTTAAAATAAACTCTTTATTCTGGTTGCTGGTTTAATATGTTTGCAGCGTGCACTTGCTGAATTGATATCATGATATTTGTGGGTACTTACACGTACATCAGTTTGCATTCTATACATATAAGTCTGTTCGCACATAAAAATCTAGAGGATATACACCGATATTCCATCCATTTGTCATGCATTGCAAACATTCCATTTATGGTTGAGTCCTTAATCTAATTCTTCAACCGGCATATCTGCATGCCATATGCATCTCTAGGTTGAGTAAGAATATGTTTGTGAATGTGTGTGAATGTTTTCTATGAAAAATATACTCTTGAAATATCATATCTTCATTTCAGTCATGTTTGTGAATGTTTTCTATGAAAAATATACTCTTGAAATATCATATCTTCATTTCAATCATGTTTGTGAATGTTTTCTATGAAAAATATACTCTTGAAATATCATATCTTCGGCGTCATTGTTTTTTGAGAATATTTGGTGTCAGACTAGACATGATCGTAATCAGACACTTCATTTTGGGGCCTTGAGTTGGTTGCATGGTTCATAATGTTGTTAGTTGAAAGGAAATGGAAAATTATAGATAGTAGTCTTCTCCCTAAGTGTTGTTCAATCAACGGAGCAGAGTAGGTGGAATGTGCTTATTGTCAAGGAATTTCAGAATGATATTCCGCTGCAAGAATTCATGAAGAACAAGGCATTCCATATTTGAAGAGTTGAATGTTCTGTGCAAGACCAAAGATGCTAGCCTGTGGAGTATAGAATGTTTTAAATTTCTGTTTTGTCCATTTTTTGTATGTTCTGTTTTCACGAATGGAATTGATGCCACGACAATATTGTTTCTGTAGTTTTCTATGAAAGAGCCATAGAGAGCTCCTACCAATTGTCCTTGTCGTCCTGTCCCAAAAAGGGCGACAGTAACAAATGTGCCACGGATAGTGGATTGCAATTTCTTTTCTAATGGTGATGGTGCCAGGGTTTACTTCCTATCTTCTCAAGGTGAACACACCTGATACTCCACCATCGATTCAATGTTCCTGTTTAGGTACATCGCGCCCCTACTCCTTCCTCTTTGTTTTTGTTGGGTGTGCCTTCTTTCAGTTCGTCTATTTCTATTTCTGCGTGGCGGTCAACGGAGGTCCCCCATAAGGCAGAGCTAGAAAATGTTTGGCTGCATGTAGAAGGTGTCCCTCATACCCTTCGTCACTTTCTTGGGATGTGGGCAGTTGGTTCTCTGGTGGGCAAGACAGTGGATGTTGATCTGACGAGTCTGAGACGCAGGGCGATAGTACGGATTCAGGTGGCTATGCTACAGCCCGGGGTCCTTGGAGACCCATCTGATGAGGCTTGTCCTATTGCAAAAGCAGATGCTGGTCAAGTTCAAGGCCTTCGAGTTCCATTTTTGCAGGGAGCCAGCTGATTATGTGCCAGAGCAAGACTTTGTACCTTTGATTTGGGTGAGGAGGGATGATCCTGATGAGGGAGGGGATGGTGCGGCTGAGGGTGATGATGATGCGATGGATACTACTAAGACTAGGTTGGGACCAGACACTGTGTCTTGTCAGCCGCAGCAGGCGGGACCGAGCACCTCGGCACCCGTCACAGCTCGCACGGTGGCATCGGTTATTGCTTTTACGCCTTTTAATCCCAACCAAAATCCCAATTCGATTGAGGCAGTGAAGAAGCTGCGAGCAATTAGCCCTTCGCTGGAGGGTCGGTCTTCTTCTTTGGCTTCTCCTCAGGTCTCCGCGGAGGCGCTGCGGGTTGCCCTCGACGTTGCGGCAGCTGAGCACTCTAGGTCGGATAGACCGGTAGAGGGCGAATTTGGACTTTGGGTCGCATCTCACCCGCGGTAGCTAGGAGAGCTGCGGCTTCTTTGGTGGTTTCGTCTTCCCCACAACCGCAGGATGGGGCAGACGACGCCCTGGTGCAACGGCACTTCGGCGGGGATATGGCTGGACGAGGGATTCTCCATCACCCACACCCCCTCGGGAGCCTACGTCCCCGCCGCCTACGCTACCTCGTGAGGAGGTGGAGGCGGTGACTACCACCACCGTGGTCGATCGAGGGGGATGATGACCCACAAGTATAGGGGATCGCAGCAGTCTTCGCGGGTAGTAAAACCCAATTTATTGATTCGACACAAGGGGAGACAAAGAATACTTGAAAGCCTTAACAGCGGAGTTGTCAATTCAGTTGCACACTGGAAACGGACTTGCTCGCAAGAGTTTATCAGTAGTAACGAGTTTTATAGCAGTAGCGATAGTGAAATAACGATAGCGAGGTAACAAACACAGCGGTAGTGATTATAGTAAACGACGGGATTAAAATACGTAGGCACGGGGACGGATGAACGGGCGTTGCATGGATGAGAGAAACTCATGTAACAATCAAAGCAGGGGCATTTGCAGATAATAATAAAACGGTATCCAAGTACTAATCAATCAATAGGCATGTGTTCCATATATAGTCGTACGTGCTCGCAATGAGAAACTTGCACAACATCTTTTGTCCTACCAGCCGGTGGCAGCCGGGCCTCTAGGGAAACTACTTGGATATTAAGGTACTCCTTTTAATAGAGTACGGAGCAAAGCATTAACACTCCGTGAACACATGTGATCCTCACATCACTACCATTCCCTCCGGTTGTCCCGATTTACGTCACTTCGGGGCCATTGATTCCGGACAGCGACATGTGTATACAACTTGCGAGTAAGATCATAAACAACGAATATCTTCATGAATCAATAACATGTTCAGATCTGAGATCATGGCACTCGGGCCCTAGTGACAAGCATTAAGCATAACAAGTGGCAACAATATCATAAAAGTAACATCTACGGATACTAGGCACTATGCCCTAACAATCTTATGACTATTACATGACCAATCTCATCCAATCCCTACCATCCCCTTCAGCCTACAGCGGGGGAATTACTCACACATGGATGGGGGAAACATGGCTGGTCGATGGAGACGCGTCGGTGGTGATGGCGGCGATGATCTCCTCCAATTCCCTGTCCCGGCGGAGTGCCAGAACGGAGACTTCTGGTTCCTGAGACGGAGTTTCGCGATGTGGCGGCGTTCTGGAGGGTTTTCTGGCGACTTCGACTTCCTCCCTGCGTTTTTAGGTCGAGGCCGATAAGTAGTCCGAAGGAGGGCGTCGGGGGCCAGCCGAGGGGGCCACACGCTAGGGCCGCGCGCTCCCCTCCTGGGCCGCGCCGCCCTAGGGTGTGGGGCCCTCAGGCCTCCACCTGACTTGCCCTTCTGGCTCCGTAAGTATTATGGGAAAATAGGGCCTTCTGTCAAAATCCCGAGGTTTTTCCTGAAAGTTGGATTTCTGCACAAAAACGAGACACCGGAACAGTTCTGCTGAAAACAACGTTAGTCCGCGTTAGTTGCATCCAAAGTACACAAATTAGAGACAAAACAATAGCAAAAGTGTTCGGGAAAGTAGATACGTTTTGGACGTTTTAAATCCCCCCAAGCTTAGCTTATTGCTTGTCCTCAAGCAATTCAGTTAACAACTGAGCGATAAAAGAACTTTCACGAACACATTTGTTCATATGATGTACACTACAAGAAAAGTTGCCATGGCCGACGAAGTTGAAGTCGCGCCGTGGTTGCTTCAGTGTACCATGGCCGACGATTTTGGGTCCCTCCGTGGTGCATGTCAAAACTTTTTTTTTTCTCGTTTTTGAGGCCACCTAGCCCGACGAAAGCGGCCAAAACGTCGCGTATGGTGGCCCGGGACGTGGTGCATCGCGAATTCTCGGGTTCGCCGGCCGAGTCAACGCAAATCCGCACCGCCCGGGGATGTAGGGCCCGG
>NC_061509.1:81499565-81521625 GCF_022539505.1 Lolium rigidum | reverse complement strand
TGGGCATCCCCAAGCTTAGACGCTTGAGTCTTCTTGATATATGCAGGGGTGAACCACCGGGTGCATCCCCAAGCTTAGAGCTTTCACTCTCCTTGATCATGTTGCATCATACTCCTCTCTTGATCCTTGAAAACTTCCTCCACACCAAACTCGAAACAACTCATTAGAGGGTTAGTGCACAATATAAATTGACATATTCAGAGGTGACACACTCATTCTTAACACTTCTGGACATTGCATAATGCTACTGGACATTAGTGGATCAAAGAAATTCATCCAACATAGCGAAAGAGGCAATGCGAAATAAAAGGCAGAATCTGTCAAAACAGAACAGTTCGTATTGACGAATTTTAAAATGGCACCAGACTTGCTCAAATGAAAATGCTCAAATTGAATGAAAGTTGCGTACATATCTGAGGATCATGCACGTAAATTGGCATAATTTTCTGAGCTTCCTGCAGGGCAGTGGGCTCAGATTCGTGACAGCAAAGAAATCTGGAACTGCGCAGTAATCCAAATCTAGTACTTACTTTTCTATCAACGGCTTAACTTGGCACAACAAAACTCAAAACTAAGATAAGGAGAGGTTGCTACAGTAGTAAACAACTTCCAAGACACAAAATAAAAACAAAGTACTGTAGGTAAAAACATGGGTTGTCTCCCATAAGCGCTTTTCTTTAACGCCTTTCGGCTAGGCGCAGAAAGTGTGTATCAAGTAACATCGAGAGATGAAGCATCAACATCATAATTTGTTCTAATGATAGAATCATAAGGTACCTTCATTCTCTTTCTAGGGAAGTGTTCCATACCTTTCTTGAGAGGAAATTGATATTTTATATTTCCTTCCCTCATATCAATAATAGCACCAACAGTTCGAAGAAAAGGTCTTCCCAATATAATTGGACAAGATGCATTGCATTCAATATCCAAGACAACAAAATCAACGGGAACAAGGGTAATGCGAACATTATCAACTTTACCCAAAGGTTTCTTTGTAGAATGATCAGCAAGATTAACATCCAAATAACAATTTTTCAGCGGTGGCAAGTCAAGCATATTATAAATTTTCTTCGGCATAACAGAAATACTTGCACCAAGATCACATAAAGCATTACAATCAAAATCTTTAACCTTCATCTTAATGATGGGCTCCCAACCATCTTCTAGCTTTTTAGGAATAGAGGCTTCGCGCTCTAGTTTCTCTTCTCTAGCTTTTATGAGAGCATTTGTAATATGATGCGTGAAAGCCAAATTTATAGCACTAGCATTAGGACTTTTAGCAAGTTTTTGCAAGAACTTTATAACTTCAGAGATGTGGCAATCATCAAAATTCAAACCATTATAATCTAAAGCAATGGGATCATCATCCCCAATGTTGGAAAAAATTTCAGCGGCTTTATCGCGGGCGGTTTCAGTGAGTTTTAGCGGTTTCGGGCGGTTTTCGCGCTTTGCATTAGAAGTGGAAACATTGCTAACACCAATTCTTTTATTAGTATGAGTAGGAGGTGCAGCAACATGTGTAGCATTATCATTACTAATGGTGGTAATAGTCCAAACTTTAGCTATATTTTTCTCTTTAGCTAGTTTTTCATTTTCTTCTCTATCCCACCTAGCACGCGGTTCAGCCATTAATCTTATATTCTCATTAATTCTAACTTGGATGGCATTTGCTGTAGTAACAATTTTATTTTCAATGTCCCTATTGGGCATAACCTTCGATTTCAAAAGATCAACATCGGAGGCAAGACTATCAACTCTAGAAACAAGAATATCAATTTTATTGAGCTTTTCCTCAACAGATTTGTTAAAGGCGGTTTGTGTACTAATAAATTCTTTAAGCATGGCTTCAAGTCCAGGGGGTGAATTCCTATTATTGTTGTAAGAATTTCCATAAGAATTACCATAGCCGTTGCCATTATTATAAGGATATGGCCTATAGTTATTACTAGAATTGTTCGATAAGCATTGTTGTTAAAATTATTATTTTTAATGAAGTTTACATCAACATGTTCTTCTTGTGCAACCAATGAAGCTAACGGAACATTATTAGGATCAATATTAGATCTACCATTCACAAGCATAGACATAATAGCATCAACCTTATCATTCAAGGAAGAGGATTCTTCAACGAGAATTTACCTTCTTACCTTGTGGGGGCTCTTTTCAGTGTGCCATTCGGAGTAATTTATCATCATATCATCAAGAAGTTTTGTAGCCGCCCCCAATGTGATGGACATAAAGGTACCTCCAGCAGCTGAATCCAATAAATTCCGCGAAGAAAAATTTAGTCTCGCATAGAAGGTTTGGATGATCATCCAAGTAGTCGATCCATGGGTTGGGCAATTTTTAACCGAGAGATTTCATTCTTTCCCAAGCTTGAGCAACATGTTCAGTATCTAATTGTTTAAAATTCATTATGCTACTCCTCAAAGATATAATTTTAGCGGGGGATAATATCTACCAATAAAAGCATCCTTGCATTTAGTCCATGAATCAATACTATTCTTAGGCGAGAGATAGCAACCAATCTTTAGCTCTTCCTCTTAATGAGAAAGGGAACAATTTTAGTTTAATAATATCACCATCTACATCTTTATATTTTTGCATTTCACATAGTTCAACAAAATTATTGAGATGGGCAGCGAGCATCATCGGAACTAATTCCGAGAAAATTGATTGTTCATGACAAGATTCGAGTAAAGCGGGTTTAATTTCAAAGAATTCTGCTTGTAGTAGCGGGTGGAGCAATAGGTGTGCATAAGAAATCATTATTATTTGTGGTTGTGAAGTCACACAACTTAGTATTTTCAGCGTTGGCCATTTTAGCAACGAGTAAATAAAGCAAACTAGATAAAGTAAATGCAAGTAAACAAATTTTTTGTGTTTTTGATATAAAGTGCAAGACAGTAAATAAAGTAAAACTAGCAACTAATTTTTTTGTATTTTGATTTAGTGCAGCAAACAAAGTAGTAAATAAAATAAAGCAAGACAAAAACAAAGTAAAGAGATTGAGAAGTGGAGACTCCCCTTGCAGCGTGTCTTGATCTCCCGACAACGGCGCCGGAAAAAGAGCTTGATGGCGTGTATTTCACACGTTCGTTGGGCAACCCCAAGAGGAAGGTATGATGCGCACGGCAGCAAGTTTTCCCTCAGAAAGAAACCAAGGTTTATCGAACCAGGGAGGAGCCAAGAAGCACGTTGAAGGTTGATGGCGGCGGGATGTAGTGCGGCGCAACACCGGAGATTCGGCGCCAACGTGGAACCTGCACAACACAACCAAGCTACTTTGCCCCAACGAAACAGTGAGGTTGTCAATCTCACCCGCTTGCTGTAACAAAGGATTAACCGTATTGTGTGGAAGATGATTGTTTGCAGAGAAAACAGTAAAACAAGTATTGCAGTAGATTGTATTTCGAGTAAAGAGAATTGGACCGGGGTCCACGAGTTCACTAGAGGTGTCTCTCCCATAAGACGAACGGCATGTTGGGTGAACAAATTACAGTTGGGCAATTGACAAATAAAGAGAGCATGACAATGCACATACATATCATGATGAGTATAGTGAGATTTAATTGGGCATTACGACAAAGTACATAGACCGCCATCCAATCGCATCTATGCCTAAAAAGTCCACCTTCGGGTTATCATCCGAACCCCCTCCGGTATTAAGTTGCAAAACAACGAGACAATTGCATTAAGTATGGTGCGTAATGTAATCAACAACTACATCCTTAGACATAGCATCAATGTTTTATCCCTAGTGGCAACGGCACAACACAACCTTAGAACTTTTCATCCCTTGTCCCGGTGTCAATGCGAGGCATGAACCCACTATCGAGCATAAGTACTCCCTCTTGGAGTTAAAAGCATCTACTTGGCCAGAGCATCTACTAATAACGGAGAGCATGCAAGATCATAAACAACACATAAGCATAACTTTGATAATCAACATAACAAGTATTCTCTATTCATCGGATCCCAACAAACGCAACATATAGAATTACATATAGATGATCTTGATCATGATAGGCAGCTCACAAGATCAGACAATGATAGCACAATGGGGAGAAGACAACCATCTAGCTACTGCTATGGACCCATAGTCCGGGGGTAGACTACTCACTCATCACTCCGGAGGCGACCATGGCGGTGTAGAGTCCTCCGGGAGATGAATCCCCTCTCCGGCGGGGTGCCGGAGGCGATCTCCGAGGATCCCCCGAGATGGGATCGGCGGCGACGGCGTCTCGGTAATGTTTTCCGTATCGTGGCTCTCGATGCGGGGGTTTCGTCACGGAGGCTATTTGTAGGCGGAAGGGCAAGTCAAGAGGCGGCACGGGGGCCCAAACCACGGGCCGGCGCGGCCGAGGGTGGGGCCGCGCCGCCCTAGGGTTTGGCCACCCTGTGGCCCCTCTTCGTCTCTCCTTCGGACTTACGGAAGCTTCGTGAGAAAATAGGCCTCTCGGGCTTTATTTCGTCCAATTCCGAGAATATTTCTTTACTAGGATTTCCGAAACCAAAAACAGCGAGAAAACGACAAGCGGCACTTCGGCATCTTGTTAATAGGTTAGTTCCAGAAAATGCACGAATATGACATAAAGTGTGCATAAAACATGTAGATAACATCAATAATGTGGCATGGAACACAAGAAATTATCGATACGTTGGAGACGTATCACCGGCCACTTGGGGGCTGCGGCCAAGAGGGCTTTTGTGTAGCCGGCCCCCTCCCCTTGCTCCTCTATTTATAGGTGGAAACCCCCAAGAGTTGTAGTCCAAGTCTTCGAATAAGACCCCAACACAAAACTTGCCATAAGGACGAAACCTACTCAAGATGGGAGTCCTACTCAAGGTGGGACTCCCACCTTTCCTTGGGGAGGGGTTGGCCGGCCACCAAGGTGGATTCCACCTGGGACTCCTACCCCTTAGGGTTGGCCGGGCATGCTAGGTGGAGTCCCTCCCTTCCATGGTGATTTCTTCCGGACTTTTCTAGAACCTTCCATAAATGCACCGGATCATTTTCAAACTTGGAAAATGACTTCCTGTACATGAATCTTATTCTCCGGACCATTCCGGAACTCCTCGTGATGTCCTGGATCCCATCCGAGACTCCGAACAAAACTTCGAACTCCATTCCATATTCCATATCTACTTAAACGACATCAAACCTTAAGTGTGTCACCCTACGGTTCGCGAACTATGCAGACATGGTTGAGACCTCTCGCCGAGCAATAACAAATAGCGGGATCTGGAGATCCATAATGGCTCCCACATATTCAACGATGACTTAGTGATCGAATGGACCATTTACATACGATACTGAGTCCCTTTGTCACACGATATTTTACTTGTCCGAGGTTTGATCATCGGTATCTCTATACCTCGTTCAACCTCGTATCCTGACAAGTACTCTTTACTCGTACCATGGTATGTGGTCTCTTATGAACCACTCATATGCTTTCAAGCTAATTAGACGACATTCCACCGAGAGGGCCCAGAGTATATCTATTCGTCATCGGGATGGACAATATCCCACTCTTGATCCATATGCCTCAACTCATACTTTCCAAATACTTAATCCCACCTTTATAACCACCCATTTACGCAGTGGCGTTTGATGTAATCAAAGTACCCTTCCGGCATAAGTGATTTACATGATCTCATGCTCGAAGGACTAGGTAACTATGTATCGAAAGCTTATAGCAAATGAACTTAATGACGTGATCTTATGCTACGCTTAATTGGGTGTGTCCATTACATCATTCATCAATGACATAACCTTGTTATTAATAACATCCAATGTTCATGATCATGAAACGATGATCATCTATTAATCAACAAGCTAGTTATACAAGAGGCTTACTAGGGACTCCTTGTTGTTCACATAACACACATGTATCAATGTTTCGGTTAATACAATTATAGCATGGTATGTAAACATTTATCATAAACACAAAGATATATAATAACCACTTTATTATTGCCTCTTGGGCATATCTCCAACGTTTCCTTCTCCGTTTCTTCGGTGTAGTTTTGCAAATAGACATTCAACTTCTCAAATGTGTATTGAATTATTGCCGTCACGGGCAATGCACGGACACCCTTCAACACATTGTTGAAGCACTCGGCCATGTTGCTTGTCATTTGACCATATCTCCTCCCATCCTCATCATAAGCTCTTGCCCACTTTGAGTTAAATATAAGGTGTCTATTAAGAAACTCAAGACCACCCGCGTTGAGGTCTTTGTGCTTCAACAAGCCGTTGTATAGGTTTGCGAAGCGGCCCTCGGAGTAAGCGAGGCAACAATCTTGAAGAAGGTCAGACAACTCTTTGCTCTTGCATGCCCGGTAGAAGTTTGCACAAAAATGCCTCATGCACCATCGGTGGTGCAAGGGAGCATGCCCGGGAATGTCAAGCTCCACCGCATTGAGAATTCCTTGCTGACGATCCGAGATGACACACACTTCCTTTGAGGGTGGTATGACCCTCGTCCTCAATATATGGAAAAACCATTGCCAGTTATCATTGTTCTCAATCTCTAGTTCTCTACCAATGCAAAAGCCAATGGTAGTAAACGGTTGCTCGCATCATTTGCTATTGCCACCAATAGTGTTCCCTTGTACTGCCCCGTCAAGAAGGTACCATCGACGGCTATGACCGGCCTACAATGTTCAAATGCCCTCGTGCATTGCTCGAATGACCAAAATGCACGGTGAAATACCCTCACTCTTTTACCTTCATGCAATGTCATTTTGGTTGCGGAAGGCTCCACCACATGCACCATGCCTGGATCAGTTGCGGCCATCGCTAACAACAACCTAGGGACTCGGTTGTATGCTTCCTCCCAATCACCGTACAACATCTTGAATGCGGCTTGTTTGGCGTACCATGCCTTCCCATACTTGACGTCGTAGTCAAAGCGGGATTTCACCGTATCTTGCACGGACCTAATGCTCATGATAGGAAGTGATGATATCTCCGCCTAGAGCTTGTATGCAATGAACTCGGATGTGAGTTGACGGTGGTCCGGCTGCGCATCCTTGTCATCAAGCTTCGGCCCCCGGCACATGTGAGTGGCTACACAACTTGTGATGTGCCAAGAGGGCCATTTTTTGAAAGGTCTTGCATGGACAACCCATGGGCAGCTTTTATGCACACATTTTAGCGTGTACCGCTTCTTCAAGTCCGAGTGAACAACGATGTAAGGGCGATGATGCTTAATCGAGAACTCCTTCAACCATATCTTCAATTCCAAGAAGGTATCAAACGTGAGACCTTTAGAGATCATAGCCGTCCTACCATCCGCATCTCTTTTGAAAATTGGCCTAGCTCCAAGAAGTAAACTTTTGCCACCATCAACCACGGCTCCATCCACAAGACTAACATCACGGAACAATGGTATCCGAATATCACGTCCGGTTACCTTCTTGAAGATCTCGGCTCTTTCGGCTTCCTTAGCCGCCAAGCCATCCTCGTGAAGTTCATCTTCGGGTCCATCATCATCCGAGTCCGACGCATAGCATCGGGAATAAGGAATGGAGTGGTCCATCTCCTCTTGCATCCAATATTTATCCAAATCACCGACATTGTTGTCATTCATCTCGATACCATCATCACCATCTTCATGCTCGTCATACTCCTTGTCTAACGGAGGTTGTTGGGCAATGGGAGATTGGGTCGCTTCTTCTTGGCTCATGGGTGGTGGACTCCGCTCTTGAACGGGGGAGGAGGGCCGGTTAAGGTCAAGCTCGATATGAGCATCAACCGTCTTGGTTGCAAACAACTCCAAAGCCTTGTCTTGTGACTCGGCCACCGTCTCCTTGTAAACGGACCAACGTTGCTCGGAGTTGATACACATTGTCTTCCAACGGGTGTGCATTCCAAACCCAACATTATGCCTTCCCTCTAGCTCAACACCATCATTTGGCTCATTCCAATTCAACTCAACCCTCACTTGTGCTACCACCTCATGCGAGCTAGGGCTAAGGTCAAACACCAAGTCAACCTCTTTCGGGTCCGGCTCTAGGTTTCCCTTCAATAAAGCATCCTTGTCCACATGATGAACATGAACAATTCTTTCCATCTCCCTAGCATAATGGGAACAACACATACACACATGTGTTCATTAGTTACCATAATCAACATAATTTACCCATACAAACTAGCACACTACCATTTCTCCTACTTCAACAACCCTAACATCCAACCAAATCCATCTCCACCATCAAATCAACCAAATCCACATCTAGGGTTTCACATGTAGATTCAACCAAATACACAAAATCAATGGATGAAAAAAAGGGGAACGGAGGAGATTACCTCAAGGAACAGGTTGGGAACGATCTCCACGGGCAAATCTGACGAAATCCAAGAGATTTGAGTAGGGATTTGAGGGGGGCAGAGAGAGAGCCGGCCGCCTTTCTTGAGAGAAGAAGAACAGAGAGAGGAGAATGGCTGGGTCGGGCTGGGGCAGGCTCGCGCGGCCACACATAACAGGATGTGTGGCGCCCTTGCCACGGGCGCCACACTTTCAAAGTGTGACGCCGGCGAGAGCGGCGCCACACATCCTGCCACGTCGGATTAGAGCACACCTCAGCGTCGAGGACGCCACGTCGGATGGGCGAGTGGCACCGGCCACACTGGCGCCACTCTGTGAGGTGTGGTGCCCATGAGAGGAGCGCCACACAAAAGGGTTAGATAAGTGAAATAGTTTACCCGAAGGGTCAGTATGTGCTATAGTTTCAGAAAAGGGTTATTTTTGTGTAAATCGCCTGCCACCCCGCAGCAACATGGACATGTCGTCTCTTGACGAGTGGCATAACTCCCACCGGGATAAAAATCACCCACAAAACGGTAAACATAGAAGTTGTCGTGGGGATCTACCCCCAGTTCCTCCAGCACCCCTATCAGGCAGCGTCTGCAATGGTAGTCAAGCGGAAATGGACACCGTCACCAAGGCGGCCACGGCTCGCCTCCACCTCCCCCATCACCATCATGAGGCAGTAGAGGTGGTGGAGATGGTGGCATCAGCCATCACTCGGCCCGCTCCCACGGTACCGGACGCTCCAAGTCTGCGAGACATTATAATGATCAAGACATCCACGGAAACAACCATTCCAATCATATGGCACACCCAATTGACGTCCCTGTCTGAGGGACAAATTCAACCAAATCCAAAGGACAAAGATGAGGAATACATAGGACCTCAATGACATGACCCAGCCGTACGCAGATAGGCATACCCATCCAAGTTCTGTTTTCCCAAGCATAAACAGACTTATGAGGGTGTAGCAGAACCAAACACCAAGCTCCAAGACTACACCAATATTGTCAAAACTGCCAATGGCAATAGCTTAGTCTGAGTCAGATATCTCTCGATTATGCTCACGGGAACATCTAGAGCTTGGATTGACACCTTGACCGAAAACTCAATCAGCGGCTGAAATCATATGAAGGAGGCCTTCACTCAAAACATTGCAGGCACACACAAGCACCCGCATACGGCTATGGATTTTCAGCGTTGCATCCAGCTGAAAGAAGAGTCTTCCTTGGCTTTTAAATCCAGATGGGTTACAATGAAGAATGGATCTGAAAGCGTTTATGATGAGACGGCAATGTTTAAGAAATCGTTAATCTTAACTTATCGGTCAGCCTTAAAATGGAAATTAGTCGCATATCGGGCGATTAATCGATTCTATCTGTCGCCCATTTATCAGCTTAATTTTTTGTAAATCCTAATTTTCAGCACTAAATTTTCTATAATATGACATGTAAAATAATATTGGAGTATTGATCAGAAGTATTACCTTGATTATTAGCATTTGAATCAATAAAAATGGAAAATTTGAGCTAATGCACAGTTCTACAAGACCATGTGACGAAAATATCGACTACCATACCACAATTCAACGAAAATTCACTAACAATCGGCCAAAATATCGGTCATCGGAGTGAAAATCGGGCGAAATATTGGCTCCCAGTCACAAAATCAGACGAAATATCGGTGCCGCGATAAATTAGCCGATATGCTGAAATTTTATCGGTTACCACCCGATTCACGATAAACGGTATCTCGGCCGATTTTTTAAACAGTGTGAGATGGCTATAAATGCCTTCGTTCAGGGACTCATCCGAGGAAGCACGTTGTGGAAGAGAAAAGCCCACTGAACAGAATGATCACTACTAGTGTGCATACGCAGATGATGACGCAAGAGCCATTAACAACCTGGCTATCATAGTAGCAAGGGAAGGCGGCAAGAAAAATAAAAAGTGCAAAAAAGATGATAAGCCCACTCTCGACCTTGTAGCTCCTACCCAAGGTTCCCAAGGCAGGGGAAGTGGAAGAGACCAAGGCTCCGGCAAAAGAGGCCGTGGAGGCAGCCGAGGGCTGTGGCGCGATACTTCAGCAAATGGACTAGCGTAGTATGCCTTGTGCTTACCATACTGTAACGGCCCCGGAAAACACCCCTATAAGTTTCGCCGTTGTTTTCCTTGTGGCTTCGAGACCTGCACCGCTCCTCCGTTTTGTTTTACCGAGCAAAGCATCTCCCGTCTGTAGGGCTTGACCTGGTGCCAGATCCCTGGTGACCGTGTGCTGCCACTCGTTTGCTCTTCGATCCAGTGATGTGGTGATGTTGCATGCTAATAACACTTATAAGTGGGGGTAGATAAACAACTTGACCTGGTGCCAGATCCCTGGATCTATGCCTTGTCTTGTCATGCTAATAACATTTAATATGTGGGGTAGATAAACAACTTAAACCTAATATTTAATTGTCAGGATTTCGATTCCGCTTAATTTGGATAAGTTGCATCGCATCATCGTTGCTATGCCATGCATATCATCTCGAGCATGTCGATTCTTTTGCCGTAGTATTAAATGGTGCATCCGTTGTTTGTTCCAGTACTTTGCTTCTTCCCGGATAGGCCATTGAGTTGATGCGAGCTACGACAAGTCCCCCGGATGTTCCTCGGCAAGCTTTAACAGGCAAGCATTTCCTAAACTCCTGTCTCTGTAGGAGTCGCTCACCTATTTTATTTTGCCTTCTCTCTTATGCTAGCCTTGAGTTGTGTTCTTATCACGTGTCATATCCACTTGTCACCTCAAGCAGCCCATATTGCCACGACCAACCTCCTACAGCTGTTGTTTGGTTATCGGGTCTGCCTTGCGAGTCGTAGTGCATGCTAGTGTTGTTTATATCTCGTTACCATTATCGCTATCTTATCGGGTTATCTATTAGGGGATCATGACACATGGTTTATGGATATATCTGTTAATAGTTGCTTAGCGGAGGCATCGGTGGGTCAGCTGCTTGTTTTATGACGGCTCACTTGTGTTTTTTTATATCTTAGGACCCCGATTTCTTGTTATCTGTTCCGAGACCGAGCGCTCTAACCACACGTGGGTATGCTTACCGGATCTCCCCTTGTCCACTGCCGGAATCTACAGCTTTGTCCAGTGGCCACAATTAGTTTGAATGCTTTGTTTCTCTCGGGCATGCAAGCTTGTTTCTTTGTGGTCAGTTGATATGATGTTACTTTTGGGGAAGCCATGTGTGCCTTGTATCCCCGTTGTCTCTTGCACGTTCGTAGGCGCGGTCCGCATTGTTAAGAGGTCATCCTCTAGTGGGCATTGATCCTCTTAGCCGTTCTCGCAACAGCTAGGTCCGTCTCGGAGAGTTGGCCGAACTCTGATTCGGGTTTAGCTTAGTTAGGTGGCTTCCTGGGGATTGTTGTAGTGAAGGAGAGTGCGAGTCGTGATATCCACCTGTCGCAAGTGGGTCGAGTGTGTGTGTGGGCACATTTGGGCACCCCTCCAGGGTTACAATATTATCGATAAGCCGTGTCCGCGGTTATGGATGACTTGGAGCTGTATGACTCGACCATAGACAACATACACCTGTTGTTTCAATACTAATAACTTACATAGTAAGAAAGAATAACTTAAATAATAATTGGTTAAAACTTATCAACAGTGTGAGTGCCTTTGCCAGTACTTCTTTGCGAAGGGGGATCGCATCGGCTAAGTTATGTTTGCAGAGTATAGAACTGCTAGCTTATGCGCTCTCTCATCTTCTCTGATTAGACGAATGTTGTAGAGTGTCTCTATAGGTTTTTAGTGCTTGTGCGCTGCCACTTAACCCCACCATATTGCCTATGACGTTCCTCTTGCGTCCTCTAAGTCCCCTGTATGCCTCAAGTACAAAGGACGACTGGTTGACAAATGCTTATACGTCTTGAAGTCTTGATAAGTACGAACCCGTACTTATTGCTGCTTCTTTGGGACATAACCGGGCATGTATGAAGATATGTTCGATGAAGACGACGTTAGCAAGGTTACCCTTCCGGCTTGGCCTAGGCAGGGTTATGGACGCCACTGGTTATCTTCAGGACTCTTAGTCCAATTTGTATCTTGTCCGTACTCGGACATATTCGATCTTATGTCGGATATTGTATATTTTTATCTTGACTCGTTGGAGTCGTTGTTGTAATATATGTTTCTTGTGGGCTCTATTGTAATCATGTTGTAATGTTACCGCTCGTGTTAATTCCTCTGGCATCACGTGTGTGATTCGTCGCGCACGTCGTGTCGGAGGGCGTCTCTGGATCGATATCGTGCGGATTTCAGCGGGTTCGCTGGGATCCTCATGGTAGCGGTTCCGGGGCATCACACATACCGAGATCCTAGGAACATCGGTCACTCACTCTAACCTCCACTGCCACTGGGTTGATAAGCTCAAAGACGACCTAGATGCCGGCTTCAAGGGAAAAGCTAAGAAAGGTAAAAGTAAGTCGGAGGTCAACAATCCTAGCGACTCCAAAGATGGCGAGAAGGCGCCGGCTAAAGAACATCGACATGGGAAGAAACCATACCCGCACAAAAGACAATCTTTCTATGTTTTCTCTTTGGGACAAAGCGTGTAAAGGTCCGCAAGGCGGCCCTTCGAGAACATAACTCCATGGTATGGTTGTTCCATAATACCTTAGTGGTCGAATACAGCCATAACTTGGGACCGTACGGATCACCCAAAGAATCCAGTGCGTCCAGGACGATACACCCTCATAATTGATCCCATGATCGACAGCTATGGTTTATCCAATGTCCTCATGGATGGTGACATCAACATAAACATATTTTATGTGGAAACACTGCAATGTATGAAGCTATATACAATGCAGCTCAAGCACAACAATGTGGTCTTTCAAGGCATCGTACCGGTAAGAAAAGGACAATCACTTGGGAGCATCACCTTGGATCTCGTGTTTAACAATATGGAAAACTGCCACCTTGAGCCCCTCACTTTTGAGGTCGTCATACCATGTCGTATTTAGCCGACCGACGTTTGCCGCCTTCATGGAAAGATCTTGCTATATATACAACAAGCTAAAGACACCTGGGCCAAATGGATATCACGATTGACTATTATATTAAGAAGGCTCGATCGTAAGTACGAATTTGGAGCATCCACTTTCGCTGAAGCCGTCCTTAGTACAGACAAGCTCACTGATAACCTCCAAGTGCAAGGGATCACCGTAGTATAATTCAATAACTATTTAAGTGTCGAACCCACGAGAAGCTAAAGGTAAACTGTCTATTCTCTAAATCTCTATAACCCACTATAGCCTTCTATGCAAATCTAGGAACTATAGTGTGTGTGGATATTTTTTTGTACTAACTCGAAAACCGTAAAGTTTTTAGAAAGAAAATACTATAGGTAAACTAGTGCAAGTAAAATGGAGCTAGTGAAGTGGAAGTGGATAACCCAAGGGAGGAAGGGCTTAGGAAAATTACTATTTCATTTGGTTGGTTGTCACAATTAGTGAAGCACAAAGATAGTTTTTTTTACTGTTTCTTTTAAGGAGGAGCCATGAATAGGTGCAGCCATATACATGAGCAAATACACCCCTAATGATTGATCCCAATGCCAATTATGAGCAAACAAGAGAATTATTAAGACATCAAGTTCAACCACCACATTTAGATCTAAGGTCTCCATGATAATACCCTCGTTGATTAACCATAAGTTAATACAACATGTATCTCTAAGATTTAGGATCCGGTTTCTGTCAAACTTTGGCTATCCCTCATCCTATCAACATGCAATGGTGACAATCTTGTGCATCCCTCAATATATGTGTGTACTCATATGTTAGTACAACAAGATCATCATAAAAGGTAACATATATGTGTATGCAATGGAGAAAAAATATATCATAATTGACATAAACAAGTCACTACTCAAACATCAACATAGAGATACAATAGATCATGGGAAAATAATATATTGCATCATACATCATGTTTGCTAAGATATTACAGTTGGGGATGATGAAGAGTTGTTGTAGATGGTAATAGAGATGAGCCTCCCAATGGGGGAGACGCGGTGCAGGCATGGAGGAGGCAACGGCGCAGGGCAGCGGCAGCCCTAGGGGGGCGGACGCCCCTTGCCCTTCTTCCTCCTTGGTCATGGAGATTCCAAGGAGGAGGGTTTTCATGGCTAAGGGTTGATTCCTCCAAAATAATAGGATTTCCTCTCAATATATAGAGGTGGAGATGCAGTCTAGGCTATGGGATTAATGCTTCTTTGATCAAAGGGCTCTTCGCCACCTCTAGAACCTTTCTAGTACTACCATATGTCCTTTATGAGTCCATAAAATCTTGGTTTGGCTGAATTCATCAAATATGGTAAGATTTTGTGTCAATCACATCACCAGCTTTCGAAATCTTGAAACTGCTTCTAGACCATTCAGTAATCCAGACATATCTGGGCATACGGACTCTGATTGGGGTGATTTTTGAGTCTAGAACGTATGGCTTGAAATTTCCCACAACTTTGTCAATCGACACTTTTTTCATTTGACGCCGTCTTCGGGGATTTACATGGCAATCTTTGAAAATTATTCTATAGGGATAGATTTCGAGAAACTCCAGATTTCACCATAATGGGCGGTTTCCTTCCATATTTTCCTATTTCCAACTCAACAAAGTACAAAACAAGAAATTGTGCACTTCCGCAAAAATTAATAGGTTAGTACCAATAAATATAATAAATCTGCATAATAATAATTTTGACACAATAAACTACAAATTTGATGTATGCATTTTACATCATCACTCATGCAATTTGTGAAAGAAGTTTACCCCAATGAGATGCCTATAACATCCCAAATTTCACCACAAAGAAGAAAATGAATTTCCTTTTTCCAAAAATTGGAGCCAACAAAAACTTTAATTGCCTCACTTGATATGGATAGTATTCAAGCATGTAGGATGTGATCTTTGCCATGATTGTTTGTTGAAGTGATAAACATGTTCCTAAAACCCTAAACCTTGCTCTTTGAAGTCAACAAGAAACAAAATAAAAACAAAACAAAATAAAAGAAAAAGCATATGAGAGCAAATAGCCATTTTTGCAAATAATGAACTATGCCATATTTACTTTGCCAAAATGGTTGGAAACCCTTAGTAAACTTAACCTAACACTCAATGGACCCAAATTGGTGACCATTGGTCAAAGAAAAAGAAAATAAAATAAAAACATGAAATCCACATATGAGGCTATGGCCATTTTTGCAAATCTTTAACCTAGGCCATTTTGAATTGTGTCAATTGTTTGGAAGTGTTACTAAACTAATAAGAATCACTTTTGAATCAAATAAACCCAAATCAAATCAAAAGAAATTCAAAACCATCCAACATGTGATAATGGTCAAATCTGACTTTTATCTCAGGGTACCCACTTTGAGCCCCTGTATTAAGAGATTTCTAAACCAAACTTGCTCAACACTTTGCACCTCATCCAAGAACTCATCAAGGTGAACAATTTTGGTGTTGACCACTTTGACTAAATCCTTCTCAATTTCCTAATCTAAGCATGCCAAGTGGCAACATTGAAACAGAAACTAGATCATACCCATTTTGGATTTTTCAAAATCTCTTCCATTTTGAAAACCAACACCATCACTAAATGCCAAATGTTATTTGAATCACACCCATAAAAGGATTTGACAAAATTCAAAAATAAATCTCTTGCGGCCATTAACACAAACACCTTGTGTGCAATATTCTGGATTTGGCATACTCTCTAATACCTAGTGGATTTTAGACTAAACCAGCCCCACTCTTGTCATGATTGACTTCCTCTTACACCCAGTACACAATGCCAGGCCTTGGAGACAATGATCAAAGAAAGGAATGATCAAAACATGGCCATGCCGAGCACCTTTGGCATCACCATGCCACTCCTCACCACCTGCTCTCTCTGGTCACCCTCACCTTGTAAAAGAGGCTTCCCACACTCCACTGAGCACGCTCGTATCCACCCTGGTCGAAGAGAAGACGTGCACCGCCCTGGCCAACCCGCGCCCACGACGCCCAGACCATGCCAGAGCACGCACGGGCACACTCTGGACACGACAGAGCACCGCCTCGCCCCGTCGCGTCCGTCCTTCCCTCGCTCCCTCCTCTCGCACGCGCACTCACCACACCACCAGCTAGCGCCTAGACACGCCCAGCTACTCGCGGAAGCCCTGTCGCCGTCGCCATGATCGCCGATCTCTGCCGCAGTACCGCACGGTCGTTGACATCGCCTATGAGATGTAGCATCTCATTTAAATCATTTTTCTCAGTAATTCAATGTGAGGGGATGACATTAGTCTTCATGACCCCATATGTTATTACTTGAGAATATTAAATCCTTTTCTAACATAGTAATGATTAAATGGTATGAGATATTTTTATCTCATTTAAATCATTTTCCCAAATGATAAATGTGAAGTGTTGACCTTGATCAACATAATCTCACACTTATTAATTGAGGAGATGAAATCTTAATAAGGTTCAATGAGAGGAAATTATTTCTCCAAAATAAATAGAAACCCTAATCCATATTTCAATGAGAGGAAATTATTTTCCTAACACTAAGTAGGAAAACCCTAGTTGTTGTTAAGTGATGATTGTGATGAGGATAGATCATCTTGAGTGAGCCATTAGGGCTAACAAGTCTACTTAAGTATTGATTGGTGTTTGTTACCTCGTATCCGTTTATAGACGTTAGTACCGAAGACTACCCGGATGAGGAGGTCTTCTACGAGGAAGAAGAAGAACATTTTGACCACTGTAGCAATCAAGGCAAGCTATACTATTGCAAGTTACCCAAGTGCAAGCTCTACTTGAGCAAGGCACCAATACCATACTACTTTGTGTTTTACTTTCCAAGTCCCAGTTTTTGTCTTACAAAGCTTTTACTTTGCTTATCAAGGTTTACTTTAATAAGTTAACTTGAGTCTAGATAAGGAGTAGTACAAGAGCATCAAAGTTAGCCAAAAGAGCTACAAGTTAGTTAGCACCCCTCATGATTAGTTGCTAGTGCTAAAACTAAAATTGACTACTCTAGACGGGAAACATGTGAATCAAATGACTTTGAAAACCTTGGAATGATGAGTCATTCTATTGAAAGATTTTGAAGGTGAATATGACTTGTGAATGACATGGTGAATTATACAAAAACTGATGGTTGGGTTCGGATGCGATACCATTCCAATTTTAGAGTACCCCACAATACCTGATTATGGGTAGGGCTTAACTGGAAATTTATGTGCTTTAGTATGGGTTCCCTCCAAACAAGCGTCATAGGGGTTATGCCGAGGCTTCCTCCGTGAAATGTGAAATGACGTGAAAATGAGGTGACTATCCTACCCAAGCCCTGTGCAGTTCCGAGGATGACGGTTTGTTATCACTGGGAGGCCAAACTCATGGGGAGAGGTGCCTATACTAGGGTATGTAAGTGAAAGGTTATGGTTAATGATCCGCATACGGAGTATGATTATTCAAGGCTATCCCTGACGGATGTAATCAAAAGTTGTGGCACAAGTGTACAACCTCTGCAGAGTGTAAAACTATTCGAATAGCCGTGTCCACGGTTACGGACGGTTGGAAAGGTCATACTGTTCCGTCATCAGACCCTTTTCAAAATGTGACATGTGACTGGTGACTTGTGACTTGAACTTGAAAGGTGAATTTGACTTGATCACAACAGAGTTGTGGGAATGACACTAATGTTCCCACTTGAGTTAATTAGGCAAATAAATACTCCCTCTGTTCCATTCTATAGTGCCTATAGTTTTTTAGCACGGAAATTAGCGCAAGAGTATTTTGTACACAAGATCCCTAGCTGAACGATTTGAGATCAACGTAAACTTTGGGAAATCCATATCTTACTAACTTACCATAACAAATTTGGGACCTGAACGATTTGGGAGCTGAACGGGGAGGGTGTAATTGAAAAAAAGCTAAGCTACAACCTTATATTCTGAAACAAATGACAAAAATCTGTAGGCACTATAGAAAGGAACGGAGGGAGTAGTTTTTTACTACTAAGCGCTTATAAAATAAAACTGGCTTTATGCAAATAAACCTAGAGCTTAGAACCCCCTTACTATAGTTGATAGTGCTTACATTAGTATTAGTTTGCGAGTACTTTAAAATACTCATGGATTTGTCCCTGGCTATTCAAATGGCCAGACTATGAAGAGGAGGACCAGTACCATGATGATGGACAGCAGGACGTCTATGATAACTAGGACTACTCCTGACGTCAAGCGTTGCCTGTGGAACAGATGGACCGCGACCACTACTTCGCTTCCGCTATGTGTTTTGTAATTTGATATCTAGATCCACTATGTTGTAAGACTGGATCATGTGATCCTCTATTGTAAGAGGATTATGGTATGTAATGAATGATGTTCTGTGATATCAATCTATTATGTCTCGCAAAAACAATATTCCTGGGATTACGATGTATGGCATAATAGGCATCTGGACTTAAAAATCTGGGTGTTAACAATGTCGGCTACAAAGAAGCAAATCTTCAAGCCCGCCTTAGCCTTTAAGGCATCTCGAAGATACCAAAAAGGTGTATATGGTCAGGGTGAAAGCTCCCAGCAAGCCATCATTGGTGTTGGCTTGGACCAAGCATAGGAAAGCACGTTCGTCAAGTTCTTGCGTGCCAATAGGGATATATATGCATGTAAACCTTCTGATAAGACGCCTTGGCGCTGGTACTGGCGCCGCTGAGAAGACGTATCGACGCTGGGTCACTGCCAGGCGGGCCAGCCGAAACATCCGCCAGACGCAAGCGGACACTTTGTGCGTCCGCGCAGTGTCCGCAAAGACGCATCCGAGGCGCATATTTGGGTCAGGTTCATCGTGGACGGTCCGGTCACTTTGCATTGCCCCGCTGAAGGTGGTACCAGACGCATTTTTCGATCCAACGGACCGCAAATTTCCGTCCTCCGGTTGGAGATGCCCTTATTATAGTACGTTGAGGGCATCTCCAGCGGCGCGACGCATTTCGGACGTCGAAACGGATGCGTCGTGTCCGTTTGCGTCGGCCGAAATGGTCGAAATCGTCCGGGCGTCCGTTTGATGCAACCATAATTTACGTTAAAAAAACATAAAAACGCCATAAAGGCGTGCTAAAAGTTGCTGCTGCCTATGCGGTCGTCGTCGCTGACGAGGTTAATGAACTCCGGCGTCGGCCATGGAAGCTCGTACGCCGGCGATGGAGGAGGTACCGCCGCATGGGCGAGGAGGCCGTGGCCGGGGATCCCACGCCGGAGCGAGCGGGCGGAGCGCGGTCGTTGGAACGCGTCGGCGTAGCCGAGGAGTCGCCGGCCTCACTGCGCGAGCGCCGACTCCCGCGCTGGATTGCGAGCCCCTCCCACAAAGTGAGCTCGTTGAGCTCGTCCTGCGCGCTGTTGGCCAGTGCCATGGCAATGGCCTCATCCTCGGAAAGGTCCGGCGGCTGGGTCTCCGGATCCCACGCCGGCCCGCCGTCTTCGTGGTCGTAGTCGACCATGTCGACGTCCTCGTCCGCGTCTTCCTCGTCGTCCGCGTCCTCATGGTCGTTCTCTTCTTCTTCTTCGGCGATCTCTCGGTCGAAGAAGTCCACGTCGCCGAGGTAGCCAGCGCGGCGGCCCGCGTCGAACTCCCACGTCCCGAATGAAATCCAGTTGTAGGAGTTCAGCGCGTACGCCTCATCCTCCCGCGGATCCGGCGGCAAGATCGCTCGGCGGCGGCGCACCTCGTCCCGCCGCTCTCGGCCCTCGCGCGGCACGGGAGGGACCGGCACGCGCCGCGAGTTCGAGTACCGGCCCCCTCCCGGCAAGTTCGCGTCCGGCCATGGCACAGGCCGGTTTTCCTCCCATAGCTGCCGCGCGAGCTCAACGCGGACGTACCGGCCGACCCTTGCCTTCTTGCCGGAACGCGAGCCGCTTGCCTCGTGGTCGTTCTTCGTCTTGCAGAACGGCCAGCATTTCTTTCCCATGGCGTCGGTGGGGTGGATAATGTGGGATTTGGTAATGGTTTGGTCGTCGAAATGGACGCCGGCAGCGTCCATTTAAAAGGCTCCGACGCCATATCGCCTTCAATGGCCTGCCAGTGCAACGTCTACTAGCTGCGCACGCTTACGGAAGCCGAGGCACGCCATTAACGCGGCCCTGCGAAGGCTGCAGCGCGCCGCCCGGAAGTAATGCCCGAAGACGAAGCAGTTGTGCCGCTGCCAGGCGGGCCCGTGCGAGGACCGAGCGGACACTTTGCGCGTCCGCGCAGCGTCCGCAGAGACGCAAACCTAGCGCATATTTGGGCCAAGTTTGCGTCTCTGCGGACGACCCGGTCACTTTGCGTCGCGCCGCTGGAGGTGGTGCACGATGCATTTTCGGTCACGGCGGACACAAACGGTCGCTGAGCGTCCGTTTGCGTCGCGCCGCTGGAGATGCACTGACTACTAAAGAAAAACCGAACCAAACCGGATGAAGTCTTCCTTGTTGTCCGTCCCTCGTCGTCTGTGGACAGAGGGAAGCGATGAGGAGTGGTGGTTGGGTGCAGCCGTGGAGAGGTCAGAGGTCATTCCCTACCTCGTTGTCGGCCGAGGGGGCAGAGAAGCCTGGATCCTCGCGGGAGAGGAGGGAGCGCAGGGATGGTCCGATGCGGAAAATTAATGGAGAGAGAGGGGGAAAGTAGGCAGATGGGCTGGGGTGGGGTGGGATCCTCGCGGGAGAATGCTATTGCTAGCCATGACGAAAAAATGTAGAATCTGAAGGAGCAAGGTATTGGATGTCGACTCGGCGGCGGGGGACACTGGATCGACCACCGCCGGCGCCGGGATCGTTTGGCGGCAGGCAAGGTGAGAACGACAACCTCCCCCGATTAATCCAGGTCTTCTATAATCTGAAATGTAGAATCTGGTGGATTAGTGGACCTGGAAGTAACTAGTTCAGTACTAGTACTTGGCATTTATTTTCTGATGCATTGGCTTATGCTGCTCTTGTTAGGGTGTGAAGGTGGGATCCCGATGGGATTTCACTTATAGTGTATTTTACCAATTCTAGTTTAAATTTTAGTGTTAAAAATTACACTAGAAAAGTCAAAATGCACTACAGGTGGGATTTAGGTGGGATCCCACTCGACATCCTAGCTGTTGTAATTGATCTCAGGTAACAAATTGAGAAAAGTACAAAGGGAAGTGGTCCACCACGTTTTCCTCACCTTGGAGCCTTGATCGGAGGCTCAAAGCAGTTTTGGTCCCTAACCCCCGGCCCTGCACGTATAAGGGCATGTAGAATAAAAGATGCTTAAAGAGAGAAAGCGCTGCCACATCATCAGGCACATGTCTAAATTTGGCTTTCTCCAACGCTAGAAGCTATACTTTTGGTGCTTCAATCGTGAGTCTGTCTCGTTAGCACTCAGCTGAAGCACCGTGCATTTCAATCTGTAGCAATCCACAAACTTTAAAAGAATGTCGGGCGACGTATCTCGCCGGCGGAGGGCGCGTACGGCGGCTGTGCTGCGTCGAGGCATAGAGCAAGTTCGGTTATCTGCGCACGACCAACAACACCATGAGACGCAAGGAGCATCACAAAAGCAAGAACTATAAGACATGCATCTAGCGGGACAACTCCATATTATTCTATGGAGGAAGAAATGCGAGCACGAGGGAAGCACATGCCTTTAAAATGAAGCAGTTATTTTCTTTGGCACCCCATCAAGCATCGAAGATGCTC
>NC_061509.1:81452118-81499465 GCF_022539505.1 Lolium rigidum | reverse complement strand
ACCACCATCCTCTGAGAAGCTTCTTCCATGACAAATCATCTTGAAGAGGTCCAAGAACTCTTGCGGCGATCCCTTTATCTTCTCGCATGATCCCCATTGCGGCACTCTGATTGCTGCACAAAAATCACTGAATGGCAAGTTGACGGTTTTATTATAAATTTTGTACTGAACCATGGGGTTAGATCGTGACCAATTGAATTTAAAATCTTGCACTACTGACATAGTCAGTTTTGCATATTGGCATGGTTCACCATTAACAAAATCGTCCAATCCTGCACGAGAGATTAGTCTTTGAACATCTTGTAAAATCCCCGCACTTCTCATAAAATCCACGCACGGATAGTAAGTGGGATATACTCCTTCTTCCCGGTGAACTCTCATGACCTGTTGCACCTCCAATTCTTGTTGGTTAAGTTGGTGCCTACTCCCTTCCATTTTCTGAAATTTTTCAACAAACAATATAAAATTTGATTTGGTGACATATAATCGAGAGAAACTTCCATAGGAACTCGCTAGAGTACTAAACATGCATCAAAACTAATTTCTACCATTTAGAACAAGCATGCAAGCTCACTAAACATGTTACCTACAGCAGCAAAATATTCAATATATACTCCACCAAATAGAATTCTAATTGGATAATCGGAGGAGTCACATACCGGAGAGCAAATGTGCCAAATTTCAGACAGAAATCTGGGCTGAGCAAAGAGATCGAGAAATCTAGAGTTCTTGAGCAAAAACACGAGTGAGAGGAAACTGGTGTCGATTTTTTCGGGAGAGAGAAGAGTGTGAGAGGAAGAGATGCTAAAGTGGGGTAAAGGGGGGCCACACACCGGGGTGGCGCGCCCCTTGCTGGCCGCGCCGGCACTGTGGGGTGCCACCACGGGGTGCCCCACTGGTCATCCCCAGGTGCTCCCAGGTGCCTTATCAAAAAATAGGACCAACGGTATAATTTTTGTGAATTTTTGAAAACTTTGAAAAATGCACATTTCTGGGTATTAAGTTTATTATTACTGGCGAGGAAATTTTTTGAAATATCTAATTAACTAAGGAACTTTGCAAAATAAAAGTGCTACAACAACTAGAGCAAGTGGAGGAAGAAAGAGATGTTGTTTACCTCCTCTATGCATATAAAAGGTATTTGTTAACAAGGTTGATCAAGTCTTGCCACCAAATAAATTTTACATAGCATATGAAGAAATAAACCTCAAATCAATCATGTTACCTTGAATTGTATTGATATGGATCCAATCACAAGAGTTTGATATTCTTCTTTAGGCTCATATATAGGACAATCAATAGTTCCCACTTTGATAGTTCTCATATTAGAAATAGTATTAACTCCACATGCTTTCTCAATCCTCTTGGGAAAATAAACAGTATGCTCCTTGTCATCAATATTGAAAGTAACTTTTCCCTTATTGCAATCAATAACAGCCCCTGCGAGTGTTAAGAAAAGGTCTCCCAAGAATAATAGACATATTATCATCTTCAGGCATTTCCAACACAACAAAATCAGTTAATATCAAGCAGTTATTAGTAACTTGAACAGGAACATCCTCACATATACCAACAAGAATAGCAGTAGATTTATCAGCCATTTGCAAAGATATATCAGTAGGTATCAACTTATCTAAGTAAAGTCTCTTATAAAGAGAAAAAGGCATAACACTAACACCGGCTCCCAAGTCACATAGAGCAGTTTTAACATAATTATTCTTAATAGAACAAGGAATAGTAGGTATACCTGGGTCGCCCAACTTCTTTGGAACTTTGCCATTGAAAGATTAATTAGCAAGCATAGTGGAAATTTCCTCATTGGGGATTTTCCTTTTGTTAGTAACAATATCTTTCATATACTTTGAATAAGGAGGCAATTTAATAGCATCAGTCAAAGGGATTTGCAAGAATAAAGGTTTCATACAATCACAAAATTTATTATAGTGTTCTTCTTCCTTTGATTTTAATTTCTTAGCAGGAAATGGCATTTGCTTTTGAACCCAAGGTTCTCTTTCATTACCATGTTTCTCAGCAATAAAATCTTCTTTAGTGTACTTTTTATTTTTAGCATGCTTTTCAGGTTCTTCTTCAACCTCTTCTTTATCGGGAGTATCATTCTTATCATTATCTTTATCATGTTCATTACCACTTTCGGTTTCAGCATCGAAATAGAAATACTATTAGGATCATTAACGGGTTCAGAGGATTCTACAACATTCTTATGTTTCTTTTTCTTTTTCTTAGATGGAGCACTAGTTTTAGTTCGTTGAGAATCTTGTTCAACTCTTTTGGGATGTCCCTCGGGATATAGAGGATCCTGAGTAGAAACACCACCTCTAGTTGTTACTTCATAAGCATGTTTTTCTTTAGCATTATTCCCCAACAAGTCATTTTGCACTTTAGTGAGTTGATCAATTTGAGTTTGAACCATATGAAAATGTTTAACAAGCATCTTAACATCATTGGAGGTTCTCTCCACAATATCATGAAATTCACTAATAGCTCGAGAATTTTCCATTAAATGATTCTCTACTCTCATATTAAAATTTTCTTGCTTAACAATATAATTATCAAACTCATCTAAGCATTGTGCAGGAGGTTTTGAATACGGAATATCTTCTCTAGTAAAGCGTTGAAGGGAGTTTACCTCAATCATGGATGAAGGGGGAATTATCTCACATATATCTTCTATGGGAGGTAAATTCTTCACATCTTCAGGTTTAATACCCTTCTCCTTAAGAGACTTCTTGGCTTCCCTCATATCTTCATCATTTAATTTAATCATACCCCTCTTCTTCAATATTGGTGTCGGGGTTGGTTCAGGTGTAGACCAATCATCATGATTCCGGCCTATTTTAGCCAATAATTCTTTAGCGTCGTCTGGAGTTCTTTTCCTGAAAACACAACCAGCACAACTATCCAGGTATGCCCTAGACTCAATGGTTAGTCCACTATAAAATATATTAAGTAAATCATGCTTTTCCAAATCATGGTCAGGCCGAGCTCTAATAAGAGAGCAAAATCTCGCCCAAGCCTCAGGCAGTTTCTCTCCATCTTCCTGGTCAAAATTATAAATTCTCTGCAAAGCAATATGTTGAGAACTAGCAGGAAAGTATTTCCGGAAGAAAACATCAAGTAATTCTTTTGGGCTTTTAATAGAATTAGGTGGCAAACTATTATACCAAGTTTTAGCGTCATCCTTTAATGAGAATGGAAAGATTTTAGCAACAAAGTAAGTACACTTCTTAACATCATCAGAAAACAAGCTACTCAGAGTAGATAACTCAATCATGTGTTCAACGACACTTTCTTTTTCAGTACCACAAAAGGGTGTTTTCTCAACAATAGCTATATGAGATAGATCAAGAGAAAAATCATAATCTTTATCCTTAATGTTTATAGGAGATGTGGCAAATTTAGGATCAGGAGACAGGTTTATATCTAACAGCATGTTCTGCAAGCAACTTTTTAATTTTTCTTGCATCAGTAGTAGCATTGCATTTTTCAATAAAATCATCATCAAGTTCCACATAATCTTCATCAAGATCATCACTAGAGTATTCAACAGACTCAGGTGAATTAACAGGTGTAACAGCATTTTCATTAGGAGTTTCAGTATTTTCAATTTGTCTAGACCTAGCAATTGTAGCATCTAGAAAAGATCCTAACGAACCATCATTATCAAGCACAATAGAAGCATCATCACAATTATAAGAGGAATTTTCAGATTCAGCAGAAGTACCAGCATTTGAAGCTTGTGGTGGTGAAACAAGTTTACTTATCACAGATGGTGAATCAAGAGCAGCAGAGGTACTCAGAGTTGTACCTTTTCTTGTAGTGGATGGTAATATGGCGACCTTAGTATCGCGAGGTTTACCCATGATGGAGAATTTGCAGCGAACAATATCAATCCAAGTGAACTTCCAAATGAAGCTATGCTCCCCGGCAACGGCGCCAGAAAATAGTCTTGATGACCCACAAGTATAGGGGATCGCAGCAGTCTTCGCGGGTAGTAAAACCCAATTTATTGATTCGACACAAGGGGAGACAAAGAATACTTGAAAGCCTTAACAGCGGAGTTGTCAATTTAGCTGCACCTGGAAACAGACTTGATCGCAAGAGTTTATCAGTAGTAACAGTTTTATAGCAGTAGCAGTAGCGAAATAACAGTAGCAGGGTAACAAAGACAGCAATAGTGATCTATTATATATTAAAAGTAAATTACGGGCTCACCAGAAATTAGAGAAATCGCTAGAAAATCCCACAAAAAACAGAAACATCCGACCATCTATTTAATTATATAGTCTATGACAACCAATGGATCTTAAATATAATCCACTAACATTAAAGTTAGAAAAAATTACCCACCAATGCCCTCCATAAGTTTTTCCATAAGATTTTACATACCCCTTTGGTTTTGCGTCAAACCATCTAAAAACAAAAAAAAAGTACCTACACCACTGTAGGCACAGGGACAGATGAACGGGCGTTGCATGGATGAGAGAAACTCATGTAACAATCAAAGCAGGGGCATTTGCAGATAATAATAAAACGGTATCCAAGTACTAATCAATCAATAGGCATGTGTTCCATATATAGTCGTACGTGCTCGCAATGAGAAACTTGCACAACATCTTTTGTCCTACCAGCCGGTGGCAGCCGGGCCTCTAGGGAAACTATCTTGGATATTAAGGTACTCCTTTTAATAGAGTACCGGAGCAAAGCATTAACACTCCATGAACACATGTGATCCTCACATCACTACCATTCCCTCCGGTTGTCCCGATTTCTGTCACTTCGGGGCCATTGGTTCCGGACAGCGACATGTGTATACAACTTGCAGGTAAGATCATAAACAACGAATATCTTCATTAATCAATAACATGTTCAGATCTGAGATCATGGCACTCGGGCCCTAGTGACAAGCATTAAGCATAACAAGTGGCAACAATATCATAAAAGTAACATCTACGGATACTAGGCACTATGCCCTAACAATCTTATGACTATTACATGACCAATCTCATCCAATCCCTACCATCCCCTTCAGCCTACAGCGGGGGAATTACTCACACATGGATGGGGGAAACATGACTGGTCGATGGAGAGGCGTCGGTGGTGATGGCGGCGATGATCTCCTCCAATTCCTCGTCCCGGCGGAGTGCCAGAACGGAGACTTCTGGTTCCTGAGACGGAGTTTCGCGATGTGGCGGCGTTCTGGAGGGTTTTCTGGCGACTTCGACTTCCTCCCGTGCGTTTTTAGGTCGAGGCCGATAAGTAGTCCGAAGGAGGGCGTCGGGGGCCAGCCGAGGGGGCCACACGCTAGGGCCGCGCGCCCCCCTCCTGGGCCGCGCCGCCCTAGGGTGTGGGGCCCTCGGGCCTCCACCTGACTTGCCCTTCTGGCTCCGTAAGTATTCTGGGAAAATAGGGCCTTCTGTCAAAATCCCGAGGTTTTTCCTGAAAGTTGGATTTCTGCACAAAAATGAGACACCAGAACAGTTCTGCTGAAAACAGCGTTAGTCCGCGTTAGTTGCATCCAAAGTACACAAATTAGAGACAAAACAATAGCAAAAGTGTTCGGGAAAGTAGATACCTTTTGGACGTATCAGGGGATCTTCTTCATCCACGCCCCCTCGGTCGGTGACACGCGCTAGTGTCACCCGGCCAGCCGCGCCCCTGTGAGGCGAGGACTGTGCGACGCCCACAAGCGCCCTCCCGCCGCCGGCTCAGGACACTGTTGCTCCTTCGGACACAGTACGGCAGAGTTGCCCGCCAGTGGAGGGCATCTGCGCTTCCGTGGCGTCGTTTGGAGGGGGTTCGTCGTCACCACCGCCCTCTCCCTTCGACGGAGCGCACTCTCGGCCTTCTTCGCCGAGTCTGGGAGCGCCGAGGGTGCCACCTGTGGAGGCAGCTAGGGGAGGGTCTTCCTCGACGCACTCCCTCCCTAGGGCTGCAGCTCCTGAGCATCCGAAGAAGCCTTCTGGTTGTATGCCTTCGCGGCGCAGCAATCGGCATGGCGTTGGTTGATACGTCTCCTAAGGTTATGGATGTGCTGTTGCCACTAGGGATAAAACATTGATGCTATGTCCGAGGATGTAGTTATTGATTACATTACGCACCATACTTAATGCAATTGTCTGTTGTTTTGCAACTTAATACTGGAAGGGGTTCGGACGATAACCTCGAAGGTGGACTTTTTAGGCATAGATGCATGCTGGATAGCGGTCTATGTACTTTGTCGTAATGCCCAATTAAATCTCACTATATTTATCATGACATGTATGTGCATTGTTATGCCCTCTCTATTTGTCAATTGCCCGACTGTAATTCGTTCAACCAACATGCTTTTATCTTATGGGAGAGACACCTCTAGTGAACTGTGGACCCCGGTCCATTCTTTTATACTGAAATACAAATCTGCTGCAATACTTGTTCTTTACTGTGTTCTTGCAAACAATCATCTTCCACACAATACGGTTAATCCTTTGTTACAGCAAGCCGGTGAGATTGACAACCTCACTCGTTTCGTTGGGGCAAAGTACTTTGGTTGTGTTGTGCAGGTTCCACGTTGGCGCCGGAATCTCCGGTGTTGCGCCGCACTACATCCCGCCGCCATCAACCTTCAACGTGCTTCTTGACTCCTACTGGTTCGATTAAACCTTGGTTTCTTGCGAGGGAAACTTGCCGCTGTGCGCATCACACCTTCCTCTTGGGGTTCCCAACGGACGTGTCAACTACACGCATCAAGCAAATTTCTGGCGCCGTTGCCGGGGAGATCAAGACACGCTGCAAGGGGAGTCTCCACTTCCCAATCTCTTTACTTTGTTTTTGTCTTGCTTTATTTTATTTACTACTTTGTTTGCTGCATTATATCAAAACACACAAAAAAATTAGTTGCTAGCTTTACTTTATTTACTGTCTTGCACTCTATATCAAAAACACAAAAAAATTAGTTACTTGCATTTACTTTATCTAGTTTGCTTTATTTACTACTGCTAAAATGGCCACCCCTGAAAATACTAAGTTTTGTGACTTCACAACCACAAATAATAATGATTTCTTATGCACACCTATTGCTCCACCTGCTACTACAGCAGAATTCTTTGAAATTAAACCTGCTTTACTGAATCTTGTTATGCGAGAGCAATTTTCTCGGTGTTAGTTCTGATGATGCTGCTGCCCATCTTAATAATTTTGTTGAACTATGTGAAATGCAAAAGTATAAGGATGTAGATGGTGATATTATTAAATTGAAATTGTTTCCTTTCTCATTAAGAGGAAGAGCTATAGATTAGTTGCTATCTCTGCCTAAGAATAGTATTTATTCCTGGACTAAATGCAAGGATGCTTTTATTGGTAGATATTATCCCCCTGCTAAAATTATATCTTTGAGGAGTAGCATAATGAATTTTAAATAATTGGATAATGAACATGTTGCTCAAGCTTGGGAAATAATGAAATCTTTGGTTAAAAATTGCCCAACCCATGGATCGACTACTTGGATGATCATCCAAACCTTCTATGCAGGACTAAATTTTTCTTCGCGGAATTTATTGGATTCAGCTGCTGGAGGTACCTTTATGTCCATCACTCTTGGTGAAGCAACAAAGCTCCTTGATAATATGATGATTAATTACTCTGAATGGCACACGGAAAGAGCTCCACAAGGTAAGAAGGTAAATTCTGTTGAAGAATCCTCTTCCTTGAATGATAAGATTGATGCTATTATGTCTATGCTTGTGAATGGTAGGACTAATGTTGATCCTAATAATGTTCCGTTAGCTTCATTGGTTGCTCAAAATTCTAGGCCATATTCTGCTAATGGTAACTCTTATGGTAGATATGTTTCACCTAATGAGGAAAAGATGTTAGAAATTGAAAGATCCACCAAGAGCTTTATGCAATCACAATATGAGCAAAATAAATTGTTTACTAAAACTATGAATGAACAATCTACCTTGTTGAAGAATATAGGAAATCAACTTGAAAATCTGAATATGGAGATTTCGGGTTGCAAACTAAACTTGCAAATGCTGAAAACCGAATCTCATACATGTCTGCGTCACAATCTTCTTTAATTAATAAAATGGCTGCTAAACCTGAGGATATTGAAAATAAAATTGTTACTACAGCAAATGCCATTCAAGTTAGAATTAATGAGAATATAAGATTAATGGCTGAACTGCGTGCTAGGTGGGATAGAGAAGAAAATGAAAAACTAGCTAAGGAGAAAAATGTAGCTAAAGTTTGGGCTATTACCACCACAAGTAATGTTGATTCCTCACATGTTGCTGCACCTCCTACTATCAATGATAAAATAATTGGTGTTGGCAATGTTTCTACTCCTAGTGCAAAGCGCGCAAAATTACCTGAAACTGCTAAAACTGCTGAAACTGCCTGTGATAAAGCTGCTGAAATTTTTTCCAACATTGGGGATGATGATCCCATTGCTGTAGCTCATAATGATTTAGATTTTGATGATTGCCACATCTCTGAAGTTATAAAGTTCTTACAAAAACTTGCTAAGAGTCCCAATGCTAGCGTCTGTAAACTTGGCTTTCACAAAACATATTACAAATGCTCTCATAAAAGCTAGAGAAGAGAAACTAAAACTTGAAACTTCTATTCCTAGAAAGCTAGAGGATGGTTGGGAGCCCATCATTAAAATGAGGGTCAATGATTTTGATTGTAATGCTTTATGTGATCTTGGTGCAAGTATTTCGTTATGCCTAAGAAAGTCTATGATATGCTTGACTTGCCACCATTGAAAAATTGTTATTTGGATGTTAATCTCGCCGATAATGCTAAAAAGAAACCTTTGGGGAGAGTTGATAATGTTCATATTATGGTTAACAACAACCTTGTCCCCGTTGATTTTGTTGTCTTGGATATTGAATGCAATGCATCTTGCCCCATTATATTGGGAAGACCTTTTCTTCGAACCGTTGGTGCTACTATTGATATGAAGGAAGGTAATATTAAATATCAATTTCCTCTCAAGAAAGGTATGGAACACTTCCCTAGAAAGAGAATGAAGTTACCTTTTGATTCTATTATTAGAGCAAATTATGATGTTGATGTTTCGTCTCTTGATGTTACTTGATATACACTTTCTGCGCCTAGCTGAAAGGCGTTAAAGAAAAGCGCTTATCGGAGACAACCCATGTTTTTACTACAGTATTTTTGTTTTATATTTGAGTCTTGGAAGTTGTTTACTACTGTAGCAACCTCTCCTTATCTTAGTTTTATGTTTTGTTGTGCCAAGTAAAATCTTTGATAGTAAGGTTCATACTAGATTTGGATTACTGCGCAGAAACAGATTTCTTTGCTGTCACGAATCTGGGTCTAATTCTCTGTAGGTAACTCAGAAAATTAAGCCAATGTACGTGAGTGATCCTCAGATATGTACGCAACTTTCATTAAATTTGGGCATTTTCATTTGAGCAAGTATGGTGCCTTAATAAAATCCATCTTTACGGACTGTTCTGTTTTGACAGATTCTGCCTTTTATTTCGCATTGCCTCTTTTGCTATGTTGGATGAATTTCTTTGATCCATTAATGTCCAGTAGCTTTATGCAATGTCCAGAAGTGTTAAGAATGATTGTGTCACCTCTGAACATGTTAATTTTTATTGTGCACTAACCCTCTAATGAGTTGTTTCGAGTTTGGTGTGGAGGAAGTTTTCAAGGATCAAGAGAGGAGTATGATGCAATATGATCAAGGAGAGTGAAAGCTCTAAGCTTGGGGATGCCCCGGTGGTTCACCCCTGCATATTCTAAGAAGACTCAAGCGTCTAAGCTTGGGGATTCCCAAGGCATCCCCTTCTTCATTGACAACATTATCAGGTTCCTCCCCTGAAACTATATTTTTATTCCGTCACATCTTATGCACTTTGCTTGGAGCGTCGGTTTGTTTTTGTTTTGTTTGAATAAAATGGATCCTAGCATTCACCGTATGGGAGAGAGACACGCTCCGTTGTATCATATGGACAAGTATGTCCTTAGGCTTTACTCATAGTATTCATGGCGAAGTTTCTTCTTCGTTAAATTGTTATATGGTTGGAATTGGAAAATGCTACATGTAGTAATTCTAAAATGTCTTGGATAATTTGATACTTGGCAATTGTTGTGCTCATGTTTAAGCTCTTTCATCATATACTTTTCACCCATTAATGAAGAAACACCTGGAGCTTACTAATTTGGTTTGCATATTTGGTCTCTCTAAAGTCTAGATAATTTCTAGTATTGAGTTTTGAATAACAAGGAAGACGGTGTAGAGTCTTATAATGTTTACAATATGTCTTTTATGTGAGTTTTGCTGCACCGTTCATCCTTGTGTTTGTTTCAAATAACCTTGCTAGCCTAAACCTTGTATCGAGAGGGAATACTTCTCATGCATCCAAAATCCTTGAGCCAACCACTATGCCATTTGTGTCCACCATACCTACCTACTACATGGTATTTCTCCGCCATTCCAAAGTAAATTGCTTGAGTGCTACCTTTAAAATTCCATCATTCACCTTTGCAATATATAGCTCATGGGACAAATAGCTTAAAAACTATTGTGGTATTGAATATGTACTTATGCACTTTATCTCTTATTAAGTTGCTTGTTGTGCGATAACCATGTTTCGGGGACGCCATCAACTATTCTTTGTTGAATATCATGTGAGTTGCTATGCATGTCCGTCTTGTCTGAAGTAAGAGAGATCTACCACCTTAATGGTTAGAGCATGCATATTGTTAGAGAAGAACATTGGGCCGCTAACTAAAACCATGAATCATGGTGGAAGTTTCAGTTTTGGACATATATCCTCAATCTCATATGAGAACACTAATTGTTGCCACATGCTTATGCATTAAAGAGGAGTCCATTATCTGTTGTCCATGTTGTCCCGGTATGGATGTCTAAGTTGAGAATAATCAAAAGCGAGAAATCCAAAATGCGAGCTTTCTCCTTAGACCTTTGTACAGGCGGCATGGAGGTACCCCATTGTGACACTTGGTTAAAACATGTGTATTGCGATGATCCGGTAGTCCAAGCTAATTAGGACAAGGTGCGGGCACTATTAGTATACTATGCATGAGGCTTGCAACTTGTAAGATATAATTTACCTAACTCATATGCTTTATTACTACCGTTGACAAAATTGTTTCATGTTTTCAAAATAAAAGCTCTAGCACAAATATAGCAATCGATGCTTTCCTCTTTGAAGGACCATTCTTTTTACTTTTATGTTGAGTCAGTTCACCTATCTCTCTCCACCTCAAGAAGCGAACACTTGTGTGAACTGTGCATTGATTCCTACATACTTGCATATTGCACTTATTATATTACTCTATGTTGACAATTATCCATGAGATACACATGTTATAAGTTGAAAGCAACCGCTGAAACTTAATCTTCCTTTGTGTTGCTTCAATACCTTTACTTTGATTTATTGCTTTATGACTTAACTCTTATGCAAGACTTATTGATGCTTGTCTTGAAGTACTATTCATGAAAAGTCTTTGCTTTATGATTCACTTGTTTACTCATGTCATTACCATTGTTTTGATCGCTGCATTCATTACATATGTTTACAAATAGTATGATCAAGGTTATGATGGCATGTCACTTAGAAATTATCTTTGTTATCGTTTTACCTGCTCGGGACGAGCAGAACTAAGCTTGGGGATGCTGATACGTCTCCGACGTATCGATAATTTCTTATGTTCCATGCCACATTATGGATGATATCTACATGTTTTATGCACACTTTATGTCATTTTCGTGCATTTTCTGGAACTAACCTATTAACAAGATGCCGAAGATCCAGCTTCTGTTTTCTCGCTGTTTTTGGTTTCAGAAATCCTAGTAACGAAATATTCTCGGAATTGGACGAAATCAACGCCCGGGGTCCTATTTTGCCACGAAGCTTCCGAAGACCGAAGGAGAGTCGAAGTGGGGCCACGAGGTGGCGACACACCAGGGCGGCGTGGCCCAGGCCCTGGCCGTGCCGGCCTGTGGTGTGGGCCCCTCGTGCCGCCTCTTTACCTGCCCTTCCGCCTACAAATAGCCTCCGTCGCGAAACCCCCGATGACCGAGAGCCACGATACGGAAAACCTTACCGAGGCGCCGCCGCCGCCAATCCCATCTCGGGGATTCTCGGAGATCTCCTCCGGCACCCTGCCGGAGAGGGGATTCATCTCCCGGAGGACTCTTCACCGCCATGGTCGCCTCCGGAGTGATGAGTGAGTAGTTCACCCCTGGACTATGGGTCCATAGCAGTAGCTAGATGGTTGTCTTCTCCTCATTGTGCTTCATTGTTGGATCTTGTGAGCTTCCTAACATGATCAAGATCATCTATCCGTAATACTATATGTTGTGTTTGTCGGGATCCGATGGATAGAGAATACTATGTTATGTTAATTATCAAGTTATTACCTATGTGTTGTTTAAGATCTTGCATGCTCTCCGTTATTAGTAGAGGCTCGGCCAAGTTTTCGCTATTAACTCCAAGAGGAAGTATTTATGCTCGATAGTGGGTTCATGTCTCCGTGAATCTGGGGAGTGACGAAACCCCTAAGGTTATGGATATGCTGTTGCCACTAGGGATAAAACATTGATGCTATGTCCGAGGATGTAGTTATTGATTACATTACGCACCATACTTAATGCAATTGTTTGTTGTTTTGCAACTTAATACTGGAAGGGGTTCGGACGATAACCTGAAGGTGGACTTTTTAGGCATAGATGCATGCTGGATAGCGGTCTATGTACTTTGTCGTAATGCCCAATTAAATCTCACTATATTTATCATGACATGTATGTGCATTGTTATGCCCTCTCTATTTGTCAATTGCCCGACTGTAATTCGTTCACCCAACATGCTTTTATCTTATGGGAGAGACACCTCTAGTGAACTGTGAACCCCGGTCCATTCTTTTATACTGAAATACAAATCTGCTGCAATACTTGTTCTTTACTATGTTCTTGCAAACAATCATCTTCCACATAATACGGTTAATCCTTTGTTACAGCAAGCCGGTGAGATTGACAACCTCACTATTTCGTTGGGGCAAAGTACTTTGGTTGTGTTGTGCAGGTTCCACGTTGGCGCCGGAATCTGTGGTGTTGCGTCGCACTACATCCCACCGCCATCAACCTTCAACGTGCTTCTTGACTCCTACTAGTTCGATTAAACCTTGGTTTCTTACTGAGGGAAACTTGCCGCTGTGCGCATCACACCTTCCTCTTGGGGTTCCCAACGGACGTGTCAACTACACGCATCATTGGTCCGGATGGGGCGGTGGCCACGGATGAGGACACGATGGCCAAGGCCATGAGACGCAAGGCGGGGTCGAACCTCGACTTCTCAGGTATGAATAAGTGTACTAAATCATTTTTAACCTTCTCGACACCACTTATTGCTTCCAAGCTTAATAATGTGGGAGTCTCGTTGGGTAGTTCTATTAATTCTATTTCAGTTTCGGCTAATGCTCTTAAACTTATGGAGTTTGATAGAATCAAACTCACTCCTACGATTTCGAGCAAGTCGGATACCTCTCTAACTAAGAATGAGGATGCATACGCCATCTCAGACAGCCAGATGCTCACACATCTAGTTGGAGAGGTGTCGGAGGTTGGTATGGATGACGGGGCGTTGGGTTCATGCATTGAACTTCAAGCTGTCGAAGGGAAATCCAGACTTTCCTCTATTAAAAGAAATGCTTGGCCTAATAAAAATGTCAAAGTGACTAAATCACCCATTGTTTCCAAATGAATGGCATGTTTGAGAATAGCAGAGGTCTTAAAGACTTGGCTAAACACTTACATATTGCCGAAAGTATTAGGGAACATTTCTTAGATTTTGTTGCACTTTCCGAGACGGGCAAGCGGAGAAATTATTCAATAAGTTTTCTAAATCGCCTTTCAGGCGGGGAGGACTTTGCTTGGATACCCCACCCACCTCGAGGCCGCTCTGGTGGCTTATTAGTTGGAGTCCGAACTTCGACTATGGAGATTCTAGATAATTCCGGTGGTGATTATCATATTAAACTCCACATTCAGAATAGGTTTGATAACTTCATATGGAGTTTGGTTTCTGTCTATGGAGCCGCGCATGATGTGTGCAAACCCGCTTTTCTTCGTGAGTTGGTAAACCTGGCTAAGGACAATCCGCATCCTATCATCATAGGAGGGGATTTTAACTTGCTTAGATACCCTCGGAAAAAGAGAAGGGGTAGGTTTGACACCCATTGGCCTTTCTTATTCAATATTGTCATTGATAGCTTGGATTTGAGAGAGGTGACAATGGTTGGGAGACAATTTACGTGGGCAAATAGTCTTCCTGAGCCGACATACGAGAAGCTAGATCGAGTACTTATGGACTCTGATTGGGAATTTAAGTTCCCTCTAGTCTCAGTAGAGCTCTTCCTCAGATCGAAGCCTTATCAGACCATGCTCCTATATTGTTAACTACTGGGACACCATTGCCGTAACGTAGACGCCAGTTCAAATTTGAACTTAGATGGCTACATCGGGATGGTTTTTTGGACATGATTAAATTCATTTGGGATAAGTCGGTTGTCGGGAACACCCCAATCCAAAAGTGGAATAATAAACTACGTTCGGTACGTAGATACCTTGGGGTGGGCTAGGCGCATGAATGGGCAGCTCAAACAAGAGAAACTCAGCCTAACATCATACATTGATGATTTAGAGGCAATCGCTGAGGTACGACCGCTGACTGTGCAAGAAATTGAACTTAAAAGTTAATACAATGCAAAGCTAGCCGATTTACTTCGAGAAGAGGAACTCAAATGGTACCAGAGATCTAAGACCCAGTTCTTGTTGGAAGGAGATTCGAATATGAGATACTTTCATAGTGTTGCCAATGGTAGACACAGAAAGAAACGTATTCACTCTCTTGGCTAGGAAGAGGGCCTAATCGAAGGTCAAAAGCAACTTAAATCCTATACTACATCTTACTATAAGGCTCTGTTTGGCGAACCTGAGGAATCGGGTCTATCCTTGGATGAATCCAGGACGGATGATATCCCACAAGTGACTCTAGAAGAAAATTCCATTCTAATCGCCCCCTATTCCGAGGAGGAGATTAGGAAGGCGGTCTTTCTGATGGAGCATAATAAGGCACCAGGACCGGATGGCTTTCCACCCGAATTCTATCAGTCTTTCTGGGATATTGTGAAGACTGACCTGTTGAATTGTTTGATGAGCTTCATGCGGTACATCTGGATCTATTCCGTATCAATTTTGGTGAAATCATTCTTTTACCAAAAGTTATTGATGTGGAGCGGATCCAACAATATAGACCCATATGTCTTTTAAATGCTTGTTTCATTTTTTTTTTTACAAAAGTAGCTACTATTCGACTGAATTCAGTGGCAGATCATGCGGTGCGTCCTTCTCAGATGGCTTTCATGCAAGGTAGATACATCCTACATGGAGTTGTCACTTTGCATGATATAATTCATGAGATGCACCACAAAAATTTGAATGGATTCATACTCAAAATCGACTTTGAAAAAGCATATGATAAAGTTAAATGATCTTTTCTTCAACAAACACTTTGGAAGAAAGGATTTTCTGATGAGTGGCGCGCTCTAATTAATAACGCCATTTTCGGTGGTAGTGTTGCCATAAAGGTCAATGATGACATTGGCAAATACTTCCAGATAAAAAAAGGGTTGAGGAAAGGTGATCCATTGTCCCCAATGCTCTTTAACATTGTGGCGGATATGCTTGCAATTATAATTGAACGCTCTAAGTTCGATGGCCAAATTGAAGGTGTGGTTCCCCATTGGTTGATGGGGGCTTATCAATTCTTCAGTATGCCAACGATACAATTCGATTTATGGATCATGATTTGGCAAAGGCACGTAATCTGAAGTTAATTCTTTCAGCATTCGAGCAATTGTCAGATCTTAATATTAACTTCCATAAAAGTGAGTTGTTTTGTTTTGTTTTGGTGAAGCCATAGACGATGCCAACCTATATTCCGAGCTATTCCGATGGATGCGGGCTTGGTTGTTTTCCAATTAGCTATCTTGGTATTCTGATTCACCATCGGAGATTTACTTTGGCTGAATGTAAAATCGTTGAAGAACAACTTCAGAAATGCCTTACAAGTTGGAAAGGAAAGCTCCTATCCCTTGGGGGAAGATTAGTCCTCATAAATGCAGTACTCACAATATGGTACTGTATATGATCTATTTCTTCCAGTTACCCAAAGGAGTCTTGCACCGATTGGATTATTTCCGATCAAGATTCTTTTGGCAAGGGGATAGCGATAAGAAAAAATATCGGTTGACAAAATGGAGTGTTGTATGCTGTCAAAACGTTCAAGGTGGACTTGGTGCTCACGATCTAGAAGTTAAAAACAGGGCCTTGCTAGGAAAGTGGCTGACTAGGTTATTAATGGAGGACAGTGTATGGCAACAACTACTGCGGGAAAAGTATGTAGGCTCAAAGGCGATATCCCAGGTTTTTAGGAAACCGGGGGACTCACACTTCTAGGCTGGCATTATGGCAACAAAGAAATACTTTTTCCGTTTGGTTCCTTCTCCATTAGGAATGGGGCAGAGATACATTTTTGGGAGGATCGATGGTTGGGAACAACCACTCTCCATGAACAGTATCCAACCTTGTACAATATTGTTCGTTATAAATGGGATACCTTGCAAAAGGTGATGAAATATTCTCCACCCTCGGTAACGTTCAGACGTGATCTTATTGGTCCCCACCTAGACTCCAGGAATGAACTGCTTCAGCGGTTAGACTCAGTACAGTTATCTACGGGAACAGATGAATTCCGTTGGAGTCTTACCAAGAATGGTGTATTCTCTGTAGCCTCTATGTACAAAGCCCTTTGCACTCCTACCCAACCGATTTTAAATAATAAGTCCATCTGAAAGATGAAGATACCATTAAAAACTAAGATCTTCGCATGGTATCTTTGTCGAGGTGTGATTTTTACTAAAGATAACCTTGTAAAATGCAACTGGCAGGGTTGCAAGAAATGTGTGTTCTGTCACGAAGAAGAGACAATAAAATATATTTTCTTCAATTGCCGGGTTGCTAGATCTATATGGTCAATCATTCAGATAGGTTCTATCCTTTACCCATCCTGTAGTATTACCAATATATTTGGCAATTGGTTAAATGTGGTGGATTCAAGGTATAAAACGATTATCCAGGTGGGAGCGATTGCAGTTGTATGGTTGCTTTGACTATGTAGAAACGACAAGGTTTTTAATGATAAAAATTCTTCTATTATGCAGGTTATTTACAGATGTACAACTATGCTTCGTTCATGGTCACTGTTTCAACACTTCGAGGACCGAGACCTATTTATGGAGGTGTCAACACGTTTGGAGAATACGGTCAAGGACTTTATTACCCAACATGGGTGGCTGGATAACCGTAGGATAGAAGCCAATGGAGTTGTTGACTAGTTGGCTTTTTTCCTTTTATCCTTTACGTACTTTTTTTGTTTGGATACTGGATTCTTAAACGGTTGTGTGCATCTTAACTATGCAGAGGTTGGGTATAATACTTGATACTTCAAGTAATAAAGCGTCCTTTATTGAAAAAAAATGCAGTAGGAGCTGCTTTTCATTGGTTAATAGTCATAAGGAGATGTTACAGAGTTACACGATGCTCAAAGAGTGATCAGAAACGGCAAAAAATAGAAAAAAGAAAATCAGCAGTTCAACAGGTAAGGCACATCAGTCTGACTCTCTTGGTTAATGGTCAGGTCAGCAACCTCATTTCTTCCCGCCGATAGGCCTCATCAATAATCTTGTTGTAGACTTGTTGAACTGAAGCAGCCTGGCGTTGGAATATCCTTGCATTGCGGTCTTTTCACAAAGGGCCAGCCATCCTTTGTGTCTGGCACGAGGAAGCATGGCCACTGTCGACTGCAGCCATGGTTCCAGCTTGCAATCTAGAGTAGGGACAAAACAGGGCGGCAGCAGGCTTGCTTGCAGGACCATGCACCATAGCTGAGTTTTCATCGGGCAGTTCGCAAGCAAGTGAACAGACTCTGGGTGTTGTTTCGGTTCAACTTTAGGAAAAAAATCCAACTGCTGGGGCTGAATTACGTGCGCACTGGTGCTTCCATATTTTCCATTTCGGGGTTAGGAATGTTAGACAAGTGTCTTACACAAGTCCACTTTCCCGTTCTTAAATTATGCCGCAGTAGAAGTTAATATTCTCCTTCCGTTTGCCAATCAGTAGACCTTCAGTTGCATCCATGGAGAAAGTAGTTAGTATTTTTATTTCTTTTGTTAATGACCCTAAATTGCATCTGTAATGTTTAGACAAAGTGTCTTAAAAGAGAACAGTCCTGTCACTATTCATTTGCCGCCTATTTGGACTTAGAACTGCATCTGTAGATTTTGTTGATTTAGAAAATATCTTGCCTATTTGTGTTGATTTTGTTGATTGCAATTCCAGAATTCTATACTGTTTTATACGATGTTCTTCAAGAAGAGGTTACTTTTACTTCAATTGTGAAGCATATCATCTTAGCAAATCTGTTAGAAAGTCTAGCATCTCCTCATTCTCAAAATTGGTTGTTGGAGGCATGACTTTCGATGTCACTCTATTCTTGTATATGCCTCGCATTCATTTTGTAGTCAATATGTTCGATGCTTGGATCCAAATGCCCTTTTGGGATCAAAATCTGATGAGCTTTCTCATTGAGAACACAACTTTGTGAACCTAGCTACTCCCAGTGTTGACCCGGACTTTTGGCTCTCGGGTGCAGGCGCACCCTATATACTCTAAAAAATGTAGTAATTTCAAATAAAGTTAAAAAAATTCGAATCCTTTTGGGAATCAAAGATAATCAAGTATTGTACTCGTATAAATTTGTTTGGCCAAAAAATGTTTCACATTGACTTCAGGCAAAAAAAACCAAATATATGACGAATATAGCGTGAATAGTACTTTAATATAGGACCTTCAAGTCTGTTTTTTTCACCCAGGAAACAAGAGAAGTTATTCTATGGTGAATCTTTCGTATACGAGTACAATACATGATCATCTTTGATTCCCAAAAACATTTGAATTTTTTTGACCTTTTTCTGAATTATTATATTTTTTTCCATATAGGGTGCGCTTGCTCCCAGGTTCACCCATGCAATTTCGCTCCCAGTGTTCACTAATATAAGATCAGTTTAGCAAACTAAATTAGTTTGCTACAACATTTTATATTAGCGAATTGAGGAAGTACTTAAAATGGGGTTCATGCCAGATTGTTAATCAACTTAAATCTGTATTGCCCTAACTTCTTGATTATGTTTCTTTGCAAATATGACTTTCATGTGTGGGATCACAGTTTATTTACGCAAGTGACTATCACCTTACTCTAAAAATAGACGGGCGCAGCAACGCGCGCTATAATAATCTACTACCTCTGTACTTATTTAATTGACGCCAGCTACAACATGCATGCGTTGCTTTTTCTACATAGCCCGCGTCGATTTAATCGGAACGGAGGGAGTAGTATATAATACAACATGAAGCAGAATAAACTACACACATGCTACCACCCAAGCTGTCCGTTTAGTGCAGAACATTAGACTGATAACACATGAGTGATATTGTGCTCTGTACAAGTTGCAAAAATGTTTACTTCTGACAAAACAAAAAATTCACCCGTGGTATTGATTAGAGCTAAAGATCAATTCCTCAACAATATTATTAAGGTACACACCTGCTAGCAAATTCCTTGATTCCTTGAGAGACAATTTTCACAATAGAATATCTCAATACCCTCTACTCATCTTCTCTACGGAGCATCTTGAATACAAGACATACAAGCTACAAAATGGGTAGTCACACAAAATGATAAGCTTCGACAGATATGAGTTGCTACGGTCTTGATCAAATGTAGCATTGCATACCAGGTATCACATAACGATCTAAAATAAGGTATCACCTACTGCTATCCTACAAACCAGCAAGTACTGGATTCACCAAACACAAAAATATATATAGTAGCAAATTCTTTAGAGAGGAAACAATCACATTTGATGTCCTTTCCATTGCCTGCAAGGATGCCTCCTCTTCTAAATGCAGTTAGCTGGGCAAGTGTTACACTCTACACTCTACCCTATTACAACAAGAACAACCAATGCATTTTTAGTCTGGTAGTAGAACAAATTTATCTCCCTTTCAAGGTACTGAACAAAATGCTAATGGAGGATTGTGTTCAAGAAAATTAGGTGACAGAAAGTGACAAATATCAGGCTCATCTGTTGTCCACGAGAGCGAGAAATAACAAAAACACTCTCATCGTCAATAAGCATTTCCTATACTATTTGAATGAACTGATGTTCTTTGGCTCGTTATTTTCTCTGTTATAAAAAGATTCATGCATCATCCAAATATATAGCAATATCTAGTATTGATCCCAAGGAAACAAAAGCTCTGAGTTTTATGTGAGTACACGACTACCTGATGGCTTGAAAGATGACAGCGCCTCAACCTTGACCTTGATAACCATAGCTATATCCTGGATCAATGTGATTTCTAACTGCAGTCATGTAATTATCTCCTTAATGACTAAAATAGACAAAGCAGGAATTAGCATCGATGAGAATTTTTGCACATGATAAACCAAAAAGTATTCAAGTAAACAAAGTGTTCTATACATGTGGACATAATTAGCTGCTAGTCCTGATTATGAAGTTCACAAAAAGTAAAAAATTCAGGCGAGAACACCATAGCCTAACTTTCTATTCACTTACTCATCACTTTAGTGGAGCACGTAGTGAGCATTATTTATCTATCAAATAAAAAAATAACATGAATATATAGACGGTGCTACAAATAAGAAGTTGCATTGCGGACCATGGGAACTAAGCACATACATACCGAAGGAGCATGAGCAATGCGGCAAGAAATGTAGACAAATAACAAAATCAACACCAAATTTACAATGATAAATGGACACGCTCACTTATCCAAACAGGCTCTGAAATGCTAAGTAAGGAAAATTTCACCGTATGTGTCAACAGCCGGATTTTTAAGTCCAGATGCCTATTATGCCATACATCGCAATCCCATGAAGATTGTTTTTGCGAGACATAATAAGTTTATATCACAGCACATCATTCATTACAAACCATAATAGTCTTACATCAAAGGATCACATGATCCAGTCTCATTACAACAGTTGATCTAAGGATCAATTACACAACACATAGCGGAAATACGTAGTAGTGGTCCATCTATTCCACAGGCAACGCTTGACGTCAGGAGACGATCCTAGTTATCATAGACGTCCTACTGTCCATCATCCACGATACTTGTCTGCTCCTCTTCATATTCTGGCCATTTGAATAGCCGGGGACACGGCGCGTGAGTACTTTAAAGTACTCGCAAACTAATACTAGTGTAAGCACTATTAATTATATAAATGAGGTTCTAAGCTCTAGGTTTATTTGCATAAAGCCAATTTTATTTCATAAGCCCTTAGTAATAAAAGACTCTTCATTTGCCTAATCTAACTCAAGTGGGAACATTAGTGTCATTCCCACAACTCTGTTGTGATCAAGTCAAATTCACCTTTCAATTCACCATTCATTATTAGAAAACATCTGACAACGGAACAGTATGGTCATCCAACCGTCCATAACCGCGGACACGGCTATTCGAATAGGTTTACAATCTGTAGAGGTTGTACACTTGTGCCACAACATTTGATTACATCCGTCAGGGATAGCCATGAATAAACATACTCAGTATGCGGATCATCAACCATTAACCTTTCACTTACATACCCTAGTATAGACACCTCCCCCATAAGCTTGGCCTCCCAGTAATAGCAATCTGCCATCCTGGGAACTGCATAGGGCTTGGGTAAGACATTCACCTCATTTTCACGTCATTTCACATTTCACGGAGGCAGCCTCGGCATAACCCCTACGACGCTTGTTTAGAGGGAACCCATACTAAAGTGCATAAGTTTCTAGTTAAGCCTTACCCATAATCAGGTATTGTGAGGGTACTCTAAAATTGGAATGGTATCGCATCCGAACCTAATCATCAGTTTTTGTCAAATTCACCATGTCATTCAAGTCACATCCACCTTCAAAATCTTTCAATGGAATGACTCATCATTCCATGGTTTTCAAAGTCATTTAATTCACATGTTCCCATCTAGAGTAATCACTTTTAGTTTTAGCACTAGCAACTAGTCATGAGGGGTGCTAGCTAACTTGTAGCTCTCTAGTCTAATTTTGATGTTCTTGTAATAATCCATATCTAGACCAAAGTTAACTATAAAAGTAAGCTTTGATAACCAAAGTAAAAGCTTGGCAAGATAAAAACTTGGGCTTGGAAAGTAAAACACAAATTAGTATTGCAATGGTGCCTTGTTCAAGTAGAGCTTGCATTAGGGTAGCTTGCAAGAGTATAGCTTGCCTTGAGTGGTACAGTGATCAAAGTTTTCTTCTTCTTCCTCGTAGAAGACCTCCTCTTCTTCGAAGCCCTCGGTACTAGCGTCTAGAAACGGATACGAGGTATACAATCACCAAACAAATCTTAAGCAGTATACTTAACACACAAAGGGATCACACAAGCAATCCTATCATCACAACATTATTAACATGGTGATTGGTTTTGTTTTATTTTTAAGAAAAATAATTTCCTCTCATTGAAATATTTATTAGAGTTTCTATTTATTTCCTTTGAGAAATAATTTCCTCTCATTGAATGTTACTAAGTTTTAATATCCTCAAATAATAAGGCATGAACATATGTTGACCAAGGTCAACACTTCATATTTATCCATTTGAGAAATTGATTGAAATGAGATACTATATCTCATACAATTTAAATACTACTTGGAACAATTTAATATCACAAAGTAATTAAATATGAGATTCTAAATACTAAGCTATTATTTCATATTGAATTACTTGAGACAATGATTTAAATGAGAGAATACCTCTCATAGTATTTAATAAATAAATTTGGGTAATTTAAATGGACTAGAAATGGCCACATAGCCATTATTTTTCTCTATCCCATGATCATGGTAAACACCACTGTCATATTTTTTTATATTCATGTAGAGTATTTGAAATGTGAATTATGAGAGTTGGAATCAACTCAAAATTCATTATGGTTGATTTTTAATAATTGTTTGAATTTGAAAAGGCACTGTCTTGTTATTTTTACTACATGAGTTCTACAATGAATCTAGGTTTGAGACCAGTGTAGTTGGCTAGACAATTTCATAAGCTTTCCAACAATATTAAATTCATCAATTTTGGCTCAGTAGATTTTGTTCTATTATATTTTGAAGATGGCACCAGCATTGAATTCAAACTAAATCGATTAATTCAAATTTGAATTGTTGGGCTCCCGCGGGAAAACTACACGGGCCAAAGAGAAAAAGAAAAACGGGCCGGCCCAACTGCGCGTCTCGCACGTGTGGGCTGCCTGACAGCGGGACCCACTGCCAGCGGCACTTTAAATACCGAAACAGTATGATCTACGTGGGCCGCAGGATTAGAACATGATCCGACGGCCGATGACCATCGTCGTCTCCGACGAGATCGAGCACTGGCCGCGGTGAGGGTAGGCGATCGTCGGCGAGGTGATGCAGCGGCGTTGTGGACGATGGCGAAGCTCCAGGTACTTGCGGCGTCTCCTGGGGTGGCGCCAATCGTCTTCTTCGTCTGCGGCGGCTCCGCGGCACTCCGGCGAGCAATTGGTGTGGTGGCGGTGAAATTGGAAGGGGGCAGAGCTCGAGGAGGGGTTCTAAGATGAGAGAATGAGGTTGGCGTGGAGAATTGGAGCGGGGGAAGCCTCCTTTTATAGGAGCGACGAGCTGCCAAGGCGCGCGGGACAGGTCAAGCATGGCGACGGCGATACAGTGGCGGAGGGGAGTGGGCGATGACGCAGGGGCGTTCTCTACGTCATGGCGAGCACGGAGGACTTGATGACACAGAAAATGGAGCGCTGACGCGAGCAGGACAGTGACGCGAGCTCGCGGATGCGTGGCGGAAAGTCGTCGACGGTGACGACGGCAACCGTCCTCTCCAGCGCAAGCGAGCGTGTCTGGGAGGTTGCTAGGGTACTGGTGCGTGCGTGTGCAAGAGGAGATGTCAAGGGGAGGACGAGGCTGACGGGGCGCGACGACGCTCTGGCGCGCTCTGCGTCGCCACCATGCGCACGCTGGCGTCACAGGGTGATCTAGACACGTCCTGTGCTGGCCAATGCTGGCTTCTCCTTGGTCGAGGGTTGTGTCTATCGCGTTCAGGGAAGTGAGAGGAGGGTCCAGGACATGATGACATAGGTTGGATGGGAGTGGAGAGGGAGATGGCATGGTGGTGCCATGATCACCACGGCATGGCCATGGTACATGATGAAATCATGCATGATCAAAGTCTCTCGAGACTTGGCATTGCTCACTCGGGTGGAAGAGAGAGCTAATGATGATCAAGGGCTTGATGGTTTAGTCCAAGATCTGCTGGGTATAAGGGTGTAGAGAGTTGGCAGATTGGGGCACACAAGGTGTTTGATGAAATGGCCGCATGAACCAAATTTTTGAATTTTGCCAAACTCTTTGGTGGATGTGATTCAAATAATGTTTGGCACATTTTGGTGGTCTTGGTTTGCAAAGGGGAGTTGATTTGGAAAAATTCAAATGTGGCATGATCTTGAATCTGTTTCATTGTTGCATCTTTGCTTGATTATATTTAGTAAATGAGAAAGAATTTGCAAGGTTGGTCTTTACCAAAAGTGTTCACCTTGATGAGTTCTTGGATGGGGTGCAAAGAGTTGAGAGAGTTTAGTTTAAAAATTTCTTAATATAGGGGATCAAAGTGGGTACCCTGATATAAAATGTCAAAGTGACCATTATCATATGTGAGTAGGTTTTGCTTTGTATTTTGATTTGTTTGGTATTTCCTTGATTCAAATGTTGTTATTATTGGTTTAGTAATGTTACCCAACCATTGAAACAAAGTAAAAAGGCCTAGGTTGAGATTCGGCAAAAATAGCCATAGGCTCATATGTGGTGTTATTTTGATTTTTCCTTTCTTTGTCTTTGCTTCCATTTGATCCAATATGATCATGGTTAGGGTTTAGAAACACGGTTAGACGCTTCAAGCAAACCTTCATGGCCAAATCACAACATTCATGCTTTAGCACTATGCACACAATATAATATAATATAAGTTTTTGTTGGTTCCAATTTTTGAATAATGGAAACTCATTCTCTTTATTGATTTGAAAACTTGGGATGTTACAGTATGCCCCAAAACAGAATAGTTGGACAAAAAATTGTACTAGTATTAAGATTGTCTGCACTGCATGGGTCACTCCGGCTGGCATACCCTTCAGGTTTGAACATAGTCGGTCACGAAATTCTGATTGCCACTCGATGTTTGGACATGGAACCTGAAAAATACAAATGGTTATAAGAGTGTGACCGAAATAACCATATTTTTTTTCGATAAAGGGAATATATTAATATCAAAAGATACCAATTCCGAAATAACCACATTTAATCATGAAAATGATAGGGTACAATAGAAAAGATTATACTGTTTCTCGAGGAAGCAAATATCTTTATCGGGTCCATTGAAGGAGTCCCCTTCAATGGTTCAAGCTGGATGGATGTGCACAAAGTTCAGATATAAATCTAGGAATAAATGAAAATAAACCTCTATTACTTAAAACTGAGCCGAAACAACATCTACAAGTCAAAACATGGTCGCCATTGCACCTACGCCTCATCTATACCATTTGAATTTCACATGGCGAAACATCTAAAATACTGCAGTTTTCATCTTTACATTCCAGATCCATATGCCATTCTAAATGGGACCAAATATGTACCTTGTCGACGCAGTGGCCGTGGTCGTGCCAGCAAACGTCAAGGTCGTCATAGGTCTCCCCCCCCCCCCATCCATTATTTATCCACGTCCAACATTAAAAGGAGAAAGCCAACTAACCAGGCACCCATAAAGCAGCCGGTTACGCCAATACAACACACAATCGTGGAAGTTCCTGGGGCTGAAGCTTCTACCATCTTGTGCAAAGCTGAGCGAGACACCTGCAATTACACATTGAAACCCAACAATTAATGCCATGAACACAAAAGTAGAGTTCAGAGAGGAAACTGAATGTACGTATGGACGAGTTTTTTTGAGAGCAACCACATATTTCATTAATCGAAAACCAAGTTACATGAAGCAACACATAGAAACTAAAAGACAAACCGGGATAAAATGATTATCCAGAATTTGCAGATAAAATCCTAAAAGATCGAGAAATACAAAACGATCCTTAGGGTTTCCTGCAACCACCGTAGCCAGCGGCCGCCGTCCAATTCCAACGCCGTCGAGACGAACGCAAGAAGAGACGCCGAGCCTCCACCGTTGAAAGATCCAAAAAAAAAAAGCACCATCGCCAAAGAGGCTTTGTGAGTCGATGAACAGGCCTGCTGCAAGCAGCGAGGCACATGTCCTTGTGGCACGTCGACCATGGGACGTCCCCGTGCTGTCTTGGACCAAGATACGCCGCCTCCAGTCGACGAAGTCGGAGAAGAACGGAATATCCACCACCTCTGGACTAACATCTTCGCTCCAGAAGAACCACCTCGCCCCGGCCCCTAGCGCCGTCGTGGACAACGACAAACGCCAGGCCAGTGACACGTCGAGAAACAGATCTCGGCAGATCTGAAGAACGGCGAGAAGACAAAGCTGCCGACCTGAAAGATCGACAAGCACACGTTGCCAAAAACTCCGAGACGCCGCCGTGAAGGTCACCGCCGGTGTGGGAGTGGAGTTGAGGCAAATTTATTTGCCCCGTGCGCCGCTCCCACCACCCCAACGACGCATCACAGCAGACAAGCCCTAACTACAAAATGGAGGAGGAACGAGGTCCCCTCCCCCTCCTGCTGCCGGAGCGGCAAGCGGAGGGAGAGGCCCAGAGGTCACGCCGGTGGAGATGGGATCTGGCCGCCCGCCGCCTGGGAGAGAGGAGCAGGGGCAAAACGGTTTCTTGCCCGGCTTGTGTTTTATTTACATATGGAGGAGTTGGAGATGAGCTCCAGCGAGTGCAGTATCCAAGGGCTAGAGCAGTCTTGGCGATGGCGCAAGCGGCGAACCATCGGGGAGAAGGGAATCACGAGCAAGGTCAACTCCCCGCGGCCCCACCGCCCCTTGCTGCCGCCAACACCCATCGGCGAGCTCCTCTGCCGATTTCTTGCGAACAGGAAAGTGGCCAAAGGCATGCGGCAATTTTCAGGATCAGCAGTAGAGTTGGTGGCGGCCTTCACAACGAATATCTCGCAATGGCGTTGACGGCATGAGCTCGTCTGGCAACCATGGCGCCAGATCGAGCGGAGGGAATAGGGGATGGGGCCTTGGCCCCGGGATGGGCTTGATCTCGAGGAGGGGAGGGCTGGGTCGTGCGGGTCCCGTTGCACTCGCCGGAAGAGGTGGAGGTTGCCTCGGCTGGAGATCCATGGGGACACCGAGCTTGGCCCATTTGGAGGCATGAAGGGGAAGGGAGGACCGGGGCATCGTTGGTGCTTGCCTTAGCACCCTGCGGTCATCCTCCACGCGAGCCCTCCATCGACGCGGAAGGGGAAGGAGGACCGGGGCATGGCGGCGGGCGCTGGAGGCCACACAGTCCAACCCTAGCTTCGATGCTCGATAGGTGTGAAATCCCTTAAATCACGGAGTCTCCTCGAGAATGTAGTGATTTGGTGGGAGGGCAAAAAGGTCTAATTGAAAATATGCTTGACAAAAGCTTTGGCCAGAGGAAAAAGAGGAACTTCGTTCTTTTTAAGTAGTAGAGATAGAGATATGTAGTAGAGATAGCGATAGAGATTTTAGTTTGATAAAAAAAACAAGTGGGTGATATGATGCATGCATGAGGATGACGTCGGAACGATGCTGGAAAAGAAAAACAAAGCAACGAGAAATCTATTATATTGGGTTTTCCGGGTCATTACACCGGTGGACGTGCTCTTCGACGGGTGCGGCAAGATGTACCTCCACACCGGCTGGGAGAAGTTCACGTGCTCCCACGACCTCCAGCCGGATGCGTGCTCAACTTTTGCTACCAAGGCGGCAAGGAGATGAGCGTGAATGTGTTCGACGACACGTCCTGCCGCCGGCACTACCATAGCGACAACGACAAAGACGATGATTAAACATGTCGAGTGTTCTTTCTTTGCAGCGAAGATGGCCGCCGGCCAATTGAAGCCACTAGTGTAGGTTTCTGGATGTTCTTCCTGCACATTGAAGAACAACAACCGGGCACTCTCGCAACCAGCTGGATTTTCCAGTTTGGGTGACTGAGAGTGCCTGAGAGTGTTATTTCTTGGTAGTAAACACACGAAATCTGCGAGGCCGACACTAGTTAGGTTTTCTGCATTTGCAATATTTTAACCATGTTTCAAACTACGTATTAGTTTATGTAACGTTCCTTCTCTCTATTGAAATGAAAACGCAAAAAAACAAAAAAGAGTTTTTAAATGTAAAAATAAGTTTGGGAGGCGCGTTTGAGGGCCGCGGCTGGGGAGCGACGCAGCCAAACGCGACAGGAAGCAAAGACGTCCCCAAACGCTCGATCCGGCGCTATTTGAGGGTCGCTTTGGGTACGCGACTGAAGTGGAAATTTCAAACCCGCTCTATCCTAACCCCCACACAGATTCTGCCCGTTCGGTTGGTTAAACACGGAACTCACCATCCCGGGGTTGCTGGAATCCAAGTGCCCATGGCGTTGGAGATACAGGCTCTCACCTATACAGCGTAAATTATTGCCTGATATTACCAAACTCATATTACCAGAATATCAACAATACATTACAATAATATCACACTAGTAGAAAAAGGGGTCTTTCGTCCAACCCTTTAGTACCGGTTTCTCGAACCGGTACTAAAGAGTGCATTAGTACCGGTTACACTGCACAGACCTTTATTACCGGTTCGTGACAGGAACCGGTACTAAAGGTACCCTTTAGTACCGGTTCGTGTCACGAACCGGTACTAAAGGTTTTTCCTGCTCCCCACGCACCTCCACCCCCCCCCCCGTGGATCGCCTTTTTTTGCTTTGTAAAATACAAATGAAAATGATAGAAAATTCAAAAAAATAAAATGTTTTCAGATTCTTGTATGTTATGCAACCTAGTATCGGGGAAAATTAACAAATTTGAATTTTCACTTTTTTGCAAAAAAGTTTTGGAAAATGGTAAAACCGCAAGAACTTTTGCGTACGACGTCGAAAAAAAACGTATAATATATCAAAATCATCGTGGGAAAAAGTTACATCCGAATTCACCAGGTTTACCCGGTTAGCCAAATTTTAGATTCTCAAAATTCCAAATCAAAATATGAAAGCAGGAAGATTTTAGGTTTTTTCCAAAACTTTAGAATTTTATATATTTTTTATTTTTAAAAAATTAAAATTAATAATTATAAGATTTTTTGATTCCCAGAATAACTATTACTTTTATCAAATTATAAGATTTTCAAATTTTCAGGTTTAAAGTTTGGCAAAAAAATATTAAAAGTTTAAAAAATATATAAAAATAATACAAATTAAAAAGTTAATTTTATTTATTTATTCAACATTATTATTACATCATTACTTTTGTTTATTAAAGAAATTATTTGCAATACAAATAATAAAGAAGTGTCACATTGACCAACATGTTAAGAGGATTGATATGATACTACTATCAACAACATGCGTGCGAAGCACTTGGAAGTGGGATGGAAAGGAACCTGGAAGTTAAGCGTGCTAGTGTTGGAGTAGTGTGAGGATGGGTGACCGACCGGGAAGTTTGACCAAGGGTAAGTAATTGACTAGAGATTAAGTGTAGTTAGAGACTAACGGAAATATTAGAAATTATGAAAAAAGGGAGTGAAAAATAATTAGAAAAAAATGGATAAAAAAAATTAAACGAAATAGCCTTTTTGTGAAAAAAAATAAAAAAAAGATCTCCAGCCCCGCGGGCACCTTTAGTACCGGTTCGTAAGGAACCGGTACTAAAGGATGGATGCCTTTAGTGCCGGATCTTTAGTACCGGTTCCAAAACCGGTACTAAAGGCCCTTTCAAACCGGTACAAAAGGGGGTTTCTCTACTAGTGTCACTGGAATAAAATATTAGAATAAATTACGTAGCATAATAGCATCATAATAATATTATGAATTTCTTGCACTGCAGTTACACTCAACAGTCTATCGTAGTTTATGCATAAATTAACATTAACAGAGAATCGTCTGAGCAACATATAGTTGCAACTTGATTGACACTCAACAACTCCATACATTGGGTAAAACCGAGCTCATCTATGGACACACTAAGATCTCAAAAACAGTTGTTCCATGTACATTCTCCTTGTGCGTCAACAACATCTTATCTTGAACAACATAACGAAGAGTTAGCATATTTCATTGAACAAATGGTCTTCAACGAATGCATTTCTTATGAGCTCTCTCTTCATCAAGTACAAGACTTAATTATCCATATAAGATCTTTGTATGTGGTAACTTGCCTGTAACCATGTTTGTCAGGTCTATACATGTCCATTTGGGACAATGAGATCAATATTTGTGAGGTCTATATTTTAGGTGAGTGAAGAAGTATAGAAAAGACTATCAACATGTCATTACCAGGACAGAAAAAAGCAGGAAAAGATAACCATAAGCTATAGAGTCACTTACACAATAACTCCATGCGAAGCTCCTGATGGTCGGGTTGACTAACTGAACCGAGACACCAATCAATACAATACAGGTGAGAGATAGACTATGTACATGGTTCTCTGGGGGAGTTGTGTACACCTCACTCACGACATAATAAATCGACCAAAGCTTATGGTTCCGAAACATGGAATAGTACATCTACAACTACAAATATCAAATTATGTCTACATAAACAAATGGATACCACCACTAGAGAAAATTGGCATTATGCAGTAACATGAATCAGCTAGCAGACAAAAACCTTCAGGCATACAATAAACCTCAGCAAAAGTTACATAGGTAACTAGCTTAATAAATAGTACTTTGTGAAACGGACAGCCACAACCAAAGTATTTTCTTGGAAGCAAAAGAATCGAAAACCCCTTTGGAGGCCGATCGAGCTACACATAGCTCGGTATCTCCAGCTCTCATTTTTGTTCGTGATCTGTGCCTCGGCTATAATATCATACTGTATTTGGTGTACCATGATTTTTTAAAGCTGTATCCGTCTTCTGTATCTACGTCGGCACACCTGTAGGCTCAGGTGTTGTTGGGCTGGTTGCAGCACCAGGTCACAGAGGACCCTGTGCCAACCGACCATTGCAAATGGATCCTAGTCGTTGGACATGGGCCAGAATGAGCATCCTTACAAACTTACAACCAAAGCACCACACGATCCAAAATTTGAATTTTGAAAAACGATCGCTGCACACGGCGCCGATGTATAAAACAGTAACCATGAGACAGGGGTGTAGCTACGCTGCAACGCGCCATAGTTCAATGCCGCAGCAGGGGAACGGGACAGTCGAGCGTCACGTTCTTCAGTCAGTCAAAGCAGCACACACCATGGTCTGAAGCTGCGCAGCCCGCGGAGCTCAATCTGAAAAAATGTGATTACATGCACCTCGTGAGCGAGACAAGAATTCTCCCCCCAACCAGCACCACGAGTCCAAGGCCATCCAAACTGGCCTAATTCTTCGTGCTCCCTCCAGCTTTTCTTTTTCTTTTTATATCCCTCAACTTTTTTGGTCAACAAAAAATTATTTTACTTTACTTTCACCCGTTCATATTTCTTGAGGACAACAGTGTTGGGGCTGCATCTCGCAGCCCCTCTTCTTCCTCTTACTCTCGTTTCTCTCAAGAACACCCACACACACTCAAGAGAGAAGAACAACTAGCTTTGCCGAGAGGCACTTCTCCTTGATGAGAAAATAGACTACATTGTTTCTGCCCAAACTGTTACTTTTCCATTACTGAATGAAACACGTATATACACCAACTAGCACGACCAGGGGCTAATTGCTTGATCCGCTTCATACGCTCACGTCCAAGACGTGTGCGACTACTTCCTTACCCGTGCAAACTCCACTAGCTACTGACATGCACGTCCTAATCTATCTAGCCAAATTACTTAGTCATACACTAGCTAATTCCACTTCTAGGTGACCACCGAATCTAGTTCTCGTGCAGACCATCTTGTTCTTGTTCCAGCTCTTGGATGCACCACCGTCTCGCACGGTACTCGGCATCTCACCATGAGTCGCATCGCACGACTGGCATCTCACCTTGCACTCCTACTGAAATTCCTCCGGCTTCGCACGAATCACACGTAGCACCATGCCGGACTGCAACGGACTACTACGAGAACAGACTCAGCTACATGCAGAACAAAGTAAACTAATGCAGATACCATTAGGATTATGAGCTGACAATCACCCCCTAATCTTGATTCCCAATTCTTCATGGGGTTTCAGAGAAGAGCCATCTCGTCGTCTGACATACTCTCCTCGTGACGGCGTCACACCGTCACCTTGTCGCTGCAGCATCACACCACCATCGCCTCCTCACGGCATCGCACCGCGCCCGGCGGCTAGCAGCATCACACCGCCGACAAGCTCCGCCCCACTCCGTTGACCTCCACCTCGCATGGAGTCCGCCACGACCGCGGACGTTGTCGCCTGCAGCGGCATCGCACCGCCATCGCCGTATGCCTCCACGATCTTCTCGCTTTGATACCAATTGTTGGGGCTGCATCTCGCAGCCCCTCTTCTTCTTCCTCTCACTCTCTTGTTTCTCTCAAGAACACCCACACACACTCAACAGAGAAGAACAACTAGCTTTGCCGAGAGGCACTTCTCCTTGATGAGAAAATAGACTACATTGTTTCTGCTCAAACTGTTACTTTTCCATTACTGAATGAAACACATATATACACCAGCTAGCATGGCCAGGGGCTAACTGCTTGATCCGCTTCGTACGCTCACGTCCAAGACGTGTGCGACTACTTCCTTACTTGTGCAAACTCCACTAGCTACTGACATGCACGTCCTAATCTATCTAGCCAATTACTCTAGGTGACCACCGAATCTAGTTCTCGTGCAGACCATATTGTACTTGTTCCAGCTCTTGGATGCACCACCGTCTCGCACGGTACTCGGCATCTCACCATGAGTCGCATCGCACGACTGGCATCTCACCTTGCACTCCTACTGAAACTCCTCCGGCTTCGCACGAGTCACACGTAGCACCATGCCGGACTGCAACGGACTACTACGAGAACACACTTAGCTACATGCAGAACAAAATAAACTAATGCAGATACAATCAAGATTATGAGCTAACAAACAGCTATCACAAAAATATCTTCAAAACATACAATCTAACTTGCCCGCTAATTATTTTCCATTTTGTTTTGCAAAACATAATATACCCGCGATGGTAACTCTAACACATCACACTCCATGTCGCCGGCAAGGCTATACGTGTCGCCCGTATCAAATCATCCACCGGTGACTGTTGCTCACCCCTCATTTTGGTAGACATGTTTTTCAAACTGTCCCGTCAAACGAGTGCCTCATGCGTCGGAGATGTCGCAAATTTTGCAACAAGCACAGACACACCGCCCGCCACCGCAACCATGTGCCGCCACTGACAATGTTAACTCTCTTTTGTACAACTGTGGCCACCGATATCATTTTTTGGTTGGTACGCCTTGCCTAGATTGACAAACGGGGTTCTAGTTAACTGGTTTGCCGACGGCACTAGCTTAGCGGTCCTCCGTTGAGCCGTTCATCATTTCTCTCGCGATTTGGGTGGCGATTGGACACCCACCGCCACTACTTGCATACTGGACGATGAATGATATCCCCCGCCCCCATCATGCCAGATGTTTTTTCGTTGATGCTCAGAATCCCAAGACAAAAAACTTGTCATACAACCCCGGGCATTGTGGTAGTGAATACATGTCATCGTCCTGGATGTTGAGAAGCATCCACACCCCTTTTTTCCGAGCCGATCACGACAATTTTGTAATCAATGGGCTTTGTGAAGCTATCGGTGCCGAACATGGACACTATGTTGTGAAAACCCTTCTTCTTGTTAGTTTCAGTGAGGTACCTTAACCAACGACAGACATATGTCGATTGGTCTGTTGGCGTACATGGAAAATCGTCATGGCAAAAATATAGTACTCCGGATTACCAGTATAGCACACCGGCCAACTCGTGAAGCACTACAATGATCAACATTTCATTTTTTAAATATGTGTGCTCGTTAATTGTTTTCAACTAAATTATACGTATGCATAAGGGGAACCAGTATAATGTTTTTTTGCTCATGATTTTCTGCATCATCATATGTCACGCATATCTCGAAAAATATTCAACAAATGTGGAAAGTTTTGTACATATGCAGTTTCGTGAGGCCGTGCAGTGGAACCGTGGGACACAAATCTAACACGGTATGCCGTCGAGAATATGAAGTGTATCCTGGAGCAGAACGAAGCGGTCTTGTCCATCGTAAAGACGACCTCATCTACCCCATCGGGGATATGAAGTTCTATTAGTATCATCCCTGCCAGAACAGTCCTACTTCCCATATGTGATTTCTGGCATCATATTCAGGTACAGGTGCCACTTCAAAAATCAGGGGTGCTGGTCCAACTCAAGTTCGATGTACCAGCCCACGTATACTGCCAGCACCATAGGTACCAGCCCATGTATATATGACACTCATACGAACGGCACATTCACTACATATTTCAGCTGGACCAAACAGTACGAATCTTGAAGCACAAACGGACGATCGAGATTGCGAGCTACGTGTAGCTCGGCCTAGGTTTCGCCACTCTCGCAAAAGAATAGGCAAACTTAGAAATGTACTGTTGCCTCACCCATGAGACCAGATTTTCCATCCCCAGATAACATAGCGTGGGCCATCACTAAAATACTAGCATCATGAGACAGAGCTCAAGCAGACTCTTGTCCCGCAGCCGGTTATCAACAGGGAGATCATACCACCCTTCTCCGGAGAGCATTCTGAATGTATGGTGTTATTCTTTTTCTACATTGAATTAGGAGTCACCAAAATGTACTGCTTACTAAACAAAGATGCATCCCTTTGCATTTTCTTGTCTAACCATCAGATCTTAATATTAGAGCAGAGATTGTTTTTGCTTAGCAGAAAACAAGATAAAAATGATGTACTAGTAAATTTTAGAGCAGGGATTGCTTAAGAAGAAATAAACAGTACATGAGGTACTACTTACAATCAATTAAAGATCAATTACCATATGCTAGAAATTTATTTCTTGGACATTTACATTCGCATAGCACATAATTTTTTTTCTTCACAAAATGACGAGCATAGCTACTCCTACTTAGCTAGCTAATCAACCGAGCCTCCACCTCTACTATACAGATCTTATATACACATACAAGCCAGCAGCTAGCCACGAGTTCATGAGTGAAATTGACCAGATTTCTGCTCGTGAGTGACCTGGGCTGGCTCCACCGGTGGTGGTCGCCGTGGACTGCCTCCGCGCCACCTGCTGACCTGCAGCACCCGGGCAACACGACGTCCTCGATGTGCCACTATCGTAAGAACCCTAAATCTAGAGATGGGAGAGCGGGAGGTGGGAGGAAGAGGAGCTTGCCTGTGAGAGGATTCCGTCGTGGGCGAGGGACGCTGGAGAAGCTGATGGGCCATCCTTGCCGCCACCGGTGACGCCAAGCTTGCGCGCTGCCACCGAGTGTTGTGACACGTCGGCGCGTCGCTCAGCTTGGGATTTTGTCCACGGGTTGGAAGATGACGTTTCGTTCCTCCGCAGAATGGAGATAACCGAACGCGTGGTTACATTTGGGCCGAGATTAAATCACGCCCGAGCTGATCCACGTGGGTTGAAGCGGATTGGGTCGTGTTCCCGACCGGGTGGGGGCTAACCGAACGCAGCTTGAGTGGGGCTGGCCATATATTGGGGCAAAACCTATACACCGACCAGGTCGGTGGCTACCGGCCACCGCACACCCCCTGGTCGGGTATGGGCCGGCCCATTTGGGTCTGTTTAGCCTGCGCAGTTTGTTTTTGCTTTTTTTTTCTGGTTTCTTTTTCAGTTTTTCTATTTTCTGTTTTCTTTTCTTTTTTCTGTTTTCGGTTTTGTTTATATTTTTTTAGATTCGAAAATTTTAATTCTAAAAAAATTGTTCAAATTGAAATTTTTTTAAAAAAATGTTCAAATTTGAAAACCGTTCAAATTTGAAAACCGTTCAAAATTAAAACCGTTTAAATATGAAATTTGTTTAAATTCAAAAATTGTTTAAAATTTTAAAATGTTCAAATTTAAAAAATGTTCAAATGTAAAATTTGTTCACATCGAAAATTGTTCAAATCCAAAAATTGTTCATATAAAAAAATAAAATCTAGAAAATAATGCTTTCAATTTTTCGAAAATATACAAATTTTGGAAATTTTTGTTTTTCCGAAAAAAATTCACATTGGCATTTTAAATTTTTTAAAAAGAAAAAAATTGAAACAGCAGAAACGGAGAAAAACAGAAAAAACAAAAAATAAACGAAAAAAACGTCACTAGGCCGGCCCAACAGGCACCCTGGGGGTGCGGTGCCTGGTCCGCACCGACCAGGGTGGTGTATAGCACCTCCCATATATTGGTGTGTAATTTTGGGCCCAAAACTTCCGGTTGGCTTCAATTTTGAATTTTCGTGGCCGGCTTGCCCGTGCTTCTCCGTTTTAGGGAGAGGAAATAGCAGATCACACCACTTGTTGGTGTCTTTTTTGCAAAAAAAAAAACACAACAGTGATTTGTTGTTGCAAGAAACATCACATTTTGCTATAATTGTTTGCACATAACACATAAAAATAATTAAACAGCTTGATGCCCAATTAGTTCGTCGGGCTTATTGTCAGGTGGCCAAGCGTGAAAATTCCTCTTTGTGATCTGCCGCATCGTCAGTTTGGACGGTTGACTATTTTCAACAATAAATATTAATATTTCCAAAATTTGGACACATTTCAAAACCTAAGTATTTTCATTTCTGAATATTTTTAAAATATGAACGTTTTTAAAATCTGACCAATTAAATATGGACATTTTCAATTCTAATTTTTTAAAATTTGAACTTTTCAAAATCTGAACAAAATATAAACTATGACCTTTTTTTAATCTGAATAATTGTAAAATCTGGAACTTTCAATTTTGTTTTTTAAAAGAATTGATGTTTTATTTATAAATATTTTTCGTAATCTTAACATTTTTCAAATCTGAACTTTATTAAAATTTGATCTTTTTATCAAAATTTAAACCTTTTCCAACTTTGAACAATGATGCTGGCGGCGGTGCGCCATCGCGCACGGGGAGACCGAGGGTATTCTAGTTGGGACCGACGCGCCATCGACTGTCTCCAGGCCTAGTAGGGACGAGACACTTGAAAGGAATTAATACACAGGACGGCTGGCAACGGGACTGACTAACTGGTCATCAATTGTTTTAATTACTGATTATGGGTTGTATGCAAATAATTACATCAAAGTGTGGTGTTCCTTGCAAAAACAAACCATTGTTGTGGTTCTATGATAAAAATGACACCGACAAGTAGTGTAATCTATTTCCTCTTTTAGGGAGGATCGAGGGGTTGGATGTGTGGTATTTTTGGACGGTTTAGATTGTGTTCCATGGGGAGATCCGTGGTAGGTGCATTATGGCCATCTTATTGGCCCCAGAGAGAGAGAGAGAGAGAGAGAGAGAGAGAGGGAGGGAGGGAGGGAGGGAGGGAGGGAGAGGGAGAGGGAGAGGGAGGTGCTGTCGCTAGGAGGGATGTGGGTTTCACATTAATAGCAAGATATAACGAATAGATAGAATAAGTGTCACTTATTTCGTCGTGCCAAATATCGAAACATTAATTGGGGCAGAAAATAAAATCATAGGTAACGACAAGCAACGACTTTGTCATACCATGAATTAAGGATCCCGAAAATGAGCGACGTTGAGACGACACATCAAATGACAAGTAACAACTATCATTCAATAATAACGCGTGAAACAATGCAACTGGCAGTCTTTAGATCGGCTAGGTGTGGTTGGTGACCATACTATCGAACGATAACCATGTGACATACTCCGCGGTGGCTCGGTCGCAATAGATATGTCGTAGACCATGATGGTTGTGAGAACGAGAATATGGTAGTGTGAACATATGATGGACGTACGGCCGACGAGATTTGACTCGGTCGACGGCCGGCCATATTTGTTCCCGCTTCTTCGACACCATAAATTGATTTGGATCCGGCCGGTTAGTGATGACGATATGATATGAGAACCCCCCCCCCCCCACCCCACACACATCTTGCATGCTCATCGTTGCGACACACATACACACGTGCGCGCGCACACACACAATATGTCGAGATGAGACTAGTTGTCTCTGGGCATGGCAACACCTTTCTATCATGACGCATGCCTCGTTCGACATGTTTTGCGCAGGTTTTTTGTTGGCCGCTATCTTGCCAGGTAGCCACCGCTATACGAAATGACCGACCGGTATTTGCCAAAATTCGTGAAATTTTTGGCCAAATTTAAATGATTCTACTCCCTTCGATCCATAATAACCAATGTAATTTAGTTTGAATTTAAACTAGAACCATGAAACTTATTATGGACTAGAGGCAACAGATGGATGAGTTTTAAATTAATTTGAAAAATCTCGGAAGGTAATTCTGCCCACATTGGTATATATTCGAGAACGAGAAAAAGAATAACTTTGATTTTACCCGTTGTTAATATTTTCCCCAACTTTTCTTTCGGGCTAGTAGAAGCTAGCGATTGAGATGGATCTCGACCGGTTGACGACCTACCGCGCCCGGGTTGACACCCCCGTCAGCTCTGCCTCCATGTATCATCGGAAGCAGCATTTTTAGCTACGCATCGTGTGCCGCCTCAAACGCCTTAAATAGAATTCCGGTCGCCGTTAGTCTTGGTGTCTTCCCCTGGAGACTATTTGAAGGAAGGTGTTTATCTTCTGGATTTTTTCCCTAAGCCTCGCGTTCTCCAAGTGTAGTTGCTGCTGGCCGGTTTCGTCAGCTTGTACCATCCACCCACTGCATGTGAGGCACCTACTATCCTCTATTGCGAACATGAGGGCTAGGTGTTCAGCTTTTAGCGACTCATTCTCTTCTCTAAGCTCATTTGTCTCCTTCTTCCGTCCCTGGGTCTGCAATTGTTAATTCCAAACATACAAAATTCAAGCAGTTAGCAGAGAGTGGTGCATTACAATATGATGACAAGCCAACCAAACACACGCCACTTTGTTAAAATAGCTCCGGTGGATCGAAAGAGAATGGTTCTACCTTTTGGGAGGATCATCGGTTCTGGAACCAGAACTTGACCTGCTTTCCAGTTATGCCAAGCCTCCTTGAAAGGTCCGCGCGCTCTTTTTCATCAGGATGTTGGTTTTCCCGGAACACACTACACGTAAAGTTAGCAAGAATGGATAAGTGCCACATACATCTTCTTCAATAAGAAAGATGGTAGATTATCTAATGATGTACTGTATACATTTCGAGCTGATGCACTTGGTCTCGGTTGTGACACCTTCCACTCCAGTCTGCTCTCCTCGTGCCGTCATTGCTATTGTCTTGCTCAGCAGTTGTTGTGCTAGCATCACCATTTTTTCCCATGTTGGTGTTCTTCCCAAGTCCAAGCAGGTCATCCAGATCAACTCTAAGATCTTGCAACATCAGGCTGTACTCACCATGGCTTCCGATGCCGACGTCAAGCCCAGTGTTCACATCATCGTTCTTTTCTTGCTCCCACTGTCCCTCCATGGTGATCTATTAAAAAAATCATGTGGATAAATATCACGAAGAAATAGTGCTAGAGACATCACTAAGAAATCATTAGATGTTTATTCCCCAATGTACTACCAAAAGTATAAGTGAAAAAACTTAACAACTTAGACAAAAGGGACGGTGTTACAACACAAAGTACATCTACACTTCAATATTGAGAATAGCCAACGTATTGGTCAAGTGTTTCTTCACCTACTATGAGGAGTAAGTCGGTACATATAGATCTGGTGGATGCAGATCTAGATAATTTAAATTTTGTTCCTTTATAAGAAAGATAGACATAATAAATGATCTCAAATTAATAGCAAGATCATACTACATTTTCTCAAAGGGTTCTAAGACTAGCCACAATGAGAGTATCATAAGTAGTATCATGCATGCCATGTTGGCAAAAATTTGATGTGGCGCACCAATTAATGAGGTGAGAGATGGGAGTGGTATCATAATATGATACCGTATCATAGCACATAAAACTAGAAAACTTAATGACAAACACATCATGTACACCAATTTATATTGAGATTCTACAAAATATTAAATATGATGATACTATGATACTGTACTATCTTATGATACTATGCATTATGAGGGTAGTATCATAAACTAGTATCATGTGCATGATACTAGTGTATGATACTTCCCATTGTGACTTGTCTAAAATAAATACTACACAATAACATGTTGATAGGCTGCAATAAATAATCAAATGATGCGGTTCCCAAAGGTTTCGATTGGAGGAAAAACATAGTAGCCATAACCAATCTCACAATAAGTGTAATAATGGAATAAGACACATTTTACCATTTGAAGCTTCTTTATAGCAAGATACAATATATCTATATTACATCGTTCACCCACGTGCCACTCACTTTGTCGTGGATCTAATTCACGCTGTTTCTAAAAATAAGTGGGATGCTACATGTTGGGAAAAATCCATGCTAGATCTAAGAATGAGACATAAACAAGATTTGATTATATAAGAAGATCTATAGATCTATGCTACATGTTATGAATAACCCATTTTCAATTTTCGACGTTATAGATCTAAGAATAGCAACATAAACAAGATGACATTATAAATCTAAGAATGAGGCATAAATAAGATCTATTGATCTATGCTACATGTTTTACCATTTGAAGCTTCTTTTTAGCTAGATACTACAGATCAACCAAATAACACGTGAGACGTTATTTTGTCTGACCATGTGCCACTCACTCCATTGTGGATCTAACGTTCTTTCAAAGAACACAGTGAGAAAATACAGTGAAGAATCTATGCTTAATTTAAGATGTTATAGATCAATACGTGGGGAAATCTGTGCTCAATTTAAGATGTTATAGATCTAAAAATAGCAAGAATAAACAAGAGCTGATTATATAACATAATACAATATGATATATCTCGTGTAAATACCGTTGAACTAAGCAGTAGTCCTTTGTATGAGCACCGGGGTAAGCGACAAAAGTACAGTAATATTGTGTTGTGACTGAGGTCTCAACTTGCCAGGGTGCAACGTATATATAGCCATCAACACCTATAAGTAATAACTATCTGACAAGGGATTAACTTGTCAATGCCTACGGGTTATAGGCTAGGGTTTAGTTAGAAGTAGAGGGCAAGTAGATCTCGAAGGTTTCAGCCGAAAAGTACTCGACGATTATGAAAACTAGGGTTTGTGAACAATGATTCGATGATCTCCTCGTCCCTCGACTCCCCCTTTTATAAGAGGTGGAGCCGAGGGTTTCGTTTTGTACAAGTTACAGAGTCCGGGACGGTTTCTAACTCATCCCGCCAAATTACAAACAACACTTCCTATTACAACTCTACTTTCCTTAATATATCTTGGGCTCTCGAACCTTCTTATTCTTCGGGTAGTGGGCCTTCATTAAACCCCGGGTACCATCTTTAGCAGGCCCATTTGGGATGCCTATGTCGATAGCCCCGAGATTTTGCTTGAATCGTAGAATCGTGGAAAATCTCCACTCGTTTATTTTTATTCGACAATTTAAACTTTTCTATATTTCTTTATATAAATTTCTATATTGTACAGGGATATTGGTAGTTGGGGCTAGTTCATCCGACGGATCAGGTACTAGTTAACGCGCTCTAGTGGCAATCCGCAAAACCTACTTCAAGATCACGTCCCCGGACATGATCTCGGGATACCGGTGCAAACTTCGACAGGTGCCGCTTAAGGTCTTACCATTCCGTCGAGTCCCGATCAAATTTATCGAGTACCTAACGCGTCCGTTAGGATTTTTCTTCGTATCTGTTGATACGGATAAAAGTAGCAGAGCGCAGTCTTCGGCGATGCCACACCCAGCAGAATGTATCTGGGGTCTTACCTTCGCAAATTTGCGGCATTCAGAAATTGATCGTAACTTTGGCGTTCTGAGAATATATTGTCGAGTGCTTTTCCGGCTGTTGGAATGGCACATTTTACCGAGTCAAATATGACTTATATTAATCTCCCGATGGGAGTATATGTAGAGTTAATCATAACTCGAAATATACTCTCTTGCTTTTCTATCTTTCTTTCTTTTCCTTTTTAAATTTCATCGAGCACGCGAACAGCGTTCCCGATGGGAGTAGCCCCCGAGGCTACAACCAAGAACTTGTGCTTGGTTGTAGGCTCGACATTTTAGTCCACCTTGTCGCTATATTGCCATTATTTCCCGATATTCTATTTTTTCTTTCTCTCTTTTTTTTTTTATCTCTCGGGTGCGCGAACAGCGCTCCCGATGGGAGTAGCCCCCGAGGCTACAGCCAAGAACTTGTGCTTGGTTGTAGGCTCCCGTAATTTCTATATTTGCCATAGTCGAAATTTTACTTTTATCGAAGTAGCCCCCGAGTATTTGGGCAAAAACTTGTTTCTGACCAAAGGCTCCCGAAGTATTCAAATATCTTCTCTTGTCGCCATTCTCCTTTTATTTTTCTTGTCGACATACTTTCCTTTATCAAATTTTCTTCAGCTCTAACAATAGTCGAAATTTCTCTGCCTTGTGGGTCCATTGTTCCCACCACGTTGACACGTCGTGCAAGTGGGGGACACACGTCCTCCGCTTTTCCTGGCGCACGTACGGTAACGCCTGTTCTGTTCCACTTCAGTAAAAATACCTTTTTACCCTCTTATTTACTAGATCCTTTTCACCACACGATTTCTTCATCTAACGGTTCATTACTTCTCCCGAAGCCTATATAAACCTTTCTTCAACCTCGGTCCACTCCTTCGCTTGCGCCGCACATCTGTTCCCCTCTGCGAAAACTCCCCTGCGCCCAACTCTTTCTGATCTTCCACGCACGCGAACATTGCTTCTTCAGTGCCATTGATGCCACCACGCATGCGCCTCACTCGTCATAGCACTCCAGAATCCACGATGGCTGCTGAAGATCTTGAGTGGGAGAGATCTAAAATCTCCAACCAGGATGTCAACCTGATGAAAAGGTTTGGCCTCATGAAGAAGGAAGACGCCATCCACTTTCCCAGCGAAGAAAGCTACCCAAACCCTCCAATGGAGTATCGGGTTAGTTTCGTTGATCACCTCATCCGCGGCCTTTCCGCCCCAATTCATGATTTCCTCCGCGGCCTTCTCTTTGTCTACGGGATTCAGCTGCACCAGCTGACCCCCAATTCCATCCTTCATATTTCTATTTTTATCACCCTGTGCGAATGTTTCCTTGGAATCACTCCAAATTGGATTCTTTGGAAACGCATTTTCTGCCTCCGCCGCAATGGCTCCCATAACGCCACTTATAACATAGGTGGTGTTGTTATTTGTGTCCGAACTGACGTTGATTACTTCGACGTCAAATTTCCTGATTCTGTCCAAGGATGGCGCAAAAGGTGGCTTTACATACATGAAGAAAGTGCCAACTCTGTAGAGCACAATATAGTCCCTTTTGATGGAAATGCTAAAATTCAACGCCGCCATTCCTGGGATGCTGAAGCTTCCGAGGAAGAGAAAAAAGCGACAGAAGCACTTATGTCTCGTATTCATCAACTTCAAAATACTCGAGGCAAAGAGCTGTCTGGTGTCCAAATCACCGCCTACTTTCTTAGGATTAGAGTGCAGCCTCTTCAGGCTCGCAAAAATCCGCTTTGGACATATGCTGGTGTCAATGACGCCAATAGGCTCTCCAGTGATCTTTCTGTGAAGGACTTGGAGAAGCTTATTCGAAGAATTTCCTCGCTGAGCAAGAAGGATCCTATTCCTTCCTCTTGCCGCGTGGAACCATACAGTTCCACCAATCCTCTCCCCAAGGTATTTTGTCTTCTCGAAGTTTTTATCTTGTTCCGAACTTTTCCTAAATCTCGTTGTTTTGATGTCTCTCTAATAATTCTTTTGTCGTTATTTTCCTGTAGAACCACCCTTCCATGGATTCTCTTCCTCCTCTTCCTGAGGGTGGAGATGTCGAGGAAAGGGCCGTTGTCGCCGATGATAACCAAGAAGCTCCATCTTTCGTGAATGATCCCGTGGATTCTCGAAAATCTGCGGGATCTTCCGAGGACACTACGTCGGTCCAATCTCCTCCTCCCGCCGTTTCGCCACAAAGGAAAAGGAAGAGGAATAATGCCGAAGATTCCGGCACATCCAAAGCCGAAGAAGTTGTTCCTTCTCATCCGAAGGCAACTTATGATCCTTATATTGAATCCCTCGTCAGTTCGTAAGTCACCTTGATTTCCCCTTATTTCTGTAGTCGAAGTTTTTTCTTGTATTGCTTTTTATACTATTGATCCTTGATACGTCTCCAACGTATCGATAATTTCTTGTGTTCCATGCCACATTATTGATGTTATCTACATGTTTTATGCACACTTTATGTCATATTCGTGCATTTTCTGGAACTAACCTATTAACAAGATGCCGAAGTGCCGCTTGCTGTTTTCTCGCTGTTTTTGGTTTCAGAAATCCTAGTAAAGAAATATTCTCGGAATTGGACGAAATAAAAGCCCGGAGGCCTATTTTCTCACGAAGCTTCCGGAAGTCCGAAGGAGAGACGAAGAGGGGCCACGGGGCGCCAAACCCTAGGGCGGCGCGGCCCCACCCCCGGCCGCGCCGGCCTGTGGTTTGGGCCCCCTGTGCCGCCTCTTGACTTGCCCTTCCGCCTACAAATAGCCTCCGTGACGAAACCCCCGGCACCGAGAGCCACGATACGGAAAACATTACTGAGACGCCGTCGCCGCCGATCCCATCTCGGGGGATCCTCGGAGATCGCCTCCGGCACCCTGCCGGAGAGGGGATTCATCTCCCGGAGGACTCTACACCGCCATGGTCGCCTCCGGAGTGATGAGTGAGTAGTCTACCCCTGGACTATGGGTCCATAGCAGTAGCTAGATGGTTGTCTTCTCCCCATTGTGCTATCATTGTCGGATCTTGTGAGCTGCCTATCATGATCAAGATCATCTATATGTAATTCTATATGTTGCGTTTGTTGGGATCCGATGAATAGAGAATACTTGTTATGTTGATTATCAAAGTTATGCTTATGTGTTGTTTATGATCTTGCATGCTCTCCGTTATTAGTAGATGCTCGGCCAAGTAGATGCTTTTAACTCCAAGAGGGAGTACTTATGCTCGATAGTGGGTTCATGCCTCGCATTGACACCTGGGACAATGACGAGAAAGTTCTAAGGTTGTGTTGTGTCTGTTGCCACTAGGGATAAAACATTGATGCTATGTCTAAGGATGTAGTTGTTGATTACATTACGCACCATACTTAATGCAATTGTCTGTTGTTTTGCAACTTAATACCGGAGGGGGTTCGGATGATAACCCGAAGGTGGACTTTTTAGGCATAGATGCGGTTGGATGGCGGTCTATGTACTTTGTCGTAATGCCCAATTAAATCTCACTATACTCATCATGATATGTATGTGCATTGTCATGCTCTCTTTATTTGTCAATTGCCCAACTGTAATTTGTTCACCCAACATGCTGTTCGTCTTATGGGAGAGACACCTCTAGTGAACTGTGGACCCCGGTCCAATTCTCTTTATCGAAATACAATCTACTCGCAATACTTGTTTTACTCGTTTTCTCTGCAAACAATCATCTTCCACACAATACGGTTAATCCTTTGTTACAGCAAGCCGGTGAGATTGACAACCTCACTCGTTTCGTTGGGGCAAAGTAGCTTGGTTGTGTTGTGCGGGTTCCACGTTGGCGCCGGAATCTCGCGGTGTTGCGCCGCACTACATCCCGCCGCCATCAACCTTCAACGTGCTTCTTGGCTCCTCCTGGTTCGATAAACCTTGGTTTCTTTCTGAGGGAAAACTTGCTGCTGTGCGCATCATACCTTCCTCTTGGGGTTGCCCAACGAACGTGTGAAATACACGCCATCAAGCTCTTTTTCCGGCGCCGTTGCCGGGGAGATCAAGACACGCTGCAAGGGGAGTCTCCACTTCTCAATCTCTTTACTTTGTTTTTGTCTTGCTTTATTTTATTTACTACTTTGTTTGCTGCACTAAATCAAAATACAAAAAAAATTAGTTGCTAGTTTTACTTTATTTGCTATCTTGTTTGCTATATCAAAAACACAAAAAAATTAGTTACTTGCATTTACTTTACTTATTTCATCATGTTTCCTTTTAATTTTACCACAAAAGACATACCGGTAGGACGGGGGTCTATAGTTGGGAGAAATAATATAGAAGAATTCTTCAACCATGTTAGTACCATTGAAAATTTTGAAGATAGACACTTGATAGATCTTGCGCCTACTTATGAAATTGCTGCTGCGCATTTAGTTCGCTTGTTGGAAACTAAATTTGTTAATCTTAATCCTATAATCCAACACATGTTTTTCACGCTTGGTGATATGGAAGAAGGGGAAAAGAAAGATTTTGTTTTAGAAACCCTTCTTAGAGAATTTGGTGGTCTAGCAAGAGAAGCTAGAAAGGTCTTTGCTAAATTTAATATGCTTGGTTCTCCTACTAATTTTGTTAGTCTCCTTGAAAAGATGGATATGGATAGAATAAGATACACTAATAATATTGATGATGGAGGGGAGATCAAAGCACCAATACCATGCAAGCTCCTAGCTATGAATGATGCACTAGAAAATAACTATGCTTGGCTTGTTCCTGAAAATTTGTTTGATGAGAGTAGCACGCCTAAGACTAATGAAAAGGGAGATGCTAAAACTTATGTATCTAATATAATATGCCTGGTTGAGAAGAGCCCACACCCCGCTGTAGAAGTACCACCCTTTGATAATACTTGATACACACTTTCGCGCCTAGCTGAAAGGCGTTAAAGAAAAGCGCTTATGGGAGACAACCCATGTTTTTACCTACAGTACTTTGTTTTTATTTTGTGTCTTGGAAGTTGTTTACTACTGTAGCAACCTCTCCTTATCTTAGTTTTGAGTTTTGTTGTGCCAAGTTAAGCCGTTGATAGAAAAGTAAGTACTAGATTTGGATTACTGCGCAGTTCCAGATTTCTTTGCTGTCACGAATCTGAGCCCACTGC
>NC_061509.1:81407760-81452018 GCF_022539505.1 Lolium rigidum | reverse complement strand
AAGTAAATGGTGTCGTTCTACTAAAAATTTCGTAACCGGGAACCATGCATCCATGTAAGAATAACTGCCTTGGAAATATTCTAGCCTCCACCTCTATAACTGGATATCATAGAATTACATGGACCATCTGGCAGTTTGGATATTGCTGTATCGGTCACTGGAAAATATCTAGAAAACACATGCAGGATTATGTATGGCTATATGATCAGTTCCAGTTGCATTCACCAATATGACATAATAAAGTGAGACATCTCTGCATATAATCAATGATAGAAGCATGTATAAGCTAACCTTGGTGGATCGATTTTTGTTGATCTTCTGTTCATCTGGTGCTCATCATATTTGCCCTACATCAATAGCAGTTAAGGAATGGAGCCATATTCACGAAAAGAGCTTAGGCCTAAATATACCAAGAAAGGGAGATGAAAACTGAAAGACGGTGAAGTTGGAGTGGAGCTTATTTAAAACCCAAGATGACTGACCTATATCCTAATGACGGAGCCATGGATCAAGGTGTTACCTTCGTTAACTAATTGGGAATCTGAACATCTTCATTTTCCAGCATGCTTATACGGAAAAGTTAAAACTAACAATCAAATATGCGATCAAATGTTTATTTCCTGTCATCGTAAAATAAAAAACTATATCACTTTGTTAGTAAACTATATTAAGTTTATCCTGCTTTTTAAAAATTAGCTAAACTTGCATATCATTTTTTATGTGCTTGACAAAAAAGAAGATACCATTTCTTCCAACATAAGTAGCGGCTGTAAATTAACTGTCGCTACTGATGTCAAAAAGTTTGCTTTATACTGCCATATATATTTTTTATAGTGGTTGTGCAGATAAGAAATTCGTTTCCTGTGGTTTTGCAAAGGCCTGCTAGTTGTATAAAATGTTTGCATAAATTAATTAGCATATGAATATACCGGGAGGTAAATTAATTATTACATTTTATGCTTGAATCTGCATGTGCATCACCTTAGATCATATCGGTCAGGATTACCTAGAGGGCCAGAGAGCTCCTTTATCGTAATTTGCATGCCACCCTGATCTGATTAAACCAAGATGAGAATTCCTTTGGGGTATAACGAAGGCGTTAGCACGGGTGTGCAGAGGAAGATTCAAAAGTGTAGCCTCAAGATCGCAGAATTCGTTGCACAAAAACGTCCTAACATTTGTTTGTCAATTTTTTAGGCTTGCATTAACCTGCATGAAGAAAAGCTGATGCAATTAGCAGAGCTTTGCATACGACGGAAAGGATCACTGGCATGTAGTAGGGAGAGGCTATGGATCGTTTTTACCTCAGATCAGAACCTGGGAATAGCGGTGCAGAAAAATATTAATCATTGGTCTTGTGCTGCAATTCTCATCGTCCAATATTGGTCAGGGTAGATGCTGCCAGTCATGAAATCTATCAGTGCCAACGCCTAACTCACGCTTTTTCCTACAGTAGATCAAATCAACACACACACGTACTGAATAGTCCAACAACAACAGTGGTAGATCAGAGGTTTCTTCTCCTTGATCCCGCCTAATCAATCAGAGTTGGGAGCCAGGATGGCCAGCACCTAGCGGAGGATTTCATACCCTTTCCTAGATTGATTCTTGTGTGGATGGCAGATTAAAGCTGATGAGCATGAGCAGGATCTGCAGTCGCCGTGATCAACGATGCGCTGGACTGCTGGGGGACTGGTAGCCAAGGGACGGAGGATGCAGAGATGTCTTTAGAGTTCTACCGTAGATTTTTTTTTTTGTTGGACTCTTCAGGCGTCATTTATTTTTGCGGTCGCTAGTTAAATTAAACGTGTATGACACAAACTTCGTTTCATTGGATTTCCCTTGCATACTATAATAATAAAGTAAACGTGTCTATGTTACATCTTTTGTGACATTTTAAATGGCTCTTTTTTAACTAATCCTATCCATTAATTCTAGATCTAATTGTCCTAATTATTCTAATGATGTGGATTAACGTGGTGTCTTCTATGGTGCCTCCAATTAGTAAATATAAGAAGGTTAGTTTCTTCACATCTCTGCAAAACTTTATCGAGGTTTCGCAAGCAATTATCAAAAGAATTCCCATAGACAGAAAAATCATCCATGAATACCTCTACAATACTCTCACAAAAGCCATAAAAAATAGCAGACATGCATCTTTGAAAAGTAGCAGGAGCATTACATAAACCAAAAGGCATATGCCTATAAGCATAAGTTCCATAGGGACAAGTGAAAGTGGTTTTCCCTTGATCTTTAGTTTTAACAACAATTTGTGAGAACCCAGAATAACCATCAAGAAAGCAAAAATGAGTATTTTTAGACAACCTCTCTAACATTTGATCAATAAAGGGTAAAGGGTAATGATCTTTCTTAGTAACTTTATTAACTTTTCGATAATCTATGCACATTCTATACCCTACAACTACTCTTTGAGGGATGAGCTCATCATTATCATTAGGCACAACAGTCATTCCTCCTTTCTTAAGAACACAATGCACAGGACTAACCCATCTACTATCAGCAATAGGATATATAATACCAGCTTCAAAAAGTTTTAATACCTCATTCCTTACCACATCCTTCATCTTAGGAATTAGACGACGCTGATGTTCAAAAATAGGCTTCGCATCATCTTCCATATTGATAGCATGTTGGCAAATAGAGGGAGAAATCCCCTTCAAATCATCAAGAGTGTAGCCAATAGCTCCTCGGTGTTTTTTCAATATTTCCAGTAACCTTTCTTCCTCAATATCTGAAAGCTTAGAACTAATAATAACAGGATATATTTTCTTATCATCAATATGAGCATACTTAAGATTATCAGGCAATGGTTTCAAATCAAAAACAGGATCTTCCTTTGGTGGTGGTGTTGTACCTAAATCTTCAACCGGCAAGTCATGTTTAAGAATAGGTTGACGAAGGAAAATTTCATCAAGCTCATTTCTTTCTTCCCTAAAGACTTCACTCTCACTATTCTCCAAATGTTGCTGCAAAGGATTATTAGGAGCAAGAGCAATAGACGCACACTATTCAACTCTAAAATCATTATTAGGCAATTCAGCTTTATAAGGAGTTTTGGCAAATTTAGAGAAATTAAACTCATAAGATTCACCAAACAAATTTAGTCACAATTTTTTCCTTCTTGCAATCTATAACAGCTCCACAAGTATTTAGGAAAGGTCTACCAAAAATAATAGGACAATACTTACTAGCAGCAGTAACCAAGTACCAAAAAGTCAGCAGGATATTTAATCTTACCACATAGAACTTCCACATCTCGAACAATACCAATAGGAGAGATAGTTTCTCTATTAGCTAGCCGAATAACCACATCAATATCTTCAAGTTCACAAGAACCAATTTCATGCATGATCTCCGTATAAAGCTCATAAGGAATAGCACTAATACTTGCACCAATATCACATAAACCATAATAACAATGATCACCAATTCTAACGAGAGCATAGGAACACTAGCTTTCCTAGACTTATTAGGATGCGAAACAATATTAGAAGCATCTTCACAGAAAATAATATGACCATCTTCTACATTTTCAGTCACAAGATCTTTAACTATTGCAATAGCAGGTTCAACCTTTATTTGTTCTTCAGGTTCTATAGGTTTCTTTGCACTTTTATTAACCGCACTAGATATAACAGAGTACTCCTTCATTTTAGCAGGGAAAGGATTTGTTTCAATATAAGCTTCAGGAAGAATATGATCAACAGTTTAAATTATAGCACATTTATTTATAGATGAATCAATTTTATCTTTATATGGTTCATGATACTTATCAAAATTCTTCCTAGGCAATTCAAAGTGAGAGGCAAAAGCTTTATAAAAATTTGCAATGACTTGAGAATCAAGACCATAAGTAGCACTCATATTACGAAATTTATCGGTGTCCATAAAAACTTCAATGCATTTATAATCATAGTTTATACCGACTCTCTATCTTTGTCGTTCTCCCATCCTTCAAGTATTCTCCCGGATCCGATCAAGAAGGTCCCTTTTAAACTCTTCTTTGTTGCGTGTAAATGATCCGAACAAGAAGTATCCAGCAAAGTCTTATCTTGAAAAGACAACCTTGCATAGAAATTATCAATAATAATATTACCAGGAAGCTCATGAATGGGGCATTTGAGCATTAAAGACTTCAATCTCCCCCAAGCTTGGGCAATACTCTCTCCATCATGAGGCCGGAAATTATATATGCGGTTCCGATCTTTGTGAATTTCACTTGGAGGATAGAATTTGGAATAAAATAAAGGCACAATGTCCTCCCAATTAAGAGAATCCCTATTCTTCAACAATTTATACCAGATGCGCCGCTTTACCGCATAGCGATATAGAGAATAGTTTCTTCCTAACTTCATCCATAGCAATACTTGCACATTTGAATAACCCGCATAATTCATGTAAAAACAAGTAAATGATCACCAGGATGGACAGCTCCATCCCCTTCATAGCGGTTATCCACAACACGTTTAATAATTTTCATAGGTATTTTGTATGGAACCTCTTTCTCACTCGGCGCCTCATCCACTACCTTTGCAGTAGTAGTAGATTTTCCAAAGAGGAATTCAAGAGAAGACCCCTCCATAATGAATTATAGCAAAGAAAGTGAAATAAAAACAGCACGTACAAGAAAGGTTTTCCTTACCAATTCCACTTACCAATAGCGCTTCACTCCCGGCAACGGCGCCGTAAAATAGTCTTGATGACTCACAAGTATAGGGGGTGTATCATAGTACTTTTGATAAATAAGAGTGTCGAACCCAACGAGGAGCAGAAGGTGTTGACAAACAGTTTCGATAAAGGATTCACTGTAAATGCTCACGTACAAGTATTCGTGGGGTTTTGATATAGCAGATAAATAAAGTACGAGTAAGTAAAATGCGAGAGAAATAATTGCAGCGAGTGGCCCAATCATTTTTAGCACAAAGGACAAGCCGGTTTTTTTACTTATAATGACCAAACGTTCTTGAGGACACACGGGAATTTAGTCTAGTGCTTTCGCTTCATATAGCTGATTAATCTTCATTGTTTTGATAAGTGTTGTGTGGGTGAACCTATGCTAATGCACCGCCCTTCCTAGGACTAATACATACTTGTGATTATACCCCTTGCAAGCATCCGCAAATACAAGAAAGTAATTAAGATAAATCTAACCACGGCCTTAAACTCGAGATCCCGCTATCCCTCCCGCATCGATATACTAACGGGGGTTTAGGTTTCGTCACTCCGGCAACCCCGCAATTAGCAACCGAATACAAGATGCACTCCCCTAGGCCCATAAATGGTGAAGTATCATGTAGTCGACGTTCACATAACACCACTAGAAGAATAACACCACAACTTAAATATCATAACACTGAATACTAACCAACATAATTCACTACTAACAATCTGAACATAAACCTTGGTTCAATGGTTTCACTCAATATCATCAATAACAAGTAGAAATCAACACCGGGAGAGTTTCCCCTATCAAACAATCAAGATCAAACCCTAATTGTTACAGCGGTGACGAGGTGCAGCGGTGGAGATGGCGGTGATGATGATGAAGATGATGGTGATGATGATGGAGATGATGTCCAGCTCGATGACGATGACGATGGCGTCGATTTCCCCCTCCGGGAGGGAATTTCCCCGACGGATTTCAGCCTGCCGGAGAGATCTTTTCTCTCTGGTGTTTTCCGCCCCGCAGAGGCGGCTGTGACTCTTCGCGACTATCCTATGGAGCTTAGGTTTTCGGGACGAAGAAGTACGCGAAGGAGAGGAGGCCAGAGGGGGTCGTGGGGCCCCTCCCCACATGGCGGCGCGGCCAGGGCAGGGCCCGCGCCGGCCTATGAGGGGGGCCCATGGCGGCCCTCCTCGGCTCCTCCTTTCGGCTACCTCCGTCTTCTGGAAAAATAGGATTTTCAGTATAATTCCTGTCAATTGTTGATCTTCCGAAATATTGCATTCTGACGGCGCTTTTTCCAGCAGAATCCTGACTCCGGTGCGCGATCCTCCAATAATCATGAAACATGCAAAATAGATGAAATAACATAAGTATCATCTCCAAATATGAAATATATCAATGAATAACAGCAAATTATGATATAAAATAGTGATGCAAAATGGACGTATCACTCGACAATGGCGGAGGAATGCTATCACTACATCAGTGAAGGGAGCACATCATGATCTCAGGAGGGAAGCGATAACTTCATCTGTTCTACTCGCATGCTGCCTTATCTTGTCTGCGCCAACAATGGTTCTCCAAAATGGAAACTTGTATTGGTGAATTATTTTTTCATGCATAGTCTTTGATGGTGGTAAGGAAACGACAGGGCCCACGTGTCTCATATGGTGGCATCTATTGTGTGGTGATGAGTGCGTCACGTTTAGTGCATCCCAAAGTGGCTTGCATATCCTTCCTTTCCTGGAATCATATGTCGATGTTTTGTTTTGAGATGGATAACCACTAATTTGTTTTGATCTGATGTTACTCTTGGCTGTGTTAATGCATGCCAAACAGGGGGTGGCTATCTCTCAAGGCGTGCATGATGGTTTTGGGTAGAGGCATGGGTGGTGATGTGCTACTGACGAACATTCATGTCAATGGTGAATACAAACAATACTATTGCAAAATACTTGAACCAACAAAGAATACCGAGTTATGCAACACACCCTCATATAAATTTCTCCTAAAAAAGTATGTGCACATTTGGTCAGGCCACGGTGGCACCAAGCGTCCTAAGTCCTAAGTTGTAGATATACGAGTGAGATGCACGTTTGTTTTGTACACCTAGCATATATAGCTCTCTTGTCATCCCATTCAAGCAAACCATGAGAGCTCCACTTATAAGGAGATCAAAATCTTCCTCCATTGGCAATGTGGGACTAAACTTCCACATGCCGTCCATCCCCTTGTTTGTCTACAAATTTTCTGAAATGTATTTGGGTTGAGGCCCATCATTTCAAACGGGATGGTTTTGCTTCCACAATTTGTGTGATGTACATGTCGTTACCTCCTAGAACCGAGTAAACAAGAATACATGAATTCCACAATTTGTGTACTGAATTTGTGTACTGACTGGGCTACATCGTGAATTCCCTTGTAGTTTTGTTGGATCGCGATGAATTAAGGAATAATTTGTGTGGGCAAACGCTAACAAATGGGCATGCAGACTTTGCCCAGGCTTATGTGACGAGCTAGCTTCAGCGAATAGTTAGCTCTATATTGCTCATCTTTCCAATTTGTAGTGTGGTAGTGATCAAACTTGTAGTATGGCATGTCCACAGAGAAGATACCCCGAGCAAAAACATGATGTCCATGGCGCTACACTGCATGCATAACTAGCTAGGAATTTGATCCAATGGCACAAACACCGCAGCCGGGTGTAGCAGAGGGTCACAACAGAGACATTCCCGACAGTGGGAAGCGTGGCGAGGAGTGCCAGACTCGCCGAACATTGTTCGGCCAGAAAGAGGCGTTCCAGGTAGCGGCAAGCCTAGCGAGAAGTGCCAGGCAGTGGGGCCCTACTGAAGTCGGCATGCGACAACATAGCAGAATTCTCCCTACAATAGTTACAATTGCTTGTCACCCTCCCCGGATGATGCTCGCCGGCATCCTTCTTCTCCACACAGTATGCCTCAACGCCGGGTATGACTGGCCTCATGTGACGAGTATGGCATGGTCCAAGCGGCACCTGCCATGATGCTAGCAGAAAGCCATAAACTTCCTTTACCTCTTGGATTCTATGCCACCTTGTATACATACGTGAGTCATCACTGCGAGCCTCTCGGTGAGCACGGCGAGCCACCTCTGCCAATTCCAAGATATGACAATGCGTCAAAACCAAGTCGTCATATCCAAATCCCTCATATCCATAGTGAAAGTAGATGGGATGGCCATGTTGATCCAAGCTTTGTTTGCTTTAATGTATATGCATGCATATCCCTGATAACTCAATGACTTGTGCAAATTATACTACACTCCTACATTCCACATGTACGTAAATTGTACTAGTCTGAAACCAATCGATCCTGCTTGTTCCACCCCTTGCAACCCTAAGTAAATGGGATAGAAAGCAACAAAAGCAAGGACATGTGCTTACATCTGATTCTCCAACTCAATAGAACCTTGTTCTTCGCATTTTAATAAGCATCGGATCTATCAAGGGAGGTTAGTATGAACCGGTTGCATCAAGGTTGTCATTTCCACCCTCCTAGGCTTGCGCGTCACCCTTCATGCTCTTGACCTGCGTCTTCACCCACGTCGTCGTCGAGCTCTGTGCTTAGGCGCCAGAGCATGTGAACGATGATCTTCAGCACGAGATTCGCAGGTAGGGACGGGGTGCACATGATGATCCGAAGATGACTATGAGCCTGACGTCAGTGACGATGAGAAGGTCATCCACGATTAGGAAGCATTCGACGATGAGCATAGCAACGATGATGTACTCTTACACGGCCGCCATAGATGCTCCCTTCTCCATATACACTGATCTGTAGATATACAAATGCATGACAATTGTTATATGAAATTGGTCTACTTCCAAATATCAGTTCAAAACCATTTTGATTTTTTTTTTAATATTCCCCCCTCATGTTCCCTTGTCTCTGATATGGTAAAGTTTACTTCATTTGTGTACACCTGTCCCTCGTTATATTTGTGGTCACCTTTACTTCCTTTACCCTATGCAACACGTCCATGTTGATGCATGGATGCGTGTGTTTCCAAGCCATGCACGTGGTGATCCAGCCCCTGAAAACAGTGTGCAATAGCATCCGAAAATGGACGAGAAAACCCCACAGGGAAAGTGTTGTCTATTCTATCTATGGTGTTGGATGAGAGAAAAAGACATGTCTATTCTATCTATGGTGTTGGAAGAGAGAACCAATCTGAGGTTGTGGTTAGGAGGATGGTTGTACCCCTATCCCATCAGAGTTCAAATCCCAGGTTTGACATATGTGTGTCTCATAAAGGCAGAATATTCATTCAGTGGGAGGCGACGTTCCCGTAGACAGCGAGGCGCCTATGGTGACTTCATCAATTTCAAGATCCAATCCACCAACTCAGTCTTCCAAAGGTGCTCATAGGGGTAGGGTGTGCGTGTGTGTGTTCATAGGGGTGAGTGTATGCGCGTATATATGAGCGTCTATGTTATCCTGTGTTTGTAAAAAAGACTTGCGACGCAACAAAACCCCGGCCATGGAGGGGGCACTACTAGGAAAACCCTCATCTGTGGCGCACGTTTTTTTTGTTTCTGTGGCGCATATTCCATGCGCCACACAAGTCACGCCACAATTTTTTCTGTGGCGCATATCTACATGCGCCACAGAATTTTCAAACTTTTGTGGTGCACCAGGCATGCATGCTCCACAGAAAGTTTTCTGTGGTGCACCCAGCGGTGGTGCGCTATAGATTGTTTTCTTAATTTTAACAAAATGGCGGCCAGATCCAGATCTGGGGCTGCCGGAATTTCGCCGGATTTTTTTTGTAATTTGACGGAGGCCGCCGGGGTGGGTGGGTGGGGTGGGGTGGGTGGATGAGGAGGAGGAGGCCGAGGAGGAGGAGGTTGGCCGGAGGGGGTCGCCGGAGAGAGGGAGGAGGAGGAGGCTGACAATGGGGGTCGCCGGAGGTGGGGGAGGAGGGCGTTGCCGGAGGAGGAGGAGGTGGTCGCCGGAGGAGGAGGAGGAGGAAGAGGTCTCTGTAGGAGAAGGTGGTCGCCGGAGGAGGAGGAGGAGGTCGGGTGGTGGAGGTGGTCGTCGGGTGAAGGGGGAAAAGGAAGGAGAAGGAGGGGAAGTGGAAGTGGAGGAGAGGAGGAGGGAGGAGGAGAAAAGAGAGAGGGAGAAGGGCGCCTCCGAATTTAAAATTTCGGCCTAACAATTATGTGGCCCATATGCATATGATGCGCCACCGAATTTTTTGTGGCCGGCTTCCCCGTGTCTTCTGCGCTTTAGGGAGAGGAAATAGCAAATCACACCACTTGTTGGTGTCTCTTTTGCAAAAAAAAAACACAATAGTGGTTTGTTGTTGCAAGGAACACCATATTTTGTTATAATTGTTTGCACATAACACATAAAAGTAATTAAGCAGCTTGATGCCCAATTAGTTAGTCAGGCTTATTGTCAGGTGGCCCAGCGTGAAAATTCCTCTTTACGATATTCCGCGTAAGTTTGGACGATTGACTATTTTCAAAAATAAATATGAATATTTCCAAATTTTGGACACTGTTCAAAACCTAAATATTTTCACTTCTTATCATTTTTAAAATCTTAACAAATTAAATATGGACATTTTCAATTCTTATTTTTTTAAAAATTTAACTTTTCAAAATCTGAAGAAAATATAAATTATGACCATTTTTTAATGTGAATAATTGTAAAATCTGGAACTTTGCAATTTATGTTTTTATAAGAATTGATTTTTTGTTTATAAATTTTGAAAATTTGAATTTTTTTCGTAATCTTAACATTTTTAAAATATAAACTTTATTAAAATTTGAACTTTTTATCAAAAGGTAAACCTTTTCCAATTTTGAACAATGATGCTGGCGGCGCTGCACCCGCATGCACGAGGAGGCCGAGGGTATTCTGGCTGGGACCAATGGATTTCCTCGCGTTGCAGGTTATGCGGATTTCTTGATCCCGCGCCACCGGCTGTCTCCAAGGTGGACACCTCCGCCTGGTAGGGACGAGACATTGGAGAGGAATTACCACGCTGCACCGCTGACAAGATGACCGATTAACTGGCCATCAATTGTTTTAATTACTTATTATGGGTTGTATGCAAATAATTACATCAAAGTGTGGTGTTCCTTGCAAAAACAAACCACTATTGTGGTTATGCAAAAAAAAAAGGCACCAACAAGTGGTGTAATCTATTTCCTCTTTTAGGGAGGATCGAGGGGTTAGATGTGTGGTATTTTTGGACGGTTTAGATTGTGTTCCGTGTGGAGATCCGCGGCAGGTGCATTATGGACATCTTATGGGCGCTGGAGAGAGAGAGAGGGAGAGGGAGAGGGAGAGGGAGAGGGAGAGGGAGAGAGAGAGAGAGATAGAGAGGGAGAGGGAGGGACAGGGAGAGAGACGGAAGGAGGAAGAGAGAGAGGGAGGGAGAGGGAGAAGAGCCGGTAGGTGTTGTCGCTAGGTGGGGATGTGGGTTTCACATTAATAGCAAGATATAACGAATACATAGAATAAGTGTCACTTATTTCATCGTGCCAAATATCGAAACATTGATTGGGGTAGGAAATAAAATCGTAGATAACGTCAATCAACGACTTGGTTGTAGCATGAATTAAGGATCCCGAAAATGAGTGACGTTGAGACGACACATGAAATGACGAGCAACACCTATCATTCAATAATAACGCATGAAAAAATGGCACCTGGCAGGTGGTCTTTAGATCGGCTAGGTGTGGTTGGTGACCATACTATCGAACAATAACCATGTGACATCCTCCGCGGTGGCTCGGTCGCAACAGATATGTCGTGGACCATGATGGTGGCGAGAACGAGAATCTGGTAGTGTGGACATATGATGGGCGTACGGCCGGCGAACTTTAACTCGGTCGACGGCCGACCATATTTGTTCCCGCTTCTTCGACATCATGAATTGATTTGGATCCGGCCGGTTAGTGATGGCGACATGACACCCCACACACATCTTACATGCTCATCGACACACACACACAATATGTCGAGATGAGACTAGTTGTCTCTGGGCATGACGACACATTTCTATCATGACGCATGCCTCGTTCGACATGTTTTGCGCAGGTTTTTTTGTTGGCCGCTATCTTGCTGGGTAGCCACCTTTATATGAAATGATCGACCGGTATTTACCAAAATTCGTGCAATTTTGGCCAAATTTAAATGATTCCACTCCCATCGATCCATAATAACCAGTGTGATTTAGTTTGAATTTAACTAGAACCATTAAACTTATTATGGACTAGAGGCAGCAGATGGATGAATTTTAAAATTAATTTGAAATATCTCGAAAGGTAATTCTGCCCACATTGGTATATGTTCGAGAACGAAAAAAAATTAACTTCGGTTTTAGCCATTGTTGATTTTTTCCCCAACTTTGCTTTCGGGCTAGTAGAAGCTAGCGATTAAGATGCATCCCGGCCAGTTGACTTGCCGCGCCCGGATTGACACCCTTGGCAGCTCTGCATCCATGTATCATCGGAAGCAACATGTTTAGCTACGCATGTGTGCCGCCTGAAACGCCTTAAATAGAATGCTGGTGGCTGTTAGTCTTGGCGTCATCCCCATGGAGACTGTTTGAAGGAAGGCGTTTGTCTTCTGGATTTCTTCCCTAAGCCTCGTGTTCTCCAAGAGCAACTGCTGTCGGGCGGTTTCGCCAGCTTGTACCATCCGCCCACTGCATGTGAGGCACCTACTATCCTCTATTGCAGCCATGAGGGCTAGGCGTTCAGCTTTTAGCGACTCATTCTCTTCTCTAAGCTCATTTGTCTCCTTCCTCTGTCCCTGAATCTGCAATTGTTAATTCCAAACGCGAAAAATTCAAGTAGTTAGCAGAGAGTAGTGCATTACAATATGATGACAAGCCAAAATGGCTCCAGTGGATCGGAAGAGAATGGTTCTACCTTTTGGGAGGTTCGTCGGTTCTGGAACCAGAACTTGACCTGCTTTCGAGTTATGCCAAGCCTCCTTGCAAGGTCCGCACGCTCTTTTTCATAAGGATGTTGGTTTTTCCGGAACACACTACAAGTAAAGTTAGCAAGAATACATAAGTGTCACATACATCTTCTTCAATAAGAAATAAAGTAAATTATGTAATAATGTAATGTATACATTTCGAGCTGATGCACTTGGTCTCGGTTGTGACGCCTTCCACTCCAGTCTGCTCTCCTCGTGGTGTCATTGCTATTGTCTTGCTCAATAGCTGTTGTGCTAGCATCACCATTTTTGCCCATGTTGGTGTTCTTCACAAGTCCAAGCAGGCCATCTGGATCAACTCTAAGATCCTGCAACATCAGGCTGTACTCACCAGGGCTTCCGATGCCGAGGACAAGCTCAGTGTTCACATCATCGTTCGGTTCTTGCTCCCACTGTCCCTCCATGGTGATCTATTAAAAAAATCATGCGGATAAATCTCATGAAGAAATAGTGTTAGAGGTATCACTAAGAAATCATTAGATGTTTATTCCCCAATGTACTACCAAAAGTATAAGTGAAAAAACTTAACAACTTAGAAAAAAGGGACGGTGTTACAACACAAAGTACATCTACACTTTAATATTGAAAATAGCCAATGTATTGGTCAAATATTTCTTCACCTACTAAGAGGAGTAAGTCAGTGCAGATAGATCTGGTGGATGCAGATCTAGATAATTCGAATTTCGTTCCTTTATAAGAAAGATAGACATAATAAATGATCTCAAATTAATAGCAATATCTTACCACATTTTCTCAAAGGGTTCTAAAATAAATACTACACAATAACATGTTGATATGCTGCAATAAATAATCAAATGATGCGGTTCCCAAAGGTTTCGATTGGAGGAAAAACATAGTACCCATAACCAATCTCACAGTAAGTGTAATAATGGAATAAGACATGTTTTACCATTTGAAGCTTCTTTATAGCAAGATACAACAAATCTATATTACATCGTTCACCTACGTGCCACTCACTTTGTCGTGGATCTAATTCACGCTGTTTCTAAAAACAAGTCGGATGCTACATGTTGGGAAGAATCCATGATAGATCTAAGAATGAGACATAAACAAGATTTGATTATGTAATAAGATCTATAGATCTAGGATACATGTTATGAATAACCCATTTTCAACTTTCGACGTTATAGATCTAAGAATAGCAACACAAAAAAGATAACATTATAGATCTAACAATGAGACATAAATAAGATCTATAGATCTATGCTACATGTTTTACCATTTGAAGCTTCTTTATAGCGAGATATTACAGATCTACCAAATAACACGTGGGACGTTACTTTGTCTAACCACGTGGCACTCACTCCATTGTGGATCTAACGCTCTTTCCCAGAACACGTGGGGAAATCTGTTCTAAATTTAAGATGTTATAGATCTAAAAATAGCAAGAATAAACAAGAGCTGATTATATAACATAATACAATATGATATATCTCGTGTAAATACCGTTGAACTAAGCAGTAGTCCTTTGTATGAGCACCGGGGTAAGCGACAAAAGTGCAGTAGTATTGTGTTGTGACTGAGGTCTCAACTTGCCAGGGTGCAATGTATATATAGCCATCAACACCTATAAGAATTACTATCGAAAATAATTGCAGTACCTAAGATTTGTGCAAGCATTAATTTTTATATAAATATAGGACACACATGGTCCCCATGCTTGGGATTTCGACCGTTGCTATATAATGTATATTTGGTGCATATCTAATACATTAATGAGCACATTTATAGCATGAAATATTTTGTATAATATAGTATATATGGACATGGATTATATCTGGACGCATTAAGGTATTTTTATCTATTATATATTAAAAGCGCATTAAGGGCTAACCAGAAATCTATCTATTATATATTAAAAGCGCATTAAGGGTTAACCAGAAATTAGAGAAATTGATTAAAAAATCCCACAATAATCAGAGAAATCTAGCCATTAAATTGGTGGACCCGCTTATAATTAACGGAGCACAACCATCGGATCTATCTTTAGAAATTCCCAATGCTAGAAAATAAGACATGCAAGTTCCTTCTTCTCACGTAAGAAAAAAAGATATGCGGTAGGCATCTCATCGCTTGTGGCCTCCAATCCCGGAAGCCCTGCGTTGCGGTGGCACACGCGCAATTTTTTAAACATAAGGCCCTTGGCCCGGCTTTATATATAAAGCCCTCATGGCGAACAGTAGTAGCGATACAACACACACCACATAACAGGTACCTCCATCAGTCTAGTGCCACCATACGAATACAAAGTCTGAAACCAAAAGAAAAACAACATATGGCAAGCGTGGAGCCGCGCCAAGGTAGCAGGAGAGGCAGCATGGACTCGTCGCTCCAGGATGTCGATGACGTCAGTGTCCTCCGGCCCGGATCCTCGCGTGCAGCCTCCTAACCTCGTCCAGCGCCATGTCCAGCAGTGGTCGGTCCCTCGGTCTGACCAGAACCCTCCAGCTCTGCATATAGATAGACATTTTGAAGATAGCATCAGCCGAGATGGAGATCAGGGAGCCCTCAATAGCTAGCTTGTTGCGGATGTTCCAAAGCGCCCAACTCTGAGCGGCGAAGGTGAACCAAGCTATCCTACGAAATCTACCTGATAAGCCGTTGGCAATGGCTACGAAATCCGCAGCCCCTGCTGACATAGGCATCCCAAATGGGCCTGCCGAAGATAGTACCCGGGGTTTACTGAAGGCCCACTACCCGAAGAATAAGAAGATTCGGGAGCCCAAGATATATTAAGGAAAGTTAGAGTTGTAATAGGAAGTGCTATTTGTAATCTGGCGGGATGAGTTTTAAACCGTCCCGGACTCTGTAACTTATACAAAACGAAACCCTCGGCTCCGCCTCCTATATAAAGGGGGAGTCGAGGGACGAAGAGATCATCGAATCATTGTCTGCAAACCCTAGTTTTCATAATCGTCGAGTACTTTTCGGCTGAAACCTTCGAGATCTACTTGCCCTCTACTTCCAACTAAACCCTAGCCTACAATTCATAGGCATTGACAAGTTGATACCTTGTCACCTGCTGGGTCCCAAGAGCAGGCAAGGAGTTCCCTAATCCCTGCCCACATAAATTTTGCGATGTGGCAGGTGAAGAAGATATGGTCACATGTTTCCCATTCTCCACAAAGGGCACATCGCCCATTCGATGGCCCATTCCGCTTGAGCAGCTGGTCCCCGGACGGCAGTCTACCCCGGATTAGTTGCCAGAGGAAGACCTGGATCATTGGCGGTACCCTCGTGCGCCAAATCTCCTTAAAGTGGGTAACCGTCCCCCTCGGGACAGCTTGGAGTACATCGAGCTGGTGGAGTACTCCCCGGAAGGCTCAAGAGCCCAGCGAACCACATCTTCGCCCTCAGAGGCGGGCGAGAGATCAAAGATCCTGCAGAGGTTGTCCCAGTCAACCCTTTCAGCAAGGCCGAAGGTGCGACGGAACCTTATCCTCCAGCCCTCGCTGGTCCTGACCCCCTGGACAGTAGCAAATTGGTTGTCGCAGCAAGCGAACAGCCGTGGAAAGGTGAAACGGAGGGGCCCAGTTCCCGTCCACCAGTCCAACCAGAAGTAGGTCCTACGCCCATTATGAATCTGGTGTTTGGCTCCCATTTTAAAGTACCATTTGATCTTCTGTATGGCGTTCCAAAATTGTGATCCTTTGGTGGGAACCTCCGGTGAGAATAAGTCATGGTCCCCAAGGTACTTGGCCCTAAGAAGGTCTGCCCATAGGCCTTCCTCGTTCTGGTAGATCTTCCAGATCCACTTTACCATTAAGGCGATGTTCATGGACTTGGTGTTTAGGATTCCCAACCTCCAAACACCCGAGGTTTGCACACAGTTGCCCAGTCAACCATATGGTACTTGCGTTTAGGCCCCACTCCCTCCCAGAAGAAGCGGGACCGGTGCTTGTCCACACGCGCAATTCGCACGACTGTGCTTCAAATCAAGATGAAGACCCTAGTAAATTAGAAGTCGCCAGCAAATTGACCTCTGTCAGATGAAGTCAATATATCAAGATGTAATTTCAGTCTAGGGTTTTCTCATTAGGCTTTCAAATCTTTTATCAAGGTTGGATCTGTACTGACTCGCGCAGGTACATGGATTGGCAAGGTACTGTGACGACGTCGCCAGCCGGCCAGCCGGCCGGCTGCGCAGTCTACTGCTCGATTAAATCCAAGAGGCTGCCAATCGATGGTGACCTCAATGGAGATACGCGGAGTTGCCGGGTAAGAATCAATCTACTTGGTGATTTCATACGTTTAAGTTTTTCTATTAGAGAATTGATTTATACATAGGCCCTTACCATCACGCACGGTCTCTGTAATATCTACGTGCAATGTGAGATAGATTTTTTGATAAAAAGGTATGCGGTTAGATTTTGGATATATAATCTTGATGGAGATTACTAAATATTACTGCTCCTGGTATTGGTCAACCTCAGGTGATGTTTACTAATATTTTACTTCTGACTTTTTAGCGTAAATTTTATTCATATTGGGCTGATCCATCAGGCCCTTCCTTCCACCTAGTCGTCCCTGCATGGTTGTCAATGGAAGCTTTATGTGAGAGAAATTTTAGATCATTTTCTTTGCAGGTGAATTTTAGTTAATCTTTATGGGAAATTTCTTGATATTACTGCTCATCATAATTTGTGAACCTCAGCCAATGTTTGCTAATTTTTACATCTGATTTTTAGTCACTATTTTATCTGTATAGAGCAGACCGTCATACCGATTAGGTCCTCCCTTGCACCAGCACGACGTCCCTGCATCGGTGTCGGCGGCTTCCGCTGATGTCCAATACTCCGGCGATATCTTGGTATCATTGCCTCCCAGATATTAGTGTCAACAGTTATTAGTAAAATAATTAATATGCCTAGCCGATTGAGAAGTGAAAACATTCGCACAATTGGATTCTCATGATACTCAGATATAGTTCCAGTCTATGGTTTTCTAATTAGTGCATTAAAATCTGCTATCAAAGTTGGAGGAAACTAACACATGCAAGCATGCTTGCACGAGAGATAGACATTGGGAAGGTGCTCCCCAGATTACCTTGCACTAGTAGAAAATGGGTCATTACCGGTTGGTAAGTGCTATATGCACCGGATGCCCAACCTGTGCAAAGGATCTGGTGCAAAAGCCCCCCCCCCTTTAGCACCGGTTCAGTTGCGAACCGGTGCTAAAGGGGGCACCACGTGCCGCGGCAGGGAATTGCACTAAAACGCTGCCGCGGTAGGAAATTACACTAAAACGCTACCGCGGCAGAGTCTGCCTCCATTCGAAACACGTTATAATGCAGACACATATATATAGGAAAACATTATATTACATATATCGATCGAAGTGACACACGTTCATGCATATATATGTGTCTACATCAACTTTCAAAATAATTTCTATTCAATATTGCATGGGGTGCACATAGTGTGCTCCGTCTGGAGCTATGACTTGCTCAAGTAAGAATCCCGCCAGTTCTTCTTGAATTGCTCGTACACGCTCGGTTGCTAGAAGGTCGTTCCGCAACCGTTGGATCTAAGGTACGGTGGTCTGTGTGTGTGTGTATATATATATATATATATATATATATATATATATATATATATATATATATATATATATATATATATTACTCCGACTCCCGGGTGCAGAATATTATTCTGCTCCCCACCGGTCTGCCCACCCGCGCGTATCCGTCGTGGCTCCACCGACCCGCGTCTGCACCAGTTTTCACCCCCGCGCCCGCCCCAGGCGACATAAAAATACGTCGCGTGCTGGAGCTCGCTCCGCGCCTGGTTCCTGCAGCAGCATAAGATTCCTTGCATGCGACGTAAGAAAACAAACCAAGCCAAGCCGTGTACGATGAGTTATTATAAAGTATCGATGTAAGAGAAAAACCTAGCTAAGAGAATCTGCTAACGGACACAAGGAACATTGTAGACTAATTGAATTTGTACTCCATCACAAGAAGTTGGGCCAACCACTCACGTAAGAAAACTCAGAGGCGACCCAAAAATTTGATAAAAGTCAAGATTACACCTTAATAAAGCTACAGTACTGTAAGAAATTTCTGAGGCTGACTTCAAAATTTAATAGAAAAGATTACACAATAATAAAGTCAACAAGTTCTGATGTGCCCGTGAGAAAATATATTAGTAGTCAATGTTCCAAATTGAACATAAGATTTTCTATAACAACGTAAAGTTTAATGCCGACCACGATTATTGCAGCATTAGGTGCACAGTCTAATTGTAACTTAAGAGTGCTCTAATAACGTCCTAAAATATATTGCAACTGTGCACATTATCACAAATCAAAGAAGCTATCAACATGGTGATCATTGCACATAAGAACCGTGCCCGTTGAACCAATAATACCATGCAATGCAAATAAAAATATCAATATGGTCTTCTAATCTAATTTCTCAGTTTTAAAGACAAATGACAAATGGGTACAAATATACTTTATTACATAGCAGGATCATATAATTATGTTCCTGAACCAACTCCGTAATTTTTTCACATAGGCATCTCTTTAGTCAGAGAAGTCCCAAATAATCAAATGCCACAAGGTCTGCACAGCATTGCTAGCAGCTCAGCATGGCTTTTGGTGTCCACATGCGCACATCCACCATTACCATCTTTTCAATTCTGGAAATTCAGTGTACTTGTCATAATTGTTTGCAATACTCGTCTCTCTCGAGCTTCGTAATCTTCAAACAACGAGATGATTTGCAACTTCTGCTTCTATTGATAGCATGTTTCGTAATAGAGAAGACAATTCAACAATACCAAATAACACAGACAGACATGCCACAAGAATGTGCCTGCAATCTTAAGACGGCCCAAGCATCTGCATGTTGAGAAGCAAACAAACTATTAGGCACAAGCAGAACATGCTCTATAATTCTCGATATACGAAACTCAAGAATAATGTTTTCACTGGCAATATTGAGTTGCTTGACGAAAAATAGAGCATAGAGCCTCATCCTACCAAATAATACTAAGCCAATAAAAATGAATAGCAATCTTTTATTAAAGAGCCATTGGAATCGAGTAAACTGATTAATCCCAAAATCGAACCCTTCGTTAAAATTGCTGAAACCGGCGAGGCATCCCAGCACATGTCTCTCTTCCTATTTAGGTGTGCGGACAACTGTACTCTATCTCTACACATACCCACTTTTGAAGAAAAAACAGAAATAACATTAGGGGTAACATATGATTTTCTCTTGCGCGGAATCCATCCGCCGCCCACCCAAATAGACATGAAATCGTCTAAGTTTCAGAATATTGTCTCGCTTGTAGCTATTGTCCTATTGCCAAAATGAAAAATGATGGTATGCTTCTGTGAAGAATCAAAGCACGGACGAGTAGACATAAAATATGTTTATTTCAAGAATTTTCCACAAATGCTCAATCTGTAAGCTTAGAAACCCCACAAACAGGATTTTTTTTTGTTTGTTTCAGTAATAAGTGACTATTGTATGTATGACAAGAAGGAAGCAAAATCAACAACACATTCCACGAAGGATAAGAAGTTATTCCGTGGCGACATGCAGAAGGTGAGCCTAGCTTTGCTTTTCTTTTTACATGAAAAGCTGCATACCTAGTATCAATGTAAGAAGAAAACCAAAGCCATTGAAAATATGAAGCTAGCTACTCCTTTTTCTGGAACACCTAAAAAGACTACAATAATTTAGCACTGCAGTAGGTATAAAATATGCTTTTATACAATAGCTAGCCACTTTTTTTCTTTTGTGGGGAGAGAGCTAGCTATTCCGGAACTACCAAATTCAGCATACAATTAATTGATAAGTTTCTTGTCCTCAACAAATGGAAGAAAAAAATTGATAGGCTTGTAAAGCTACACACAAACTATAGAGAGCTAGACTGAGGCTTGTACACATGAAGAAATTTTTTGCTTTAAATGGTGTGGATAAAACTGTACAGGCCAATGCAATGTATGAGGAGATGGTCTTAAAGCTAAAGGCAGCTGGGCGTGGAGCTGCCGGATTGCAACACCATGCACAAGGAGAAGCTGATGACATCATTCGTCAATCCAAAGCTGGGTACATTAAAATCATGGAAACACCAATCCCATCTACATGCAGAATCACCACCCATGCTCATGACGGTGGGCGTCGATCTGTAAGATACCAGAATAACACAGACAAGCTAATCAGTGGTAGCTAAGATCAAACTATGACGATATGGTCTACACATACTGGTGCTTTAACCTCCACTCTACATGGTTGCTTGGGTCTAGCAATGATCTTGCTGTGACCAATGATAACAAGGTTGTTATTGCCGCACACATCTCTAACATAAATCAAATACTCAAGGTAAAAACAGCAAGTACTTGTATAAAACATAGATTTACTTTACCTATACTGAACAAGTAGTATCATTGTGAAGATCAAATTGACAGGTAAAATATTTCGGTTATCAATAAATAAAATCTGAACAGGTCTATGCACGTGAATAGGAACTAAATTTCTCAAGCTCCTCAACCTGCATACAATGGCCTGCCAAACAAGTGAAGCTTCTATTCAGAGCAATGCACAGGTGAGCCATGGAACATCGTGTGCAGTCGTTGTCTGCAGCTTCCGTGGCTAATCTAATTTGGACTTTTGGGGACCAATTTCTTAGCATAAAACAAATACTTTTTTTACTACAGATCCCACCCACCAGATCTGAAAATATGTGCAGCACGATAGAGGAGAAAGAAAGAATCAAGTGCCACAGCATACATTGAGATCGAAACGCACCTGGGTGCTACGCCCGTGGCAGTGCCGGGACAGCCCCGCTCTCCACGACGCCGATGCAAGCGCAGCGCCGCTGTCGGCCAGCGCACGCCGCGCTGCCCGAAAGCAATGCAACACAAGCTCCCCACGCGGCGAAGTCCACCACGGCAATACGGCGGCGCGAGGGAACAGCCCGCGAGACGGCGGCGGGGGCTCCGCCAGCCGGCGGCCGGTGGTCGTTCCTCCAATCGCCAGGGAGGATCGGAGGCCATGCCCCTTACGCCCGCGTGGTCCAGAAGCCGAAGCCAACTCGACGCCGCCGAGGATAGCCGATGCCCGCCGGAATCGGCGACTGCAGCCCTAGCCGACCGTCGCAATTCCAGCTCGCAGTGCTCGTCGCTCGCCGCCGGCCGTGTCGGCCGCACGACGCCTCCGCCCTGCCACAAATCGGAACCGCACGCACGATTAATTTGGCGGATGGGGGCGTAGCTCTCGGACCCACGACCGGAAAAGGCAAGAAACCGTCAATTGTAAAAAAAATACATTAGTTGGGGACCGGTAGGATCAATTCGGTTCGGCACACGCCCAACTCGCTTGGTGGAGGCTGACTGGCTCGTCCGGCTGGGTCAAACGACCGGGGTGCACAATAAGTTATTATGCACCTGGGGTATCTAATAGAGTTTCTACATATATATATATATATATATATATATATATATATATGAAAATAGTGACATATCATGCAGGGTGTAGCTATGCACCCCCATCCAACCATTGAATCAGACTATAGTGTAATTTTAACCCTACATCTAAACTGACGGCGTTACAGTCCATCCCCGCACACCACCAACCTGCCGAGCGCCCTCGACCTTGTCGTCCCTATCCCCTCTCTCTCCTTATCCCATCTTCCCCACTCTCATTTTCAATTCATCCCCACACCACGGACCGCCCACCCTAGCTCCATCCAGGGCGCATCCGCTCAGCCCCGCTCCATGCACAGCTCGGCGGCCCGACGGTCCTGTCTTGCTCCCTCCATGGCGTGGCGGCCCTGCTTCGCTCCCTACACCTCGCAGCTCCTCTGGTTCCCCAAATCCACCGCGCCCGCCCCCACCAAATCCATCGCATACGCCCCCAAATCCCACCGCTCGAGCACCGCATGGCCAGGCGATCACCAAGCCCGCAGCTCCATCATTTGAGAGACCACCGTGCATGGACGGTGACGAATCAGCAGCGCCGCTGCTCAACTCCGTCCCGTACATGGCTGCAAGGGAAGGAGATGGATCAGGGATTTTGGGCAGAGGCGAGGCGGCCAGCCCACGGCTCGTTCCGCGGGACGGTGAAGATTGAAGACGGCATCACGCGCACCGTGCAGGAGGAGCAGGTGCTTGAAGCCGGTGTGGTGGGGAGCAGGGGCGGTGCGGGCGAAGCTGGGCCGGTGTGAGGAAAAGACATCCTCGTCAGGGAGAAGAAGGGCCACCGTGGCCCATCCGGCCCTGCCCCTGTCCCTCCATGGGCGGTTGTTCCTGCTTCCTTCCCGACACAGCTGCAGCTTCGTTCCCCGTGCACCCTGCCTCCGGCCGTCCGGCACCGCCCGAGCTGTGTCCCCCGCGGGCGTGGTCCGATCTGCGAGGTCAACTCTCCAGCACGGGAGGCGCACTCGATGGAGAACCGCGAGCAGCTTTGGAGCTCCGCATCGGACCAGAAGCCACCTCTGAGGGTAGCTGCATGTTGCGTGTGCAGGAAGAGGCTCGGGGGAGGCCCGCGTGAAGATCCATGGCGGTCGCCGGACGAGCCACTCGCGTTGTGCAATGGAGGCGGGGGCGCTCGCTCGCCCATTTCTTTGTCGTTGTATCTCCTCGTAACAGATAGTTAGCCAGCCGAAACAATTAGCAAAAGCCAGATCCGTTCTTACTACTATTCTCCTGAGCCTTTTGATTTTTTTTTTGGAATGAAGATTTACCATGTTTCAGATCCGTTCTTACTTCTATTCCCCTGAGTCTTTTGATTTTTTTTGTTTGGAATGAAGATTTACCAAGTTTCAGATCCTTTCCACAAGGATTTTTTTTGAACGAATCCATTATCCAGATACGTTCTTGAATTTTTTTTCCTTAAGTCTATTGATTTTTTTTAAGAAGATTACCAAGATCCAGATCCTTTCCTCGAGATTTTTTTTTAACGAAACCATGATCCAAATCAGTACATGGACATGTGTTCTTGTTATTATAGAACAAACAGACCATAATTGTCTTGCTTCAAACACGTTCTGTTGTTTCTCGATCCGGATTTGATTCACCTAACTATTTTTTCCTAATCTGGATTTGTTTCACCGTTTGAGGAAACCGGTCTGTGATGATTTTTTATTGTACAATGGGTGTTTAAATCTCGATTTGCATCAGCCCTTTTCTGTTCTTGATTTTCCAGTGTTCCCAATTCAGATTCCATGTGATATTTGTGCATGGTGTTATCTACAGTTAATAATCTTTCCTTTTATTCCTAGTACTTTTTTCATGTGGAGTCTGACTTTTTTTTCCTGTCCACGGCTGCAATATGTGCTTGTCCATTTTGTTTTAGTTGAACTCGAAAAGTTTATTTTACAGAAAATATGGGGATTTGCACTGTTATTAGTTCTGAATTTCTAGCTTTCTGTCTTGTGTGATAAACTTTCATCCAACGATGTTTATGTGATGTTAATTAGGACTCTGGTGACTATGTGGAATGATTGAAGAAATTTTAACTTATTTTTGTTTATCTGAATGATTTAGTAAACGACTTTAGGAGCGTCCTTTTCGGGTATTTACGAGATAGTTAATTGAACATTTTCGTGTGCCATCAGAGTTTGTACCGAGATAACATAATTAAGCAAGATAATTAATTGAACTTTTTTTCTCTCCCACTATATTATGTAGTTGTTTTATGTGGATGCAGGGACCAACAAAATTTGTCGTTTGATATTGGACGCATGGAAACGGAGGGGCATCTTTATCAATTGTTTAATTGTGTGCCAGCCGAGCACAGCATGCAAAGTCCTTCTGTCTGACTTTTCGACACCCGAAGTGTAAAGCCAAGTTAGTACAGCCGTGAAGTCACCGTCAATCTACACTGTGAGATTGGAAGAATCCAAGGGTGCTAGCTCTATGCGTAGCTATCATCCTAGGTAGAAAATCCGCGTCGATATATATATATATATATATATATATATATATATATATATATATATATATATATATATATATATATATATATGACATATTCATACTACACCCGGGTGTAGTTACACCCACGCGTGTTTCTCATAATCTTGAGAGTATCTATCATACCTAAGAGTATGTACATGTAGTATGAAGTATATAAAACTATTTTGGTAGTATATATAATACTTTGTAGGCAGTATGCACATTTTTTACGTAGACTCATTTTTTACGTATACAAATGCATGTATTTTGCATATACTGTACAAACTACATGCTCACTTATATTTTTTTTCACCAAACTTGGTTTGTAATATATTAGATATAGTGTAGGAACATACTCAAACTCATAAAGTATCGTATATACTTTCGTATGGTAGTATATTAGATATGTGTGTAACTAGACCCAGGGGTAGGAAGTATTTATCCCCTCTCTCTCTATTTCTCTCTCTCCCTCTCTCTATATATATACTAGTAATGTTGCACGTGCAATGCACGTGTTGATTGAAGTAAATTTAGTTAGGTGTCCAAAATTTACAATCTCGGATAAATTTTGGAAGCCTTACAAAGAAATTTCAAGCAAATGGACAATACATAATTATTAGAATTATTAGGATACACATCGAAACTGAGGCATTTACACAAAAAAGTTGCCATATAGTGTTTTAAATAGTTAAACCATAACCAAAGACAGTGCCAATTTTATTGCACAAGAGTCTTTAAATCAACAAATCAAAAGTCTAACATTATTTTTTACGAAGAAACTACTGGTGATCTCACTGGATTTAATAATTTACAGATAATGGTAACACTTTTGCAGTCAATTAAACTTCCTTTCCTATAATTGTCAAGCTCCTCATGTACATTTCTCCCCGTATGCTTTGTTCAAGTCCTCTAAACCTACAGGAATTGGATACGGAATAATGTCTGGCAATACTCTCCACCTGTGAACGTCTAAATCGAGAGATAATGCTTGGCAATACTCTCCACGAGCAAGGTCTCACCCATCCTCAGCTGCCCGAAAAAATCAAATGTAGAAATGAAATAGGAAGTGTGCAGTTTACAGAACCTGGCATTATAGGATTGTAGACTGGGTAGTCATACCATGGTTACATTGATCTGTGTCCGGTTACATTAAGGGCGTATTTAGTTCTCATTTTTTGTCTATCAAAAATATGTCAATAGCTGAACTGAACTCAGACGAAGAGAAAGTCAACATGGAAAGTGCTCATATAGAAACTATACTTGGACGTGTATCCTAGAAAAGGGTAAAGGCTAATAACTAATGTGAGGAAGATTAGCAATACAATGATATTGCATCACGTAACAGCATAACAAATAACAAATACCATGGCATATGTTCCATAGTTTTCAGCATAGGAACCCAGGATATAAAAATAAAAAAATTAGGTATTTAGTTGGCACAGAAATTAGCAAGAAAACCAGCGATCAGATTAGAAATGATTGACCATCAGCTTTGTTTCTTTGTACCCAACAAATTACTGAAATAGAAAATTGTCATGGACAACTGTAGAACAGAACATGCAAACCTAATATACAATCTAGGGATTAATATCCCAACTCAAAGTAGCAATGCCCAGATCAAATACTTGATGTTAAAAATATATGAATGGCATACTAATATCCCAAATCAAAGTAACTCGTGCTTTCTCACTATCTCAAAAACTAATACTATGAATGCTATATTTATGCATGGAAAAATCTCTTGAACCAAACCGTAGTCGTGGACATTATTTTCACAACACCATATATGACTAATTTACTTCAAAATAAAAATATACACTCATAAGAAGTTCCCACATAGATATGCACATGTGCCAGGAAAGTGACATTCAGGGAACGGCATATATTTCTTAGATAGCAAGCTAGAATTAGATACAGTCTAACCGGTTCCTCTGCCGTATAAAAACAATATCAAATGTAAATTAAATTTACTCAAACCAAGTGACATTTATTAACCGTGATGCATGATAGAAAAGGATAACATTGTCATGATTCATAATATTTTTTATTTCAAAATATAATTATAAATTTAAAACAAAGTATTTTATGACCAGAAGTAAACCAGAACTAAAGCGAGCACCTCTGCTATTCGATGTATTTGTGTGAGGGACTGGGTGGTGCCCCTGGATTTAGGAGTGGCCACGATGATTGATGTCAGTGGGCGAGGTACCGAGGTACCAGCAACGGTTTGGATCAAGAAAGAGAAAAATGTCTCAATTGAAACTCACACCACAAACTTGCAACTAAGCTCAAGATATTGTTCTTCTAATAGAGACGGCTAATGGCGATTGCTCTCCCACGTGGTATCAGTTTTATCGAGCAAGCAAATCATCAAGAAACAGAAAGATAAGCTTACAGACTATGCATTGCAAATTTAGTCAAGATCTCACAAAAACAAAGGGAGCTGTGAAAACTTCTCTCTTTGGAAAATCAAACAATGACTCAAGTACATAAGTACTTTTGCTAAAACTTACACAAACACATTTATACATACCCAAATTCTTTCCTTATTCACATTTTGTTAAAAGGTTGAATTAAGTAGGATGTTTTTGCACAAATCAATTGCTTCAAGCACTATACTTTTAATTGAAATATCTCTAAATTAATAGAACTCAAAATTGTCAATAAAGTTCTATCATTCAGTTTACCGTTGTATACCTTTTCCTGAACTCATGGCGCAATTAGATTCAATAATATGTATCTTCATGAGATCAACAAGGAAGGTACAGAAAAAACACGAATTACACATGTATCCAGCTCATGTTTTATCACTTGCAGCCTAGGTTTTCATCTCAAAGGGGGCGCGATAGTGTAGGGATAATAGTATAGTCTGAAATACTTACTTGAGAAAATGCTAGGCTTAATTAGCTGATGCTCACCCATATACTCACGTTGGGTGCTACACGAATTCTATAAAATAACCAGAAGGAAGACAAATTAACCACCGGTCAATTCTCCAGTTGTTTGCCAAAAATTTCAATAAATATATCATCATATGATTGGCAGTACATGCTTAGTTTACTGATTTCAAACTCTACCTCATGTGGAGGTAGCAATGCATGCCCTTCTGCCGCTCGTATGTGTTACGCACTTGCACAGATCGCAGCATACATGTACTTGACCAAAGATGCAAATAATTCTATGACCAAAAACAAATATTGTACACCGTATCAAGTCGTCTCAAACTACAGTGGTCGATTTCTTTCAAATGCAGAGCATTGCGTACAGCCTAAGTAAGACCCCTGATTCAATAATTGATTTTGAAGCGGTCAAACCTGCAGAAAGTGCGCTAGATGGTGGTCAAACTGCAGGGAAGAAGTGCGCCTGCGTGCATCCTTGTAGAGCCTGTCACCGCGCCGGCGGGAGCCTATCACCGCTTTCGTCCGGGGACGAGCAGGGCGGGTGCCGGTGCTGGTGCCGGCGGGAGCCTATCCCCACGTTCAGCGGATTTGAAGGGCGGCCTCCCTTTCGGCTAGGGCGCCGCTCTCGTGTGGTGGCGGGCGGCGCCGGGATTTCTGCGGCGGTGAGCGACGGCGGGCGGCGCCGGGAGTGCTTGCGGCGGGGATGGTCGTGGCGATGGCTAGGCGATGGGGACGACGATGCTTTGCGGATGAACGGTTCGTTCGATTAGCGTAGAGGGGAGTCAAATTAATTTGGAGGTGGTGTCTCGCTGGTCCGCTCCCGTCAAACACGAAGCTGCTGTGAAGCGTTGGATAATTCGATCGTACGGTCCTGATTGGTTGGATCAGCCCCTCGGCTCTTTTATTAGTAGAAGATATATATATATATATATATATATATATATATATATATATATATATATATATATATATATATATATATAGGGTCACACTATTCTGAAACCAGTGCTCAGAATAATATCCTGAGCACCACCCTATCTATATAGAAAGAGTCGGGGATCAAAAAGACGAACCGCTGCAGTCAAAGAAAAATCCCCACACGACTTCCTCCTCCCGACCTTCTCTCCCCTAATTTCCGCCGTGACTAGGCCTTCTCCATCGCCGGCAGCCACGCCTCCCTCCAGCCGCCGGAGAACCCCGCCTTCCTCGCCACCGCTCGCCTTGCTCGCCGCCGGCGACCGCCCCCTCCCAGTCCCCTCGTAGATGCCCCTATCCCCTCCGCGTCGGTGACAAACCCACCCCCGCGTCGGCGACCCAGCAGCCCCCGCGTCGGTGACAAACCCACCCCCGCGCCGGTGACCCAGCAGCCTCCGCGCCGGTAACACCTGGGCTGGCCCGGATCCCCTGCCGCTAGTCCTACCCGCGCCGGCCGAACCTCCAACAACGGCCGTGCGCAGCATCCCACCGGGGCCTCAGCCTCCCGCGCCCTTCCGTCTCTGCGACGCTGTCTGTAACCTCGGCGGCGCTGCTTGCGGGCTGACACCGGTCCTCTCCGACTGAACCAAGGTATGCCCGGTGTTGAAGACGATGGGGCTCCAACAACCACATCCGCCATCATCCCCGTGCCTGCCAACCAAGACACAACGCAGAATTCGAGCTGCCGCAAACAACAGCAGATTCTAGCAGTAGCTCGTGCTATTGATTTTGTGCAGGCAGCGCTGCGCGGTGCTAGATGGACTGCTCCCCGAAGCTATTGTCCAGGATCCCAGCTGACGCCCCTATACTTATCCTCTCTCCCACCTGTACTTCTCCTCTCTCTCTCATGTACTTGTCTCTATGAAACTGAACGAATCTGTTGTTGGCCGATGTCTTTCATCAACTGAAGTTCTTGGATTCTTGCTGCGATGGATTTGATAGAAGTGAAAAAGAAAACAGAGAGTCGTCTGGTGATTGCTGTGGTGAGGAGATAAGACTTTGGACATGTGGTTATCTCTACACAATACTTCCGGTGTAATTCAGTTTTTTGCCTAGTTCCTTTTTGCGATATGCTTGCTGATGTGAACCACATGAATTAGAAATACATTTTCAGTAGTAGTAACACATGCAATCTACTTGTTAGTTAATTTATTTAAAGAACTGAACTTACTTTTTATAAGCAGTACACACTTATTCTTCGAGCAGAACAAACATGCGGGAAGGGAAGTATATCAAACCGATCAAGACGATCTCGAGCTGAAGTACTAGATTGAGTAACACCACCTTGCTGCCCACTGATCCGCGTCCCCTGGTGTCCACAAGATAGCAGAAGATAAGAATAGAATGCGTGTGATGGTAAATCACTTAGTTTTAGTGCAATCTGTAGCTCACTCGTTTTATTCTCTGTAATAAAGAAATACACTCATTCTCTGTAATCACTTAGTATTAGAGTAAACTCAATTTAAAATGATCTGTGGAGAAATTCAAATACTTGACAAGATAGCAGAAGATAACAGTAGAATGCGTCTGATGGTAAATCACTTAGTTTTAGTGTAATTTGTAGCTCACTCGTTTTATTCTCTGTAATAAAGAAGTACACTCATTCTCTGTAATCACTTAGTTTTAGAGTAAAGTCAATTTAAATGATCCGCGGGGAAATTCAAATACTTGACGATGATAAGTACACATAGTTAATATAGGAAGCACTAGGGCAGTGCATGAATTTTAAACTACAAATTCAGCTTAGCTACTGATAGCTGTGTACATTGACCGATTGCAGCCAGGTCCTGGTTGTTTCCCTTTAGTGTTTGGACAACAATTGTGAGTTTGCTTCACTTCTGATATTGGAGACAACCCACGCTGCTGCAGCTTTGACTTCTTGGAGACTAGTGCCAATGGTCTTCTGTTACATGTAATTAATAAGATGAATTGCTCGAAGCCTACACACAACATGGATATCTCAAATCGATTAGAAAAATAGCAAATTGCACCAACTGCTGCTGCAACGCGGAGGACGACCAAGCAATGTGTTCTTGTTATCCGGCGCATAGGACGACCAGGCTGCAAATAGGATGACTGGCGTCCATTCTCCCCGTCACCCGGCCCTGTCGGTACAATGGCACAGCTTCAGTAGCTCCCCATGCCTAGCACGGGTTGATGCGTTGTCCACTTATGTGAGGTTCCTCAGGTCGGAGGAAGGTCCCACCGGAACTAGCGCACATGGCCGGAAGGTAGGAAGAAGATTCTGCTAGAGATGGCCCACGGCAACGCTCGGGAAGCATGATGAGGCCCCATCGATGATAGTGCATGCCTGGGTAGCGACGCTAGGAAGCAGTCTAGATTTTTGGGCGAAGTACAGTTGCCTCCAAGGGAACAAAATGCAGTTGATGTTTTAAAAATAAGAGCCGGGAAGTACACCAAGGCACTATCAGAAGTATACACAAAAGTAAACCAGCCAAAAAGTGTTGAAAAAAAGAATTTGGTTCCGGTAAGTACATATACGTAATGTCGGAAGTACGCAACTTACCAAGAAGGGTTGAAAAAAATCATCCAAAAAACAATTATCTTGTAGGAAGTACAAGTAGTAACAAGCAGTACAACGATTATGTACCAGGAAGTGCAAGTTCGCATGACATGCAAGACAAATTCCAGGATGTACATTTATCCAAAATAATAAAAAGTAGCAAATAAAAATTTCATCCATACGAAGTACAAATAATTAACCATATGAAGTATAAAGACACATATGAAGTGTAAGGAAAAATAATAAAATTGTACACCAAAAATATTAAATTCATCCATACGGAATTATGATAAAATCATATGTAAAAGAATTATCTATTAGGAAGTACATACAAGTACGATGGAAAGTATAAGAGTTCACTCCCGGAAAGTACATACAATACAGACGATAATTACATGGGTTAATTATTTCTAAGAATTTTCAAAATCTAAATCTACAAAAAACCAAAATACTTGACGCTGAGAAGTGCAACCGTTCGACACGAGCAGTACACCCACTTAATATTGGAAGTACAATAAAGCTGCCAATACCAATGTACCAAAAAAACAAAATAATCCCATCATACGTGAAGAAGTTCAAATACTTGACGCTGAGAAGTATAAGAATTCAACGCGGGTAGTAAATCCACTTATTATACGAAGTACAAGAAAATCGACAAATATAAAATGTTAAAAAATAGAAATAATCCCATGATCCGCAGTGAAGTTCAAATACTTGAGGCTGAGAAGTATAACTAATCGGCGCGAGCAGTGCACCCACTTAATATATGAAGTACAAGAAAACCGACAAAAAATCTAAATATGCAAAAAAAACAAAATAATCTCGTCATCCGCGAGGAACTTCAAATACTTAAAGATGAGAAGTACAACCATTAAACACAAGCAGTACACACGCTTAATATAGGAAGTACAAAAAACCCGACAAAATCCAAATGTACAAAAAACAAAAAAAAAGCATCATCCTTGAGGAAGTTTAAATATTTGATGCTGATAAGTACAACCATTCAACACGAGTAGTACACCCACTTAATATAAGAAGTACAAGAAAACCAGCAAAATCCAAATTTACAAAAAAACAAATATAATCCCGTCACCCGTGAGGAAGTTCATATACTTGACAACGAGAAGTACAACCATTCGGCGCGGGCAGTACACCCACTTAATAAAGGAAGTACAAGAAACCCGACAAAGTCCAAATGTAGAAAAAGCAAAATAATGTCGTCATTCATGAGGAAGTACGAGCAGTGATTCCGAGAAGTACATGCGGAGACAACAGGAAGTATAAGCGGTAATTACATGAAGAAAATACCCCCACATAAGTTCACATAGCAACGTTGTGAAGTTCAAATATTAAGATCCGGGAAGTGCAGAATCTCTTAAATAGAATATAGGGACAATCTAAAATTATCATTTCGAAGAACACATGCTAGTTTTTGTAAAACACACTAGTATCAAAACATTTCCAGGAAGTACAACCAGGAAGCCCAAGAAGTACAAGGACATGTCGTGAGAAGTTCAGATGCGTGTGGTTGTGCTAAGCATTTTGTGTGGTTGTGGACCTCAAACGGACACCGTATGAGAAACTTATAGTCATTTTACAGAACACTTTCGTGAAACAACGGCGAGAAGTACAACCGCATTTCCTTAGAAGTGCAAGTTCGTGTCGAGGGAAGTTCAATGCTCTGTTTTTACGGGGCGGAAATCTATTGTGCAAATCTTATCGATTTGATCACCAACCACTTCAATCGTTGTCACCAAAAGATTTATATGGTCGAGTATATGTCTAATTTCATTACCTACAACATTTTACAACAAAATAAATGGATCCAATCCATCAAATTCAAATTGTTATCCCACAAAATATACCGGAAACACGATTTCAAAACTTCTAAAATTACTTTCAAATCGTTTGGAGTTGGCAAAAATGGTAGATACGAAAAAGATGCGCCATTTTGAGACCTTTACAAAAAATCGTGGGGAAAATCATTCGGTGCCCGTCACATAAAACAGGCGGAGAGTAATTCGTGTTATTCTATTAAACTATAAGGAATTAGAGAAAACAATTGTAATAAGAAAGTTGCGCCTAGTCCATAGCTTTCCAACGCCATATCATTTGCATCATTCCGATATACGGTTGAAACAAATCATCCAAATTAATGTCCGCTCGTTTTTTAAGTACGTCCGAATTTCGGTATTTTCAAAATTGTTCAAAAACTGTGAGGATTTTGAAAAAACATAAAACATGAAAAAGTTGCGCAATTTCATTATCTTTCCAACGGTATATCATTTGCACAGTTTCGATAAGAAATTCAAAAACTGAACTAAAAGTTTGTTTTCTGACCATATAGAAGCGTTTTCGTATTTTCAAAATTAAATTTAAACCGTGCAAAATCTGTGAAAAGTGTGAACATGAAAAAGTTGCGGTTTTTCATTATCTATCCAACGGTATATCATTTGCATAGTTCCAACAAATGGTTGAGAAATATGAAGTAGAATCAGTAGCTCTGAAGAAAATGGGAAGTTCAGGTAAGTTCGACAGAAAGTTGAACCCTGTTATCCGGAAAGTACAACCTTGTGTCCAGGGAAGTACAAGTTGGTGCTCAGAATATTATTCTGCAACCGGTTGCAGAATAGTGCTGGTATATATATATATATATATATATATGACATATTCATACTACACCCGGGTGTAGTTACACCCACGCGTGTTTCTCATAGTCTATAGAGTATCTATCATATCGGAGAGTATGTAGATGTAGTATGAAGTATATAAGACTATTTTGGAAGTATATATACTACTTTGTAGGTAGTATGTACATTTTTTTACGTAAACTCATTTTTTACGTATACATATGCATGTATTTCACATATATAGAGCAAACTATGGGTTCACTTCCATTTTTTTCACCAAACTTGGTTTAGAGTAGCTTAGATATAGTGTATGAACATACTCAAACCGATAAAATATCATACATACTTCTGTAAGGTAGTATATTACATATGGGTGTAACTACACCCAGGGGTAGGAATATATATATATATATATATATATATATATATGTGTGTGTGTGTGTGTGTGTGTGTGTGTGTGTGTGTGTATGGCACAAGGTGATAAAATAAAGTCATGAATGTTGTTTACGTACTTCAAGTTGATCTAAAATTTTGGTCACATGGTGGGTTCCACGGCTGCCACGTGCCTAGCGACGAACCTTTAGCACCGTCGGTGCTAAAGATACGGCACGAACCGGTGCAAATGCCCCGACGGGTCCCCTGAACATCCAGACCACACGAACCGGTGCTAATGACCCTCTTTAGTACCGGTTCGTGCCAAATCTGGTGCAAAAAGTCTTTGGAGCAAAAAACCAAAACTCTTGTTTCTACTAGTGTTACGCACACGCTCCATATTTATATGTACTAGATTTAAATGTGCGCCTTGGCGCACGATCCCGTGAAGCTCGTGCCCATGTACATTTTATATAACGGCGATAAAAATTTAAGTGACACAATATTTTTTTGAGAATTACAAAAGGTTCAGAATTAACAAACCTACTAAGCACATAAATTATATGCTATATCAATTGTTTCTTATACATGAGTACCATAAACATGCAAGGCTGAGGTCTTTGCCCAACTACTACTTGCTAAATAATAATAGCAACTATAAAAGTTCGTGGCAGCATGTCCATCCTTAGGTGGATAAATATGTAAAGCTTCTTTAAATGATTTAGTTACCTACGATTTGAAAAATGCTAGTGGCTGAGTAGACATGAGAAGACAAATCACCCAAGAGGGGCCAACAGAACTGCTTCAAGTGAATCATGTTCGGCTAACGTAGACAGAAGATCATCGTTAGGTCCTCCTCACTGCAGCACACTAAAAAAATAAAACTATCTGGTGGTCAGTTGAAACTTCAATTTCATCATATCAACATAAATAATTTATGTCCACGGAAAGCACTTTTAGGTTATCATATAATTCTATTTTGATTACACCAAAACAAAATATGAAATGATGTGTTCTTTTGGCTCCACATGATAACCCTACTTAACCAGCGGTGAGAGCATATCTCTAAGTAAAAAAAGGTACTTGGATCCACTACTGCAATAAATACTTCTGAACGGAGATGATTAGAACCAAGATCGAATGATCGTACATGTTGAAACATAGTAGTGAATTTGGGAAGGTTGGTACATACACCCTCTATGGTACATTTTAATTATCTTTAGGAAAACTTCCCACATATCAAAATATAAGCAAACCAATGGCAATGTTGTAAAAAAAGCATAACAAAAATTATTGGGAAACCATGAAAGAAATCAGTTGGTGGCAACAAAATCGCCTTACCTTGCTTCTCCATCTCAGCTAGCAGACCCGTTTTTCAAAACCTCAAGTAGTCGGTGACCAACAGGCTCTACCTCAATTCCAACCTAGGAAAGAAAGAAACTGGCCAAAAGGCAATGGCAGTGAGGCAAGGATCTAAATCATATGCAAAATATCTTACATCTACCTCTGTTTTAGCAACTACTCTTCATACTACCAAAAAAACCCTGCTTCAAAGCTTCTAACTATCCATGTGATTAAGTAAAAGTAGTTTTGAATACTTTTATGAACTGGGGATTCATAGCAGTCATTTTATTCTAGATAGTAATGCTAGACATAGCATTCATTTTATTCCATGTGACTTTGGAATGATACACACTATTTACAACTATCTTGCCATCAATTTTGAGTGGGCATCCAGTATTTACCCCGTTAGTATATTGGTATTTGGAACAAATGTCCTTTTTATTCAAACAAACAAAATATCTAGTGATATCACCCAAAGTATGTAACAGGACAACTATGAAATTTTGGCAAGTAATATCTTCTTAAAAAATACCATGGAAGTAAATCTAATGGAGGCACTAAAAGAAAGTTAAACACAATCAAAAAGCTTTCGTTACCACCCATTGTCTAAAACCAGGAGCACTATACTTAACAGGATTGCACCATCCATCAATATGTTATTTTGTCCATCAGAGGGCTTTTGAACCCAAACATTATCACGAGTCTTGTCCACTTCCCTGCTGCAAATATTCCTTGACTTCTAATCCTGGCTGTGTAAAGATCATGCCACTTGCAGGCTTGCAGCAGCACCACCACGATTAAGTCCATGACAAAGCTCTAGGGAGCACCTGTTTGCAGCTTATGTGAAAGTCAACTATACATATTTTGCAGTTGTTACGGTCTCCAAAAGGAAACTACGAATTAGACACTCCAAAGAACCAAATAATTTGCACACTTCCCAATTAAAATGCAAGATTAAGGAGAATTATCTGTATCAATTAGGTTAGAGGATTTGTTGTACCAAAAAATACGTAAGGCACTTTTTCCCCTAGATAGTTCAAGGGGTTAAATACACTTAACTCGTAATGAACAAGGAGGCAATGTATAATTTACAATCATATTACTAAGCTAGAAATTAAAAAGGTGGCATTTCAACAAGCCTACAGTCATAATACCTTTAAATGAAAATTCACTTCAACCAGATATGGAGATGAAAGTTAAAGTAGGATTAGAAGACTCAATGCTTAGATGTAGAGGTAGCATAGGAACGAACATCAAAGTATATAGTTAGCTATTGTCAAAATTGCTATAAGGTTTACCAACGGAGCAGGCATAGTGACATATTATTGAAAGGGAAAAGTATCTCACATTAAGTTCCTAATTCTATTTCGAAATAGGAAACTTCATTAAAAAGCAGAAAAATTTGTCATTGATTTATTGATCATATATTCCTTGATAAATTGTACAAGATTGGCACAAATCAAGAAATAGTGGCTATGAAGGCAAAAGTAGTACAATTTCACTTTATTATTATAATTAGGGTTGACATCTGCACTGACCCAACATGAAAAACACCATAAAATGAAACTACTTTTGGACGGTGAAATGAGGTGAGGATTTGAGCTTCTTTTCACAAATCCAATATTGCAAATAGATCAGAACTTGAGTCATTTTCCATGAGAACAAACCATTACCACAATAAATATGTAAATCCCTTTCTCCCATTTTGCCACTTTGCATAAACAGAACCCGTCTTTATATATATTAGTATTAGTATATGCACAGCCAAGGCCTCAATTACTTTTTTTTGTGTACACAAAGAGAACTAAACACATGAACATTTTTCTAGGAAACAATTAAATAGTAAATGCTTGATACGTCTCCAACGTATCGATAATTTCTTGTGTTCCATGCCACATTATTGATGTTATCTACATGTTTTATGCACACTTTATGTCATATTCGTGCATTTTCTGGAACTAACCTATTAACAAGATGCCGAAGTGCCGATTCTTGTTTTCTGCTGTTTTTGGTTTCAGAAATCCTAGTAAAGAAATATTCTCGGAATTGGACGAAATAAAAGCCCGGAGGCCTATTTTCTCACGAAGCTTCCGGAAGACCGAAGACGAGACGAAGAGGGGCCACGGGGTGGCCAAACCCTAGGGCGGCGCGGCCCCACCCCCGGCCGCGCCGGCCCGTGGTCTGGGCCCCCGTGCCGCCTCTCGACTTGCCCTTCCGCCTACTTAAAGCCTCCGTGACGAAACCCCCGATACCGAGAGCCACGATACGGAAAACATTGCCGAGACGCCGTCGCCGCCGATCCCATCTCGGGGGATCCTGGAGATCGCCTCCGGCACCCTGCCGGAGAGGGGAATCATCTCCCGGAGGACTCTACACCGCCATGGTCGCCTCCGGAGTGATGAGTGAGTAGTCTACCCCTGGACTATGGGTCCATAGCAGTAGCTAGATGGTTGTCTTCTCCCCATTGTGCTATCATTGTCGGATCTTGTGAGCTGCCTATCATGATCAAGATCATCTATATGTAATTCTATATGTTGCGTTTGTTGGGATCCGATGAATAGAGAATACTTGTTATGTTGATTATCAAAGTTATGCTTATGTGTTGTTTATGATCTTGCATGCTCTCCGTTACTAGTAGATGCTCCGGCCAAGTAGATGCTTTTAACTCCAAGAGGGAGTACTTATGCTCGATAGTGGGTTCATGCCTGCATTGACACCAGGACGATGATGAGAAAGTTCTAAGGTTGTGTTGTGCTTGTTGCCACTAGGGATAAAACATTGATGCTATGTCTAAGGATGTAGTTGTTGATTACATTACGCACCATACTTAATGCAATTGTCTCGTTGTTTAGCAACTTAATACTGGAGGGGTTCGGATGATAACCTCGAAGGTGGACTTTTTAGGCATAGATGCGGTTGGATGGCGGTCTATGTACTTTGTCGTAATGCCCAATTAAATCTCACTATACTCATCATGATATGTATGTGCATGGTCATGCTCTCTTTATTTGTCAATTGCCCAACCGTAATTTGTTCACCCAACATGCTGTTCGTCTTATGGGAGAGACACCTCTAGTGAACTGTGGACCCCGGTCCAATTCTCTTTACTTGAAATACAATCTCTCGCAATACTTGTTTTTACTCGTTTTCTCTGCAAACAATCATCTTCCACACAATACGGTTAATCCTTTGTTACAGCAAGCCGGTGAGATTGACAACCTCACTGTTTCGTTGGGGCAAAGTACTTTGGTTGTGTTGTGCAGGTTCCACGTTGGCGCCGGAATCTCCGGTGTTGCGCCGCACTACATCCCGCCGCCATCAACCTTCAACGTGCTTCTTGGCTCCTCCTGGTTCGATAAACCTTGGTTTCTTTCCGAGGGAAAACTTGCTGCTGTGCGCATCATACCTTCCTCTTGGGGTTGCCCAACGAACGTGTGAAATACACGCCATCAAGCTCTTTTTCTGGCGCCGTTGCCGGGGAACGAAGAAAAGTTACACCACAAAGATTTTCAACTCCCACGTCAACTACGCGCCAGCAACTCTTTTTCTGGCGCCGTTGCCGGGGAGATCAAGACACGCTGCAAGGGGAGTCTCCACTTCTCAATCTCTTTACTTTGTTTTTGTCTTGCTTTATTTTATTTACTATTTTGTTTGCTGCACTAAATCAAAACACAAAAAAAATTAGTTGCTAGTTTTACTTTATTTGCTATCTTGTTTGCTATATCGAAAACACAAAAAAATTAGTTTACTTGCATTTACTTTATCTAGTTTGCTTTATTTACTATTGCTAAAATGGCCAACGCTGAAAATACTAAGTTGTGTGACTTCACAACCACAAATAATAATGATTTCTTATGCACACCTATTGCTCCACCTGCTACTACAGCAGAATTCTTTGAAATTAAACCTGCTTTACTGAATCTTGTCATGAACCATCAATTTTCTGGTGTTAGTTCTGATGATGCTGCTGCCCATCTCAATAATTTTGTTGAACTATGTGAAATGCAAAAGTATAAAGATGTAGATGGTGACATTATAAAATTAAAATTGTTCCCTTTCTCATTAAGAGGAAGAGCTAAAGATTGGCTGCTATCTCTGCCTAAGAATAGTATTGATTCATGGACTAAATGCAAGGATGCTTTTATTGGTAGATATTATCCCCCTGCTAAAATTATATCTTTGAGGAGTAGCATAATGAATTTTAAACAATTAGATACTGAACATGTTGCTCAAGCTTGGGAAAGAATGAAATCTCCGGTTAAAAATTGCCCAACCCATGGATCGACTACTTGGATGATCATCCAAACCTTCTATGCAGGACTAAATTTTTCTTCGCGGAATTTATTGGATTCAGCTGCTGGAGGTACCTTTATGTCCATCACTCTTGGTGAAGCAACAAAGCTTCTTGATAATATGATGATCAACTACTCTGAATGGCACACGGAAAGAGCTCCACAAGGTAAGAAGGTAAATTCTGTTGAGGAATCCTCTTCCTTGAATGATAAGGTTGATGCTATTATGTCTATGCTTGCGAATGATAGGACTAATGTTGATCCTAATAATGTTCCATTAGCTTCATTGGTTGCACAAGAAGAACATGTTGATGTAAACTTCATTAAAAATAATAATTTCAACAACAATGCTTATCGGAACAATTCTAGTAATAACTATAGGCCATATCCTTATAATAATGGTAACGGTTATGCTAATTCTTATGGGAATTCTTACAACAATAATAGGAATACACCCCCTGGACTTGAGGCCATGCTTAAAGAATTTATTAGTACACAAACCGCCTTTAACAAATCTGTTGAGGAAAAGCTCAATAAAATTGATATTCTTGTTTCTAGAGTTGATAGTCTTGCCTCGATGTTGATCTTTTGAAATCGAAAGTTATGCCTAATAGGGATATTGAAAATAAAATTGTTACTACAGCAAATGCCATTCAAGTTAGAATTAATGAGAATATAAGATTAATGGCTGAACTGCGTGCTAGGTGGGATAGAGAAGAAAATGAAAAACTAGCTAAAGAGAAGAATATAGCTAAAGTTTGGACTATTACCACCACTAGTAATGCTAATGCTACACATGTTGCTGCACCTCCTACTCATACTAATAAAAGAATTGGTGTTAGCAATGTTTCCACTTCTAATGCAAAGCGCGAAAACTGCCTCGAAACCGCTAAAGCTGCTGAAACTGCTCGCGATAAAGCTGCTGAAATTTTTTCCAACATTGGGGATGATGATCCCATTGCTTTAGATTATAATGGTTTGAATTTTGATGATTGCCACATCTCTGAAGTTATAAAGTTCTTGCAAAAACTTGCTAAAAGTCCTAATGCTAGTGCTATAAATTTGGCTTTCACGCATCATATTACAAATGCTCTCATAAAAGCTAGAGAAGAGAAACTAGAGCGCGAAGCCTCTATTCCTAAAAAGCTAGAAGATGGTTGGGAGCCCATCATTAAGATGAAGGTTAAAGATTTTGATTGTAATGCTTTATGTGATCTTGGTGCAAGTATTTCGTTATGCCGAAGAAAATTTATAATATGCTTGACTTGCCACCGCTGAAAAATTGTTATTTGGATGTTAATCTTGCTGATCATTCTACAAAGAAACCTTTGGGTAAAGTTGATAATGTTCGCATTACCGTTAACAATAATCTTGTTCCCGTTGATTTTGTTGTCTTGGATATTGAATGCAATGCATCTTGTCCAATTATATTGGGAAGACCTTTTCTTCGAACTGTTGGTGCTATTATTGATATGAGGGAAGGAAATATAAAATATCAATTTCCTCTCAAGAAAGGTATGGAACACTTCCCTAGAAAGAGAATGAAGTTACCTTATGATTCTATCATTAGAACAAATTATGATGTTGATGCTTCATCTCTCGATGTTACTTGATACACACTTTCTGCGCCTAGCTGAAAGGCATTAAAGAAAAGCGCTTATGGGAGACAACCCATGTTTTTACCTACAGTACTTTGTTTTTATTTTGTGTCTTGGAAGTTGTTTACTACTGTAGCAACCTCTCCTTATCTTAGTTTTGAGTTTTGTTGTGCCAAGTTAAGCCGTTGATAGAAAAGTAAGTACTAGATTATTACTGCGCAGTTCCAGATTTCTTTGCTGTCACGAATCTGAGCCCACTGCCCTGCAGGAAGCTCAGAAAATTATGCCAATTTACGTGCATGATCCTCAGATATGTACGCAACTTTCATTCAATTTGAGCATTTTCATTTGAGCAAGTCTGGTGCCATTTTAAAATTCGTCAATACGAACTGTTCTGCTTTGACAGATTCTGCCTTTTATTTCGCATTGCCTCTTTCGCTATGTTGGATGAATTTCTTTGATCCACTAATGTCCAGTAGCATTATGCAATGTCCAGAAGTGTTAAGAATGATTGTGTCACCTCTGAATATGTCAATTTATATTGTGCACTAACCCTCTAATGAGTTGTTTCGAGTTTGGTGTGGAGGAAGTTTTCAAGGATCAAGAGAGGAGTATGATGCAACATGATCAAGGAGAGTGAAAGCTCTAAGCTTGGGGATGCACCCGGTGGTTCACCCCTGCATATATCAAGAAGACTCAAGCGTCTAAGCTTGGGGATGCCCAAGGCATCCCCTTCTTCATCAACAAATTATCAGGTTCCTCCCCTGAAACTACATTTTTATTCGGCCACATCTTATGTGCTTTTTCTTGGAGCGTCGGTTTGTTTTTGTTTTTTGTTTTATTTGAATAAAATGGATCCTAGCATTCACTTTATGGGAGAGATACACGCTCCGCTGTAGCATATGGACAAATATGTCCTTGGTTTCTACTCATAGTATTCATGGCGAAGTTTCTCCTTCGTTAAATTGTTATATGGTTGGAATTGGAAAATGATACATGTAGTAATTGCTATAAATGTCTTGGGTAATGTGATACTTGGCAATTGTTGTGCTCATGTTTAAGCTCTTGCATCATATGCTTTGCACCCATTAATGAAGAAATACATAGAGCATGCTAAAATTTGGTTTGCATATTTGGTTTCTCTAAGGTCTAGATAATTTCTAGTATTGAGTTTGAACAACAAGGAAGACGGTGTAGAGTCTTATAATGTTTACAATATATCTTTTATGTGAGTTTTGCTGTACCGTTCATCCTTGTGTTTGTTTCAAATAGCCTTGCTAGCCTAAACCTTGTATCGAGAGGGAATACTTCTCATGCATCCAAAATACTTGAGCCAACCACTATGCCATTTGTGTCCACCATACCTACCTATACTACATGGTATTTTCCCGCCATTTCAAAGTAAATTGCTTGAGTGCTACCTTTAAAATTCCATCATTCACTTTTGCAATATATAGCTCATGGGACAAATAGCCTAAAAACTATTGTGGTATTGAATATGTAATTATGCACTTTATCTCTTATTAAGTTGCTTGTTGTGCGATAACCATGTTTATCGGGGAACGCCATCAACTCATTGTTGAATTTCATGTGAGTTGCTATGCATGTTCGTCTTGTCTGAAGTAAGGGCGATCTACACTGAGTTGAATGGTTTGAGCATGCATATTGTGAGAGAAGAACATTGGGCCGCTAACTAAAGCCATGATTCATGGTGGAAGTTTCAGTTTAGGACAAATATCCTCAAATCTCTAATGAGAAAAGAATTAATTGTTGTCAAATGCTTAAAGCATTAAAAGAGGAGTCCATTATCTGTTGTCTATGTTGTCCCGGTATGGATGTCTAAGTTGAGAATAATCAAAAGCGAGAAATCCAAATGCGAGCTTTCTCCTTAGACCTTTGTACAGGCGGCATAGAGGTACCCCTTTGTGAAACTTGGTTAAAGCATATGTATTGCGGTGATAATCCAGGTAGTCCAAGCTAATTAGGACAAGGTGCGAGCACTATTAGTACACTATGCATGAGGCTTGCAACTTATAAGATATAATTTACATGATGCATATGCTTTATTACTACCGTTGACAAAATTGTTTCATGTTTTCAAAATCAAAGCTCTAGCACAAATATAGCAATCGATGCTTTTCCTCTATGAGGACCATTCTTTTACTTTCAATGTTGAGTCAGTTCACCTATTTCTCTCCACCTCAAGAAGCAAACACTTGTGTGAACTGTGCATTGATTCCTACATACTTGCTTATTGCACTTATTATATTACTCTGTGTTGACAATATCCATGAGATATACATGTTACAAGTTGAAAGCAACCGCTGAAACTTAATCTTCTTTTGTGTTGCTTCAATACCTTTACTTTAAATTATTGCTTTATGAGTTAACTCTTATGCAAGACTTATTGATGCTTGTCTTGAAGTGCTATTCATGAAAAGTCTTTGCTTTATGATTCACTTGTTTACTCATGTCATACACATTGTTTTGATCGCTGCATTCTCTACATATGCTTTACAAATAGTATGATCAAGTTTATGATGGCATGTCACTCCAGAAATTATCTTTGTTATTGTTTTACCTGCTCGGGACGAGCAGAACTAAGCTTGGGGATGCTGATACGTCTCCAACGTATCGATAATTTCTTGTGTTCCATGCCACATTATTGATGTTATCTACATGTTTTATGCACACTTTATGTCATATTCGTGCATTTTCTGGAACTAACCTATTAACAAGATGCCGAAGTGCCAGCTTGCTGTTTTCTGCTGTTTTTGGTTTCAGAAATCCTAGTAAAGAAATATTCTCGGAATTGGACGAAATAAAAGCCCGGAGGCCTATTTTCTCACGAAGCTTCCGGAAGACCGAAGACGAGACGAAGAGGGGCCACGGGGTGGCCAAACCCTGGGCGGCGCGGCCCCACCCTCGGCCGCGCCGGCCCGTGGTCCGGGCCCCCCGTGCCGCCTCTCGACTTGCCCTTCCGCCTACTTAAAGCCTCCGTGACG
>NC_061509.1:81390260-81407660 GCF_022539505.1 Lolium rigidum | reverse complement strand
GAAGAAGGGGATGCCTTGGGCATCCCCAAGCTTAGACGCTTGAGTCTTCTTAGAATATGCAGGGGTGAACCACCGGGGCATCCCCAAGCTTAGAAGCTTTCACTCTCCTTGATCATATTGCATCATACTCCTCTCTTGATCCTTGAAAACTTCCTCCACACCAAACTCGAAACAACTCATTAGAGGGTTAGTGCATAATAAAAATTCACATGTTCAGAGGTGACACAATCATTCTTAACACTTCTGGACATTGCATAAAGCTACTGGACATTAGTGGATCAAAGAAATTCATCCAACATAGCAAAAGAGGCAATGCGAAATAAAAGACAGAATCTGTCAAAACAGAACAGTCCGTAAAGATGGATTTTATTAGGCCACCAGACTTGCTCAAACTAAAATGCTCAAACTGAATGAAAGTTGCGTACATATCTGAGGATCATGCTCGTAAATTGGCGTAATTTTCTGAGCTACCTACAGGGAGATAGGCCCAGATTCGTGACAGCAAAGAAATCTGGAACTGCGCAGTAATCCAAATCTAGTACTTACTTTTCTATCAAAGACTTTACTTGGCACAACAAAACATAAAACTAAGATAAGAAGAGGTTGCTACAGTAGTAAACAACTTCCAAGACACAAATATAAAACAAAGTACTGTAGTAAAAACATGGGTTGTCTCCCATAAGCGCTTTTCTTTAACGCCTTTCAGCTAGGCGCAGAAAGTGTATCTCAAGTGTTATCAAAGGGTGGTGCACCTACAGCGGGGTTTGGAGTTTTCTCAACCATGCATAGTATATTGGATACATAAGTTTCAGCGTCTCCCTTCTCATTAGTCTTGGGCTTGCTACTCTCATCAAACAAATTTTCGGGAACAAGCCAAGCATAGTTATGTTCTAGTGCATCATTCATAGCTAGGAGTTTACATGGTATTGGTGCTTTGATCTCCCCACCATCATTAATATTATTAGTGTATCTTATTCTATCCATGTCCATCTTTTCAAGGAGACCAACAAAATTAGTATGAGAACCAAGCATATTAAATTTAGCAAAGACCTTTCTAGCTTCTCTTGCTAGACCACCAAATTCTCTAAGAAGGGTTTCTAAAACAAAATCTTTCTTTTCCCCTTCTTCCATATCACCAAGTGTAAGAAACATGTGTTGGATTATAGGATTTAGATTAACAAATTTAGTTTCCAACGAGCGAACTAAAGCAGCAACAGCAATTTCATAAGTGGGAGCAAGGTCTACCAAGTGTCTATCTTCAAAATCTTCAACGGTACTAACATGGGTGAAAAATTCTTCTATATTGTTCCTCCCAATTATAGACCCTTGTCCTACCGGTATGTTCTTTGCGGTAAAATTAAAAGGAAACATGATGAAATAAGTAAAGTAAATGCAAGTAACTAATTTTTTTTGTGTGTTTTTGATATAGAGTGCAAGACAGTAAATAAAGTAAAGCTAGCAACTAATTTTTTTGTGTTTTGATATAATGCAGCAAACAAAGTAGTAAATAAAATAAAGCAAGACAAAAACAAAGTAAAGAGATTGGGAAGTGGAGACTCCCTTGCAGCGTGTCTTGATCTCCCACGCAACGGCGCCAGAAAAAGAGCTTGATGGCGTGTATTTCACACGTTCGTTGGGCAACCCCAAGAGGAAGGTATGATGCGCACAGCAGCAAGTTTTCCCTCGAAAGAAACCAAGGTTTATCGAACCGAGGAGGAGCCAAGAAGCACGTTGAAGGTTGATGGCGGCGGGATGTAGTGCGGCGCAACACCGGAGATTCCGGCGCCAACGTGGAACCTGCACAACACAACCAAAGTACTTTGCCCCAACGAAACGAGTGAGGTTGTCAATCTCACCGGCTTGCTGTAACAAAGGATTAACCGTATTGTGTGGAAGATGATTGTTTGCAGAGAAAATAGTAAAACAAGTATTGCAGCGATTTGTATTTCAGTATTAAAGAATGGACCGGGGTCCACAGTTCACTAGAGGTGTCTCTCCCATAAGATAAAAGCATGTTGGGTGAACAAATTACAGTCGGGCAATTGACAAATAGAGAGGGCATAACAATGCACATACATGACATGATAAGTATAGTGAGATTTAATTGGGCATTACGACAAAGTACATAGACCGCCATCCAACCGCATCTATGCCTAAAAAGTCCACCTTCAGGTTATCATCCGAACCCCCTCCAGAGTATTAAGTTGCTAACAACGGACAATTGCATTAAGTATGGTGCGTAATGTAATCAACAACTACATCCTCGGACATAGCGCCAATGTTTTATCCCTAGTGGCAACAGACACAACACAACCTTAGAACTTTCTGTCACTCGTCCTAGGTGTCAATGCGGGCATGAACCCACTATCGAGCATAAGTACTCCCTCTTGGAGTTAAAAGTAAAAACTTGGCCGAGCCTCTACTAGTAACGGAGAGCATGCAAGATCATAAACAACACATATGTAATAACTTGATAATTAACATGACATGGTATTCTCTATCCATCGGATCCCGACAAACACAACATATAGAATTACAGATAGATGATCTTGATCATGTTAGGCAGCTCACAAGATCCAACAATGAAGCACAATGAGGAGAAGACAACCATCTAGCTACTGCTATGGACCCATAGTCCAGGGGTGAACTACTCACTCATCACTCCGGAGGCGACCATGGCGGTGTAGAGTCCTCCGGGAGATGAATCCCCTCTCCGGCGAGGGTGCCGGAGGAGATCTCCGGGATCCCCCGAGATGGGATCGGCGGCGGCGGCGTCTCGATGGGTTTTCCGTATCGTGGTTTTTCGCATCGGGGGTTTCGCGACGGAGGCTTTAAGTAGGCGGAAGGGCGAGTCGGGGGCCGGACGAGGGGCCACACCATAGGGCGGCGCGGGCCCCCTGGGCCGCGCCGCCACGTGGTGTCGCCACCTCGTGGCCCCACTTCGAATGTTCTCCGGTCTTCCGGAAGCTCCGTGGAAAAATAGGCCCCCGGGTCTTCGTTTCGTCCAATTCCGAGAATATTTCGTTACTAGGATTTCGAAACCAAAAACAGCGAAACGGGAACGGCACTTCGGCATCTTGTTAATAGGTTAGTTCCAGAAAATGCACGAATATGACATAAAGTGTGCATAAAACATGTAGGTATCATCAATAATATGGCATAGAACATAAGAAATTATCGATACGTCGGAGACGTATCAGGGTGGAGGATATGTCGGCCTGGCCACCCCGCGCGGCGCAGCGGCGGCCGCAGTAGCCGGCGGCGAGAAGCAGAGGCGGGGAGAGGAGGTTGGCGTCCGGCCACGCGATGGAAGGAGGGCGGCGCGAGGCGGCGGCGCGAGGACCGGCGGACCAGGAGGGGATTGGGTGGAGACGAACAGGAATAGAATGGGTTGGTTCTCGTATTGCATACGACCAACGTGGAGGAAGATATTTTAGGCCAGCCAGTCACATGACGCCACGTGGACCTACCGATGGAGACGCACGCGAAGCGACCACCCAGCCTGTGATTGCCTGGTGGCTGCCGTGGATGCCCTGAGAGGCCCCCGTTGGGGGGCATCTATTATAGGTTAGATGCTTCGCCTCCGGCCGCACGAGGATATAGTAGCATGATAGAAAGAAAGGGCTCGGTGACTTCTGGATTACGGTGCCCTACAAGCAAGGTAAAATGCTGAGCTAGCATGCTGCGTGCCGCTGTTGTCTCAAAGTTGCAATCTGTAGTTGGAATATTTTCGCACCTCTTATAAAGGATCTATCAACCGTGTGCCTCGAGCTATACTGTTCCAAAAAATTATTGAAGGAAAAAAACAGAGCGAAAGACCCTATAGCGGTACCTCCTTGATGAACAATTTTTTTTATCTCTATAATTTGTGCAACATATCCTTGGTTTCTCCCATTGTAATTTCCAAAATTTTGATTTTTCTAGCTTCCTTTGCAATTGCGCTATGATGAAATCAATAATTAATAGGAAATCATTGTCTCGGTTTTTTTTTGCCTTTCATATGATTTCTGTCACGTACAATCTAATAGTCACATTTAGATCTCTTCCCTCGAAAATATTTATATTGTTTATTTGTTTTTCAGGTTAACTGTATTCTACATACAAAGTACAAATATGTGGAATCAGCACTATATGATCTTTTGACAAGGCTAGCACTGCAACATTTTTAATTGGCTTATTGTCGGCCAGATTACTTATAAACCAGGTATGGAGAATTGTATCACCATGCCACATTTGCATCGACAGTACTTGGATTTGATTGACATGTAATGCCCTCAATTTTCTTGGTCAAAAGAGAACTGATTTTTTATTTGTTTTACAGTGCTGCATTTAAATTACCCCTTTATGATAGCATTCACCATCTATATGTATCTATATACATCTTAGTAGTTCAGCCAAATATATTCTGCGTGGTCCTAATCTGCTAATGGTCGGTGATATTAACAAATGTTGTTTACCCGCTTTATTATAAAGTCTCTAATTTTGTGTTTCAGATGAGATTTTTCTTTTGACGATGTATCAGTATCTGCAAGAGTTGGCAGTTATACATAAATTATTGTGGACAAGGTAGTTAATTTCCATGTGCTTACTGCAGGTACACCAGAGCACTTATCCAAACTCTAGGTATGTGCATCAGCTATAGTATTGACCTGCTGTTACAACGACATTATGACATACTCCATACATCATCCATTTGGTATTTAAGTTTAGTATTTCGAACAGATTTTCCTTCTCTTGCAGCATGATTATGCTCTTTTATTTCCATTCTCTAAAGCTTGGTCGAGATAGAGCATATAGCCTAGAGAAGTGGCAAAAGTGAACCAAAACCTTTATAAACACTTGGTACCTAGGAGGCTAACTGATATGGTCATCTTCATGCTACTGGATACAATTATCATCATGCTAGCTGATGCCAACTCTGGGTAAATCAGGTACATTTCTAACACCATTTAAAAGTATTCAAAGTTTTAACACCAAATACAAGGTACAATATTAAATAAATCTGAAGTTTATTTAGGTGGTGTGCTCTGATGGTTCTACTCATATTTCTTCTACCATGAGCCTTTTCTTCTGTTAGGACTACGTCAATAGTGTTTGTTGTTACTATATACATCTTAATCATTTAGTGCTATATGTTCCCAACATTTGTCCCACTCACTCAAATTTTCCTAGACATTAAACAATATCTTTTGTTTGCTTAATTGGGGTCTCTTTATTATTTCATCTTAAGTTGAGTTTGGTCTCCTTTCTGTGATGTATATGTTCTTGTACGAAAGAGGGTGCTGCTATGCTTAGGTTCTGGATCAAAAACTATTCCTCTATATATGTTCCGTGTTTTTACTGCAGTATAGTACCAGATGTAGTTTACTCTTGTCACGAGGATAAACTAGATACATGCCACTGATATTTATTACAAATGCAATGTCAAGGTGTGATGCCGAGACATAGTGAGCTGGAGCTAACATCTCATGTATCAACTACTTAGAATTTGCTCCAACTTTTATCTCCATTTAGCAATCCACATTTAGTACTTACAAGTCCAGATGCCTTTCTCTTAAAGGTGACAATGCTCATCTGTTCGTAGTGGATACAGCTATGTATTGAGAGTTAAGGTGACTCGAAAATATATCAATGCTCAGTACTTAGTTTGAGGGTTCTCTTCTTTTCTACTCAGGGATAAAAAATACATAAAGCCATTTCTATATGAGAGTCAACTCGAGGTAACTTAGACACGTATTTTCACCACTGTTTATATAGTATGGCAAGTTGCTTTTCACTAAGTATGTACTATAGTATATTAGTATGTATGAACTTTGATTGTTTTGGGATCTAAGCCTTTTGTTTTTCTGCTAATGACAATGCTATTTATTTTTTGAATCGGCATTTCTATAGTGAGTCACAGTGGTTATATTTGCAAATGTGTCCATATCTCCTTATATGATGCCTTCTTTTTGTCTGCAAGGTAATTGATAGACTAATCAAATACACCAATCAAGTGGAATTTATTTTTCGTAGTAAGTGGTATACTGTCAAACTTTTTTACTTGATGGGATGGACACACAAATATGGCTTCTACATCTATGATTAAATACATAAGGTACACATTTCTTGAAAAATGCCGTATGTATTTTGGTATTATCAATCCGCCCTCAAACCAGGTCACTGTAAACCTTCTGGTTGCAGTCCTAAATTCTGAACGAATATATCTTAATGTAGATCCTAGATTTGGATCCTACACATATAAATTAGAAGTTGCACTCACTGGCTTGTATTGTCTCAAAGAATGCACTATCAACATGTGCAGAACATTATATTGCTTTTTATTTTTCTTGAGATAACACAAAATTAATGAACATGTTCCTAGATATTAATGACCATGTTTCTTGCCTTTTTCTAGCAACTCTAGCATAAAAAAAGAGCACGAATCAAATTATATTTAATCCAACATTCAAGAACTTGTTATCACCAGAATTTGACCGGATCAGAGGTGGGCCGCGATTGAAGATGGGCTTGAAGAATATACATAAAAGAAATGCATGAATCGGCCTTATATGCAAAGTTTGGGCTAGTTTGCCCGTGTATCTGTAACATAGTAGGATACGTGTCGATTAGATAGAGTTTAGATCGTGCCCGGTTGGGATTATTCCCACGTTGGAAAGTCTACGGACTATAAATATGTATCTAGGGTTTATGAAATAAACAACAATCACGTTCACCACAAACCAATCTAGGCGCATCGCCAACTCCCCTTCTCGAGGGTTTCTTCCGGGTAAGCATCATGCTGCCTAGATCGCATCTTGCGATCTAGGCAGACACGTTTATTCGTTGTTCATGCGTTGCTCGTATCGAAGCCTTTTTGATGGCGAGCAACGTAGTTATCATAGGTGTTTTAGGGTTAGCATTGTTCATCGTATCATATGCTGTCGTCGTGCGACCCTTAGACATCTAGCCGCCCTTACACCTATCTCGGGTGTAAGGGCGGCACCCCGCTGATCATTGTTTAGTAGATCCGATCCGTTATGATTGCTCCTTGTTCTTCAAGGATTAGTTTAATATCTGCATGGTTAGGCCTTACAAACGGGTTGAAGGATCCGATGGCGCATAGGGTGTAGTTTGCTAGCCCTAGACAGGATGTTCCGAGGATCAACCTCGTGTTGGTTTTTAGGCCTTGTCTAGGGTCGGTTTACGATCACCGTGCGTGGCCGCCAGGCTCAATCACGAGTAGGATGTTCCGATTATGCGGTGAAAACCCTAAATCGTAGTAGGTCGTTTTAGCTTTATTTTGATCAAGCAGGACCACCATCTGATCGTACACCTCGTACATATGATGGGTGGATCGGCTCCTTGAGCCGATTCACAGGACAACCTGAGAGCCGATCGAGGCTCGTATTTAATGTTTACGTGTATGCCATGCAGGAAACTAAGCGAGGCATATCCAACACCTTCCTGACCAGGTATAGGTCAGGTGGCACGCCCTTGCATCAGCATCGGACGTGCGTGCCGAGTCTTTGCGGGCCGTCGCTCGGAGGGACCAGGGCCTGCCGCAGTCCTGGGAGCCTCCCGGCTCTACAGTGTTGCCCGTCGCTGCTCGCCGGTGGGTTTCTGACCGCAACACATTCTGGCACGCCCGGTGGGACAATCTTCGACATCAACCGCATCGCCATCTACATCTGAGATGGTGGAAGGCACTCCAGTCAAGTACGAGGATCTGACCGACGAGCTCAAGAAGAAGCATGACGAGATCAAAGCAGTCCTCGAAGCCGACCTCATCGGCTCTTTTCACAGAACCCGCTCACATGGCATCAGGTGGAAAGGGTTCTCACCTGAAGGCGCGCGCGATGGAGTGGACCTGTCCACCCCGTCAGAAGAACGCACCAGATCGCTGCGTCAGGAGATTAACTTCATGGTGGCTCATTCGCTACACCGCCATTCTGAGAGCCTGGTGAACACTTTGGAGCGTGTCGCTCTGCGCGGACAGAGACGAGGGCAGCTGCTCTCACAGCAACACAAGGAAGGAGCCGTTCTACGCGATCGACCCCGACACTTCCCAAAAATCTATGGACGAATGTTGCGAAACCTTCCTTGAGCGATTCAATCAACATGGAGGCCGATCCCAGCAATCGGCCAAGATGATCCTCGCCATACGTTCTGCCTGTGTTTAACGTCGATCTAATGCGCAGCGGTTTTACGTCGGCTGATGAGCTGGAAGAAGTCAACATTGGTCCCAACGGAGCCGACGTTCAGATACAGTGCCTTAGCTAACTACAGAGTCGATATCCGCAGTTACCTGGCAGATTCGGCTCGGGGGGGGCACCTAGTCAGAGGAACATGTGCGATACATGTGCAGTGAAATATCGGGGGCCGATAGAGAAGATCGACCAGTAAAAAAAAATCAGTACATATAAAAAGCCGATGCACGGCCGTCGACTTCAGAATGTAAAAAGCCGATACACGGCCATCGACTTTAGACAAGTTCAGCGAAACAGGTTCAGCAAAACATCCATCAGTTTGCATAAAGAGGCTCTACTGAAGAAAAGCGTCGAGGGCATGAAGGGCATCGGCACGGATTCGATCCACCTCGGCGATCTCAGCCTCGTCGTCCTCGTCTCTGCCCGTCACCAGCTGACTGCTCAGGGCACGAATTTCAGCCAGATCGGTCTTCAGATCGGCTGTGAGGCCTTTTGCTTCCTCTTGAGAGCGAGCAATGAGGGTTTCCTTGTCGTGGATAAGTTGTTTGGTCTCCCTGACCCTCTTTTCAAGGTCCTCCAGTTCCTTGCGCAAGATCTCGAGTTCGGCACTATTGGTAGAAGTGTCGGTTTTGGCGTCTAAAGCGGCTTTCTTCTCATTGAGCCGTTGACATTTGTCTGCAATATCGGCTCTCAACGGGAGCTGGGCGCGGCGAAGAGTAATTCGTTGACGAGCCGACTGCACCCTTGACCTGAAAACCGACAAAGTCACAGCCGGCCAAAGCTTAACCTGCAGCGTCACCGGGAGGTGGGGCTGGATGTCTTCGAGGATGCCTTTGACTGCCTCGGGGTTTTCGACCAGGGTTTCGACCGAGGAGGAGAGCAAAACCTTGAGACGCTGGAGCGGGCCATGGATCGCGCTAGGACTTGGCTCTTCACCTGCTTTGGAGGTAGCTGGCTCGATGGAGTCGGGATCGAACGTCAACAAGCTTGAAAGATCACAACCCTGACAGACGAACAAGAGCAGTATGAGCACACAACAAAGGAAAAGGGTAGGCCCGAGAGAGTGGAGAGTACCTCTCCCAAAGAAGGAAGGGCAGCCGATGTTGTGATGATCGCCTTCTCGGTGGACTGGGCCAGGTTAGCCACTTGGTCAGCCACGCTTGGCGAGTTGGTTAGGCCGAGCGTGGCAGATGGCATCGGTACCTCTTCAACGTCCCCGCTAGAGGTCCCATTAGTCTGCAAAGGAAATGGTGAGCCGATCCAATTAACAACGGGACGGTATGGAATATGAGCTGTTGAGGTAATTACATTTGAAACTTCCTGGCTCGGCGAGGAAACTCGTGGGTCTTTGCGAGCCCTTTTGACGCATCGACGCTTCATGCGTGACCCCGTTTTGATCGGAGCTTGAAGGTCAGCAGGCTCGGGAGTCGACCTTTTCCTAGAAGCCGGCGCTGGCGAGTCCGTCTGGCTCTGTGTGGTGGATCTCTCGGAATCGCCCGGGGTGGAGTCCCTTGGGCTGGACTGTGCTCCCTCACTGGAGTTCTCTTCAGTGGAAGTCTGAAAGGAGAGGTACAACCATGTTACAAAGATTGGGAAGGCAAATGTGTTTGGTCAAGACACGAGTCAGCTTACTGGCAAGCTTGCTTGGACAGGAGCTTTGCGCTTCAGGGTTTTTCTGGCAGCTACTTTCCTCACTGCCTTCCTCGCCTGGGTTGAGGCTCGGGGGGCAACTGACCCCGAGGATGCTTTACTCTTGGGAGCCAATTTCGGTGAAATCGGCTGGCTCTGCATTATGACCTTCTTTAAGGGCGGTGAGCTCTGACAGAAGAGAACTACCGGGGCTGGTGGAAGGAACTCGAATGGGGAGCCGTTGGTTTGTGTGGGCTCTGGGCCATCCTGTTGCTGCCAAGGAATAAAGTCAGCTTACAGACAATCATCATGAGCCATTGCAGGTAATTTATATGTAATGGTACCTGGTGTGCAGGAATGTCATATTCAGCGTCAAGTTGCTTCAGCAACGGTCCTAGAGCTCTTCTGAAGGCGTGGGTCTTCCACATCGACCACCAAGCCTCGAAGCCATCGGTAGTGGTGGTGAAACGAGAGGTTATGAGGAATGGGAATGGCCGGAGCGTCAAAGAAGGTATAGCACCTTTGGCCGAGTAAGAATGTCGGGAAGTTCAGCCCCGCTTGCCGTCGAGTGGTGGAGAAAGAAGTGTGGGGGCACTTGCCCGAGGCCAAGCTCGCCGGGCTACTACCACCGGTTGGTAAGACTCGTACCGAGGCTTTATGATCCTATTTGAGGTACTCATGCCAATCGGGAGAAAGCAAGGACGGATCATGATAGAGCATGGTGCCGGATGTTGGCGTCATCGGCAAGGTCTGTCTAATCGGAAGGAGACTCGGGTTCTCAAAGATTTCCGATTCATTATAGGGGAAGAACAGGGGGTTGTCCAGGCCTTGGAAGAAAATCTTGAACCACTCTGCTGCTTCCTTGGGGATAAGCCTGCTGCCTGGGAGACTGTACAGAGCTTGGCCATAGCTAGTGCATCGGATGTCCTTCCCATTCGCATCTGGGAAGGTGCAGGTGGCCAAAGGTGGGAAATTTGGGATTTGGTTTTGAAAGTACAATTGAGCCCATAACTGAATAAACCACCAGGGGCCTCCTGTTTTGACTGTCCTTTGGGAGAACAGTTTGATAGACATCAGTTGAAGAGATCGATAGACTTCTCCAAGGAGCAATTTTCCAAGGCCAAGTTGAGTACCTTTGGCGAGTTCATAGGCCAGGGAGAGATAGTTCTTGGTTGGGGCGAGTGAAGGACCACAAAATATGAAGTGCTCCAGCCAGAAGATCAAGAAAGCCGTGTGCTCTCTTTCTATCACAGGGCCTTTGGTTTTCATATAACGCCTGAGGTAGGCACCCCAGCTTGTGCACTCTGTTTTGGAGGAAAGGGTGAAAGGGACCTTTGGCAATTTAAAGGCAGAGGGGCTTGGGGATGCAATGTCTAAGCCTGTGATCATGGCCAAGTCCAGCAGAGTTGGTGTCATGGGGCCATGGCCGAACATGAAGCAATTTAGTGCATCAGACCAAAAGTAGCCGATGGTTTTCAGGATGTTCTCATTCTTTTCAAGAGGAGACAATGATAATGACAAGGCATCGGCTATCCCTATCGTATCCCAGGTAGCATAGTGTGTTTTGGACACTCTACTGTACCATGCCACCCAACCTTCGGGAGGATTAGGCCAGGCTCGCAGGCAGTCGGCCCAGGAAGTCAGATCTAAATTCTGGTTCGCGAAGGGGATTCTACTGGCCTCGCATGAGATCAAGTGAGCAGGACTCTCGGAAGAACGGGGGCCAAGACACATGGAATTTGGGAGAGAAGGGTGCGGCAGCAGAGTGTTGACTGCCAAAACCCACCGGCGGGCAGCGGCCTTGTCAACACCGTAGAGCCGGGAAGAGCCTAGAGCTGCGGCTGGCTGAGACCCCTCCGAGCGACGGCCCGCAATGCTCTTCTCGGTCACACGCGGCGATGCGAAGTGCAGGCGTGCCACCTGACCTATACCTGGTCGGGAAGGTGATGAGGATGCCTCGCTTAGTTTCATGCGGGGCATACATGTAAACGTTAAATACGAGCCTCGATCGGCTCTCGGGTTATCCCGTGAATCGGCTCAAAGAGCCGATCCACCCATGATCCGTACGGGGTGCACGAATACTTGGTGGTCCTGCTTGATCAAGATGAAGCTAATGAGATCTACGACGATTTAGGGTTTTCACCGCATAATCGGATCATCCTACTCCGAGTAGGGCCTCGCGGCCACGCACGGTGCTCGTAAGCCGATCCTAAACAAGGCCTAAAAACCAACATGAAGTTGATCCTCGGAACATCCCGTTTAGGACTTGCGAACGCCACCCTACGTGCCACCGGATCCTCCCCCTTTGTAAGGCCTAACTATTGCAGATATTAAACTAATCCTTGTAGAACAAGGAGCAATCGTAACGGATCAGATCTACTAAATAATGATCAAGCGGGGTGCCGCCCCACACCCGAGATAGGCGTGAGGGCGGCTAGATATGCAAGGGTTGCACTACGTAAGCATGCTTAAACGAAGAACAATGCTAACCCTAACATATCTAATGATAACTACGTTGCTCGCCATCAAAAGCGCTTCGATGACGAGCAACGCATGAACAACGTGGGGCTTGTGCTGCCTAGATCGCAAGATGCGATCTAGGCAGCATGTCGCTTACCTGATAGAAACCCTCGAGACGAAGGAGTTGGCGATGCGCCGAGATTGGTTTGTTTTGGGGTTGAACGTGAGTTGTTGTTTATTCCATAAACCCTAGATACATATTTATAGTCCAGGGGACTTTCTAATTGAGGCGTGCACCTAACCGTGCACGGGTAAAACTCTAACTTCTAAATTAAGATGCGATCTACTATAATACAGATACAGGGGCAATTTAGCCCAAACTTGGTACACAAGGCCGATTCACGTATTTCTTCCATGTATATTCTTCGAACCCATCTTGATCGCGGCCCACCTCTCGATCCGGTCAAATTCCGGTGATAACACATGCCCCTCTGGTTTTGGAAATGACATTTCCAAAATCATTATGCTTTTCCTTCGTCGGGTCATGTCGTGCGCAGCGTAAACTGCCGATTGTTAGCTGGATCGACGCCCAATGAGCCGATAGCAATGCATTGGTCTCTCATAATCTTTCCTTCATCTTCTTCGACTGATGACTCTGAGACCTGGTGACACTCCTCTGTAAAATTCACCATCCTCGAAGAAGGTTGCTACACAGGACCAGCCGATGATACTCCAACTGGCTTCTAGAAACAGAACATTTACCGGAGTCGGTTGCCCCCGAGTCTCAACAGAGACGAGGATACACAAATTAGCCGAATGGACCTGGGCTTGATCATGTCCGAGGGCACTATCATGCGGAGCCAGCCGATTTGAACGAAATCGGCTCTCCGGAGGAGAGGACCTTCGGGGTGAGCTGGCCCCAGAGTTTCTTCGAGTCCAAATGTCATGACTACATATTCAAACAAGCCCATTGAACCTCGGTACTCGAATGCGGTCTTGTGTATATCTTCCGGATATTGTCAACATAAAGTAATATAACAAGTGCAATATGCAAGTATGTAGGAATCAATGCACAGTTAACACAAGTGTTTGCTTTTTAGATAGAAGGAAATGGGTAAACTGACTCAACAATAAAAGTAGAAGAAAGGCCCTTCGCGCAGAGGGAAGCATGGATTGCTATATTTGTGCTAGAGCTTTTATTTTGAAAACATGAAACAATTTTGTCAACGGTAGTAATAAAGCATATGAGTTATGAAAGTTATATCTTACAAGTTGCAAGCCTCATGCATAGTATACTAATAGTGCCCGCACCTTGCCCTAATTAGCTTGGACTACCGGATCTTTGCAATGCACATGTTTTAACCAAGTGTCACAATGGGGTACCTCCATGCCGCCTGTACAAAGGTCTAAGGAGAAAGCTCGCATTTTGGATTTCTCGCTTTTGATTATTCTCAACTTAGACATCCATACCGGGACAACATGGACAACAGATAATGGACTCCTCTTTAATGCATAAGCATGTGGCAACAATTATTATTCTCATATGAGATTGAGGATATGTGTCCAAAACTGAAACTTCCACCATGATTCATGGCTTTAAGTTAGCGGCCCAATGTTCTTCTCTAACAAATGCATGCTCCAACCATTAAGGTGGTAGATCTCTCTTACTTCAGACAAGACGGACATGCATAGCAACTCACATGATATTCAACAAGGAATAGTTGATGGCGTCCCCGAAACATGGTTATCGCACAACAAGCAACTTAATAAGAGATAAAGTGCATAAGTACATATTCAATACCACAATAGTTTTTGAGCTATTTGTCCCATGAGCTATATATTGCAAAGGTGAATGATGGAATTTTAAAGGTAGCACTCAAGCAATTTACTTTGGAATGGCGGATAAATACCATGTAGTAGGTAGGTATGGTGGACACAAATGGCATAGTGGTTGGCTCAAGGATTTTGGATGCATGAGAATTATTCCCTCTCGATACAAGGTTTAGGCTAGCAAGGTGTTTAAAGCAAACACAAGTATGAACCGGTACAGCAAAACTCACATAAAAGACATATTGAAAGCATTATAAGACTCTATACCGTCTTCATTGTTGTACCTTTATCATCATATCGAAGCCGATCGCTTCAAACGGCCTCCTCTTTGTCCTTGCCATGGCGGTAAACAGAATGAGCTACCATGTAGTTAACTTCCTGGCGCAGAGCTCTGGTCCGTTCTTCTGAAGGGGTGGACAGATCTACTTGGTCGAGGGCACCCTCGGCTGTAAAGCCGCTCCACCTGATGCCATGAGAACGGGTCTTTCCAAAGGAGCCGATGAGTTCGGCCTCGAGGACTGCCTTGATCTCGTCATACTTCTTCTTGAGCTCGTCAGTCAGGTCCTCATACTTGACCGGAGTGCTTTCCGCCATCTCAGATGTAGATGGCGATGCGGTGGATGTCGAAGATTGTCCCACCGAGCGTGCCAGAATGTGTTGACTGCCAAAACCCACCGGCGGGCAGCGGCCTTGTCAACACCGTAGAGCCGGGAAGAGCCTAGAGCTGCGGCTGGCTGAGACCCCTCCGAGCGACGGCTCGCAATGCTCTTCTGGTCACACGCGGCGATGCGAAGTGCAAGGCGTGCCACCTGACCTATACCTGGTCGGTGAAGGTGATGAGGATGCCTCGCTTAGTTTCCTGCGAGGCATACATGTAAACGTTAAGTACGAGCCTCGATCGGCTCTCGGGTTATCCCTGTGAATCGGCTCAAAGAGCCGATCCACCCATGATCCGTACGGGGTGCACGAATACTTGGTGGTCCTGCTTGATCAAGATGAAGCTAATGAGATCTACGACGATTTAGGGTTTTCACCGCATAATCGGATCATCCTACTCCAGGTTGGGCCTCGCGGCCACGCACGGTGCTCGTAAGTTCCGATCCTAAACAAGGCCTAAAAACCAACATGAAGTTGATCCTCGGAACATCCCGTTTAGGACTTGCGAACGCCACCCTACGTGCCACTGGATCCCCCCCCCCTTTGTAAGGCCTAACTATTGCAGATATTAAACTAATCCTTGTAGAACAAGGAGCAATCGTAACGGATCAGATCTACTAAATAATGATCAAGCGGGGTGCCGCCCCCACACCTGAGATAGGCGTGAGGGCGGCTAGATATGCAAGGGTTGCACTACGTAAGCATGCTTAAACGAAGAACAATGCTAACCCTAACATATCTAATGATAACTACGTTGCTCGCCATCAAAAGCGCTTCGACACGAGCAACGCATGAACAACGTGGGCTTGTGCTGCCTAGATCGCAAGATGCGATCTAGGAAGCATGTCGCTACCCGATAGAAACCCTCGAGACGAAGGAGTTGGCGATGCGCCGAGATTGGTTTGTTTTGGGGTTGAACGTGAGTTGTTGTTTATTCCATAAACCCTAGATACATATTTATAGTCCGGGGACTTTCTAATTGAGGCGTGCACCTAACCGTGCACGGGTAAAACTCTAACTTCTAAATTAAGATGCGATCTACTATAATACAGATACAGGGCAATTTAGCCCAAACTTGGTACACAAGGCCGATTCACGTATTTCTTCCATGTATATTCTTCAGACCCATCTTGATCGCGGCCCACCTCTGATCCGGTCAAATTCTGGTGATAACAGCAGGATATCTGAAACCTAAAATTGATAACGGAATAAGGCATTAATTCAGGTGTTTGCTGTTTAATCCTAACATTGATTCGAATGGCGAAAAGGCGTTTGAGGATTACCTTCAGACCGGAGACCATGGCGTTGGCGTTGGATGATTCCGCCATTTGATGTGCTGAGGAATTGGGACGGCGTGGTTGAGATCAGAGATTCGTGGGGCGGCTTGGGCGGCGATTTGGGGATCTGAGTTTGCTTTCTCAGATGGAGGTCGCAGGTTACCGTTTGGAGGAGCAGTTAGGTTGGCCTTACTCTTGTTTTATCGTAGAGGCTGATGTGATACCATCGGCTCTTTTGGGGAGTGCTTGATTTTGACTATCGACAAAGTTAAATGAAAACACTCCTTCATTTTAAGGAGGATTTTTTAGATTGGTGATAAAGTCGAGGAGGCAAGACGCCACGACATGACCCGACGAAGGAAAAGCAGAGTGATTTTGGAATTGTCATTTCCAAAACCAGGGGGGCATGTGTTATCACCAGAATTTGACCGGATCAGAGGTGGGCCGCGATTGAAGATGGGCTTGAAGAATATACATAAAATAAATGCATGAATCGGCTTTATATGCAAAGTTTGGGCTAGTTTGCCCGTGTATCTGTAACATAGTAGGATACGTGTCGATTAGATAGAGTTTAGATCATGCCCGGTTGGGATTATTCCCACGTTGGAAAGTCTACGGACTATAAATATGTATCTAGGGTTTATGAAATAAACAACAATCACGTTCACCACAAACCAATCTAGGCGCATCGCCAACTCCCCTGTCTCGAGGGTTTCTTCCGGTAAGCATCATGCTGCCTAGATCGCATCTTGCGATCTAGGCAGCACACGTTTATTCGTTGTTCATGCGTTGCTCGTACTGAAGCCTTTTTGATGGCGAGCAACGTAGTTATCATAGGTGTTTTAGGGTTAGTATTGTTCATCGTATCATATGCTGTCGTCGTGCGACCCTTAGACATCTAGCCGCCCTTACACCTATCTCGGGTGTAAGGGCGGCACCCCGCTTGATCATTGTTTAGTAGATCTGATCCGTTATGATTTCTCCTTGTTCTTCAAGGATTAGTTTAATATCTGCATGGTTAGGCCTTACAAACGGGTTGAAGGATCCAAAGGGCGCGTAGGGTGTAGTTTGCTAGCCCTAGACAGAATGTTCCGAGGATCAACCTCGTGTTGGTTTTTAGGCCTTGTCTAGGGTCGGTTTACGATCACCGTGCGTGGCCGCCGTGCTCAATCATGAGTAGGATGTTCCGATTATGCGGTGAAAACCCTAAATCGTAGTAGGTCGTTTTAGCTTTATTTTGATCAAGCAGGACCACTCATCCGATCGTACACCTCGTACGTATCATGGGTGGATCGGCTCCTTGAGCCGATTCACAGACAACCCGAGAGCCGATCGAGGCTCGTATTTAATGTTTACGT